>NW_022589711.1:50566928-50952748 GCF_004348235.1 Phoca vitulina
AAAGAAAGAAAGAAAGGGAGAGAGAAAGAAAGAAAGAGAGAAAGAAAGAAAGAGAGAAAGAAAGAAAGGGGAAGGAAGGAAGGAAGGAAGGAGGAAACAGGAGGTCCGTTCCAGGAGCTCTGGGTGTACAGACCTCATTTTCTCGTGGACAGGAGCATGAGGCTGATGTTTGTCATTTTAGGCATTAGAGGGACAGGAGGTGATGGCCACCTTGGAGGGACACATTGACACGGGAAGAGAGGTGGTTTGGCTGCTGCAGGTAGCAGAGAAAGGAGGTTTGGGGAATTGAGGTTTATGAGGCTGGATTTTATGAAGCCCCCTCCTCATGGCCGATTTTCTCACGTGGATGTTTCCACTGCCATTACTTGGTCATTTTGGATCTGAGTTTCTTGGGGTCTGCTAGATTTTGGGGCAGTTGGTTGAGACTTTCGGTTTTAAGGGACATTTATGTTATTCTGTCTTCATCCCCAAGTCAGACTGTGTGTATTTGAAGAAAAAAAATGGTGAGTTTGGACAAGCAAGCCATCAGTCAGTTGTGGAGATATTCCATTGAGCTGGTGGTACCAGGCTTCTCACGCAGAGAATGCTCCAGTACAAAAATTGGAATGGAGCAGCCTGTTAAGGAAAGAGAGTAAAGTGAGATAAGTCAGAGAAAGATAAATACCATATGATCTCACTTATATGTGGAATCTTAAAAAACTGAACTCATAGAAAACAAAGCACAGATTGGTGGTTGCCAGGGGAAAATGAGTGAGAAAAGAAAAAAAGGAAAAGAAAAGATGGTGAAAAGAAAGAGTTGGTTCCATTTTCTGCTCTGATATGGAGTTCAAGTTTTTTGAGAATGGCTTGGGTTGATGCTCACTGTCTGCACAATGTCCTGGCTGATCCATGATCTGGAGACCAGCAGCCAAGCGGTTTCTGGGGAGCCCCTCTCCCCAGCGGTGCTCACAACTGTGCAGTGTTACGTTTGCTTTAGAAGAATTGGTTCACGTTGTGCAAATCTGTGAAATGGCTTTTGCACACAGGCGCGGAGCTAGTCCTCGTGCACAGTACCCGGGGGCTCCCGGCGCGACAGAAACAGGGCTGGAGGAAAGGGATCTGGGCCCAGTCCCAGCCGGCTCCGCCACTCATGGGCAGAGGTTGCTCGAACAAATCCCTTGCCTCCTGTGGGCCTCTGTGTCTTGTTTTGTGGGGTGAAGGCGTGGGAAGGGCCTTCTGAGGCCCCTTCCAGCTCCCACATGCTGTGATTCCGTGAGCTGAGAAGGTCGGTCTCCTGGCTCTCTTGTGGCAGAAAGAGAGCTTTTCTCCGGGCTTTTCACGTAACTGTGGCTTGGCAGAGACAGAGCGGCAGCCCTTGGGTGTGATGCAGGAGAGATTGGTGGTTATGTGAGTAAAATGAAAGACGGGCTTTCGAACTTCTTAAGTCCAGAAACTCTTTCTTGGTCTTTTCTGTTACTTGGGGAATTTTTCTTAAAAAAAAAAATAAATAAATAAAAAAGAGGTTTTTCTCCTATGAAGACGGTGTCACGTTTCAGAAAAGAGAAATGCTGCCACGAGGATAGGCATGGGCTGGCTTCTAGTGGGTAAATCTCTCTGAGGGAGGCCCGGGAAGTTCTGATTTATTCTGGAAGGATCCAGACCGGTGCTTCTCAAATTTCAAAGTGCGTCAGGAGCACTTGAGGGTCTTGTTAAATCCAGATTCTGATTTAATAAGTGTGGGGTAGGGCATGGGCTTCTGCATTTCCAGTGAGCTCTCTGGAGCTGCCGTTCGCAGACCTTCCCCGGGCTTCTCCGGAGAGCCGCAGATCTTTCGGGCTGGGAACACTGCAGCCAGGCCCTCCATATTGGCGCTCTTCTGGCCTCTGGGTTTAGCTGAAGCCCAGAATAAACCTGCAAGGTCAACAGTTAACACAGAGTCCTGTCCCTCTGGAAGGTCGGCCTGCCACGCTGACTGAGAAGCCGTCTTTATGTAGGTTTTCCCTTTTGCCTCCTGACCCTTGAATAGGTTTTTTTTCTCTCTCTGTTTCCAGCATTAGGAGAAGAAAAATTGGACAGTGGGGTGAGGAAGAACAACGCATCAATTAGAAAGCTACAGTATAGAATTAAATGAGCCCCATACTCTGGCTCATTAACATTATATTACTTAGCAAGTCTAGAACTAGTGTTTCAGCTAAATAAAGAAATGTAAATCATTTAATACACCTTTCTTAATTGAGCCTCACGCCAGGGGCACTTTCCTAATGGCATTATGGCACCAATTACCTCATTAGGAGAGAAGAGCTGCTTTTATGACAGGTTTTAGAAATTAAAATGGCAGAAGGATGTCCTTCAGGAGGACTCATTCTGGGCTGAGCTGAGCTGAGCAATGAGCGGGGGCCAGAAGGGCACAGGAGGGCCTGGGCACTGAAGGCAGGAGGATTATCTGTGTCCGGTCTGCCCCCAGACTTGGGGACAAGATCTGGATTCACTCTTCACGTGTTCGTTGCTCAAGAATGTAAACCCCAGTGGCTCCCCTACTTGAGTTTAAGTGAGATTCACTGGGGAGGCTTTTGAGGAACTCAGGTTCCAGGGCTCCACCCTGAGATTCTGACCCAGGAAGTCTGGCTGGGCTCCAGCCAAACCATACTTGTAAGAAGGTCCCTGGGCGGGAAGCTGGCAGATGCTATTTCTTCTTTAGAAATTGTAGAGAGGGTCCCAGTGACTTCGCCCAAAACCCAGCTGAGCGTATGCAGTTCCTCCATCACCTGGGATTTTCATCTTTCCGAAGAACAGATAAGGTTTGCGTGGGTTTGCTTCTTCGGGCACAATGCAGCCATTTTTTTCTTTTTTTCCTCTCTGCCTGTCTGGCTTGCTTGGGTTGGTGTGTGTGGTTGAGTGGCACACGTAGTTTGGATGCTTACTGGCTATGTGACATACGGCAGGTCATTGTGCCCCTGGGGCATAAATGCCCTGTTATTTCCCCCTTCTACGCTAGTTCACTCAGTTCCCTATTTTATTTGTTTAATCTGGGATTTTAGACCCAGGTATTACTTTTTTCTTCCAACATATTGTTTTATAAAATTTTTCAAACTACAGAAAAGTTGGAAGAATTCTACAGTGAACACTCATATACCCAGCATCTCATTTCCACCATTGCCATACTACTTTGCTTGCTTTTTCATGTATCTATCCATTCAACCCATCTTTTTAAAAAAAATGCATTTTGAAGTAAATTGAAGATGTCAGAGTGCTTTGCCCTAAATACTTCAACCCCAACATGGGAGTGGTCAAGTGGGAATTGTAAATTGTGTGGACATGCTATTGATCAAGACACCAATTGTCTTTTGGCAACTTTGTTCTCTTCTCTGTGAAAGGAGAATGTTGCACGCAAGTATGAATTCGGTGAGTCTAGGTAGCAAGTGGGCTTCTCTTTCTGGCAGCTTTACATGTTTTCCTTCCCTGTGGTAACAAGAACTTGAATGTCCAGATTTTTATGTAAATATTGAATTTATAGCAATGGTTTTGTAGAGTGTTCCAGTTTCCTGGGTTGATGATTAATGTGGTTTTCTCAGAGTGCGTTGTGTCTTCTCCTTATAGTCCTGTTAATGCATGAAGGCTTTATGCTGTTTCTGCTTTTCCCTCTATTGACATGTGGAAGAGGCAGCAGATGATTTCTACGTTACCCCACAGGGCAGAAGAAGCACCAGCTGCTGACAGATATGTAGGGAGGCAGAGTTGGGCTTCAAAATGGAAATTTCCTAATACTTAGAACCACTTTCCTGATCCAAAACCTTTGTCGGCTTTACATTGCCTACGATTCATGCACAGAGTTCTCTGCCTGGCTCTCCATGTCCCCATCATCTGGCTTTCGTGGGTTTTGCTAATCCTAAATCCTCTCTGCCGGTAACTTGAATCGTGTGGTTTTAACTGACTTTGGTGATGGTCACTCTCCAATCCACATTTCCAACCCAGATCCTGTTCTAAATTTCCAACAGCCTCCAGAGCATCTCCAGTGGGCTATCTTTTCATTACTGCAAATTCATAATGTCCTCATGTCCATCTATCAACTTTCCCTTCACCTCACTCGTCTTCCCAACTCTCTCATTTCTGTTTGTGAAAGCAGGATCTAGCCCTAGGGAACCAAAACTGGCTTGGGAGACCCTGAACCTCCTTGTTCTATCATCTGATCTTTTACTAGGACCCGCCGCTTTGAAATATCTCAGAGTTTAACAGTTACAAGAAATCTTTTCCAGTTCTTATAACCCATACCATTGCTTCTTCCTCTAAATCAACACTGGAAACCTCTCTAGACTTTATAGCTCCTGAGTCTTGCTAGATCTCCCATGTAGAGAATGGTTTGTTGGCAGCACATGTGCAGATGGGGTTTGTAGACAACATATACCAAATGTCAATGCACATATGTGATGCCAAAGAAGCTTGCATGTGGTATGCTTTCATTAAGAAAAATACAGCTTCTACAATGAACAGAGTTATTGTCCTGATCAACTCTACACTGACTGAAACACACCTGGGGTGCTTCCTAACTTACTGTTATATTATTGTATGCATATACATACAATCTGATCTGAGCTATCAAAGACGTGGTCTTAAAGCTTCCTGTTACTATTACATTTCTATCAATTTTCCTCAGAATGTCTAAGAACTCTTGTTTTATTTTTTTTATTATATATTATGTGACATATAAAGGTTCATGACAATTATATTTCTTTATGAGCTGCTCACTTTGTCAGGATTTATCTAAATTTCACTTAAGCTTTTCATTTAAATTCTACTTGGATGGAAAACATTGTGATCCTGATTTCTTTATAGATTGTGCGTTTACATGTGTGATATATTTGCTAGCTTATCTTTCCTTATTCTGATACTTTCCTTTCTTTGTTCTAGGTGCTGTCTTGGGATAGCATATTGGTAGGTTTCGTTTTTCAAATATAGGGGTTTAAGCCATTTATATTTATTGTCATGGTTACTATGTTAGTTTTTACTTTAGTCAAGTTGCTTACGCTTTCTGTTTTTTAAACTACTTTGTGCTCTTTGCTTAATTTTTTTTTTGTTTTTTCGCTATGCTGTTTGTTTTTTCTTTTTCTTTTTTCCCCTGCTAGTGATATGGAATGTACAGGTCCTATTTTTAAATTATATTCGAATTGCCTTGATAATTTAAAACACAGGTATAGGAACCTATAATTTTCTAATTACTGATTTAAAAAAATGCTACCTATCAACTGTCTCCTATGTAAGGTTAAGAAACAAATGCCCTGTTATTTCCCCCTTCTACGCTAGTTCACTCAGTTCCCTATTTTATTTGTTTAATCTGGGATTTTAGACCCAGGTATTACTTTTTTCTTCCAACATATTGTTTTATAAAATTTTTCAAACTACAGAAAAGTTGGAAGAATTCTACAGTGAACACTCATATACCCAGCATCTCATTTCCACCATTGCCATACTACTTTGCTTGCTTTTTCATGTATCTATCCATTCAACCCATCTTTTTAAAAAAAATGCATTTTGAAGTAAATTGAAGATGTCAGAGTGCTTTGCCCTAAATACTTCAGCACAAATGTCGTTAACCAGAGTTTAATAATTACTTGCAGTTTTCCCCCACCTTGAGGTGAAATTTACAAACAATAAAAGGCACAAAACTTTTGTGTGTATATTCATTGAATTTTGAAGACTGTATACCTGGTGTTATTTTTTAACATTATTTTCTTTTTCAATAATTATTGTTTGTATTTAAAAACTCATTTACAATGATCCTTTAAAAATTACTTAGATGGTATATTTAGTTGCTTTGAGTGATCACCTTGGGGGGTCCATTTCATCAAAACTTCTCCTTTCTTATTTTGATTCATTTCTCAATTGGTGGGAGTATAATTTAAGTACTTTTTTCAGAAAGGATGTGAGGGATGTACTTTTTAGGAGTCTTTGAGTAGCTGAAAATTTTCCTGCATTTCCTTTAGACATGAATGACAACGTGGATGAGCTTAGAATTCTTTTTTTTTTTTTTTTAAGATTTTATTTATTTGACAGAGAGAGACACAGTGAGAGAGGGAACAGAAGTAGGGGGAGTGGGAGAGGGAGAAGCAGGCTTCCCGCGGAGCAGGGAGCCCGATGCGGGGCTCGATGCGGGGCTCGATCCCAGGACCCTGGGATTATGACCTGAGCCGAAGGCAGACACTTAACGACTGAGCCACCCAGGCGCCCCGATGAGCTTAGAATTCTTGACTGGCAACTTTTACACTCAAAACTATAGGTGTGTCACTATTGTCATCTGATGTTTGTTATAGGACTGAGGCTAGCCTGCTTTTTTCCCCCCCCCGCCTGGATAATTGTGAAATTCTTCTATTTTTCTTGAACTTGAATATATCTTGTAGTAGAAGTCTTTGAGGTAATTTTGCTGGATACTCAGTGAGATCTTTTGATCTGTAAATATGCATGTTTTATTCAGTTATGGCAGAGGTTGGTAGTGGTTCCCCCAATCCATATTTTCCTTCTTACTAACATAATTCTTGATTTTCATGTGGGCACATGGCTGCTTGGAATAGAAATTATATTTCCCAGACTCTTTTAAGTTTGGTGTTGCATTTCTGTCACAGGAGACTGATGGATCCTTATGGATATATGAGCTCAGGAAAGTTTTCTTCTTTTATATTTTTGTTTATTTTGTTTGTTTTATTTATTCTGTTCTCTCTCTCTCTCTCTCTCTCTTTTTCCCCACGAACATCTCTGATCTATGATTTCTGTATTATATGTTCTTTACAACAATTTTTCTCCCATTATTTCAATCACCTCGTCTTCTTCCTCCTCATTCCATGGCAGTTTTTCCAATTTCTTTACTGTACCACTGATTTTGACTTTTTGCAGTGCCCATTCTATTCTTTATCACTTTTTAAAATTTAAATTTTTTTTTATTTTTTAAAAGATTTTATTTATTTATTTGAGAGAGACAGAGATAACGACAGAGATAGTGAGAGAGAGCACGAGTGGGGAGGAGAGGGAGAAACAGGCTCCCCGCTGAGCTGGGAGTCCAACGAGGGGCTCAATCCCAGAACCCTGGAATCATGACCTGAGCCCAAGGCAGACACTTAAACGACTGAGCCACCCAGGCACCCCTTCTTTATTGGTTTTAATGAAAATTTTAATTAGCTATGGCTTTTTAAGTGTCTTTTATGCTCTTGTAAATTTTGCTTCCTCTGAGCCAGCACCCTTATCATTGCTGCCTCTGACCCTTAAAAATTCACAATTGCAAGGGGGCCAGTCAAGTTTGGTGGGGATCTCATAGTCTCATTTACTTCCTGTAAGTACTGCTGTTTCTCAGGAGGTGGAATTGTGAGATGGCCCTCAGTGTCTTCCTGTCATCTGGTCCCACCTGCACCATGTTGGATGGGATGGCACCACACTTTCTACCATGCGGAAACCATATTGTCCTGTTCTTGTCCTCCCTTTCCCTGAAGCCTTTTCTTTTTTATTCTTCTCTGGGTCATTTCATTGGGGACCTTGTGTAGAAGAAGTTTAACATTTAACTCCGATGCTTTTTTACCCAGGAGTCTGTAAAAGACATCTTTTAAAGTTTATCATATTGTGGGAGTATATATTGTATGTTGTAAACTTGTTAAAAACAGTCCTTGTCTTTGTGGCAGAAAGGTAGAGATGGAAGAGCACAGGACTTAGAATCAGAAGACGTGTGCGTGGGCCCTGACTCAGTTTACCTATAACCATATGGTCCTGCTCCTATGCTTCTGCTCATATGCTCTCAGGTTACTCATCTGTACAGTGAGATTGGATTGAATGAGATCAAGTATTTGAAAGCATCTTTAAGTTCTTAAAAGCTAAAAAAAGTGTAAGAAATGGCAGTCATTCTTTTGGTGTCCTTTCTCTTTTTGCATCTCATAGGCTGGGCCCATGGTATGGAAGGTATTCAATAAGTCCTTGTTGGATAGTTATTTGGAATGAATGTCCAGAAAATGCTGAAGAATGCCTAAGGAGACAAACAAGAGTGACAGAGTAATGGAATATATTTTTCTGCCTTTTTTGATATTTATGTTTATAAGGTTTCTTTGAACCTGTGCTATTTTCTGCCTAGAAAGTACCAGATTTTATCAACCACTTTCATATTTTCTCTCTGATCCCTCCTTCTAACCCTCACTATCCATTCCCCCAACACTCAAAATTTATTGTAAAAAGGTGTTCTTTTAAAGACTTTTAAAAAATAAATGCAATTATCTACAGCTCAGTATCACTTTTAAAGTTGTCCCTTGATACTTTCTGGAGGCTGCAAAATATATTTAATTTCCTGACATTCTTGGAAGTCATCCAGTAAATGCAGGCAGAGAGGGAATGGCCAGGGTACAGAGGGCTAGGGGATCGCACTGTGAGTTGGCCAGTATCATTTATTATAGGCAATCCAGCAGGTGCGTAAATAACTCCTACTGGGAGGTTTTCCGCTCAGCTTCCCAAAATGGCTCCATTTCAACATCCAGCAGTGACGCTGTATTCTCAGAATTGGATTAGCTAAGCACTGGGCAAGGTAAAATCCACTAGACTGATCCAAAGGAAAGGTTTGCTCCTTCATCAACAGCATTAGTATGAAATAGGCTTTTGTGCATTAAAAATGGTAGGATTCATCAGCTAATTGAAAGATACAGTTGTTTGAAGTTCTTTGAAATGTACAGATGTACATTTTAGGTGATGTGGTTCCATGCTATACATGTGGTTTCTGAGCACTTACTAAGTGTAAGACCCTGCACTGGGTGCTATGGAAGATAAAAGAGATGAGTGAGACCACACCTTGGCTTTGGGAGTTCACACATTGCTTGGGAGACAGAGGCGTACATATCATCTCATCACAGGACAGATTGAGAAATCAGAAATGCAAGCAAAATGCTGTTGGGTTAGAGAGAAAAACTTGGAGGTGCCTCTTGGTAGGAAAAGAATTCAAAGTAGGCATTCTTGCATTCATTTATTACACAATTATTGAGTGCCAAATTGGTTTCATGCGCTATACCATGAACGCATAGAGGGTCAGTTTTAGTTGTTTAATCATTTACAAAGAATAAAGTTCAACAGGCAGAAAAAGGAAGGGAGGGCATTACAGAGGGCAGGAGTTGAGTTGAGGCTTTGAAGCTGCATGGCAAGCCCAAGAAATGGGGAGGTGTTGGGGGTGGCTCTGAGCCAGGATAAGGGTATGGAAGTGCGGGGGGGAGGAGCTGTAGTGAAGGTAAGGCTGGAAGATAGATCAGAGCAAAACGGCAGAGGGCTCTGAATGCCCAGTAAAGGAACATGAATTTTACTTTTTAATCACACTTTTATAAATTGAGTCCTTCTAAGTTTACCAGGACTCTTCCCTTGTAGGTGTAGCAGTTGGAAGTCCACTGGCTTGGAATCAGACCAGAATTTGAATTTGAGCTGTATCATTCATCAGTTGAATACCTTTGGACAAGTCTGTGAAAATGGGGTTTGTTCAGATTAAGTGAGAAGAGACAGGAGAAGGCATCAAGGACATTGCCCACCTTGAGTATGTACTCAGGACAGGTTAGCTTCTTCTCCTTCCCTCCCTTCCTTTCCCTCTTTTCCTCCCCTCTTCCCAGAGGAGGGCTTTGATAAAGAATACATGTCATTAATACCACTGAGTCTCCAGCTTGGTTGCTAAGTTTTTTTCTCAACTTTATCCCAGTGGTTCTCAAACCTGAGTGAGCATCAGAATCCTCTGGAGGGCTTGTTAAAACACAGGTTGTTGGCCCCCACTCCAGAATTTCTGATTCAGTAGGTCTGGGGTGGAGGCAGACTTCTTTTCCTTTCTTTCTTTTTTTTGGGGGGGGGAGAGAGAGAGCATGTGAGTGTGTGAGCAGGGGGTGGGGGTGGGGCAAGGGGTAGAGGGAGAGGGAGAGAATCCCAAGCACTCTGTGCTGAGCAGCAGAGCCCAACACAGGGCTCGATCCCACGACCTGAGCCGAAACCAAGGGTTGGACGCTCCACTGACTGAGCAACCCAGGTGCCTCCAGACACTTTGCATTTCTAACAAGTTCCCAGATGCTATTAATGCTGTCGATGTAGGGATCACACTTTGAGGAGCTCAGCTTTATCATGTTTTACCATGAGGCAGACTTTGTTGGTTGTTCACCCAGCTGCCATCCTTCTTGCCTGCTGAATTGATCTGGTAGCACAGAAATATTCTTTGCTTTGTCTCTACCTCAGTGCCAGATATATAATGATGGGTCTACATCAGTCATGGCGTATCTCAGCTCCCTTGGCCACTGATCAGTCTGAAGGTGGGCAGGTGCCCCACAGTGTCTAAAGAGATGCGGGGATGAATTGGCTGAGAAAGACTCACAAGGAGAAGGGCTTCTGCCCCTTGCCTGTTCTTCCTGAATGTGTACATGTTGCGGAAGCTACAGTAGTCATCTTGTGGCTGAGAGATGACAAGCATGAGGAAGAGAACCAACATGGCAAGGATGTTAAGATAGAAATACAGAAAGAACCTGGATCTCCTAAGGCATCACTGAGGTTCACACCTTGAACCGCCTACCTCGACTTGTTTTATGTGAGAAAAATATACTCTTGTTTATTGAAACCACTGTAATCCATTTGTTGTTACTTGCAGCCAAACACGCTCTTAACTGATACAACCTACTACAGTTCTGTGATGTTGGTGGCGTAGGTCATATTGACCCCATGTTATAGATGAAGACACTGAGGCTCAGAGAAATGAAGGTGACCTATAGTGGTAGAGCTTAGATTCCAACTCAGGTTTCCTGCTTATAAGTCCTTGGTATTCTCCAGTGACCTATAGCTTCACCCTTCTAAATTAAACCTTTCTACTAACCTATGTATTCCTCTGTTTTCTCTTCCATTAAGGAAGAAGGAGTTGGTAAGTCCCTATCTGTTCTGAGCTTTCCTTGTACCTCTGCTGTCAGCCACCTGGCTTCTGAATGTCATTATCAATTATTTAAGTGATTAATTCTGTTCACACTTCCTGAGCAGAGTTCATCTGGTTTGGCACCTACTCAAAGTTTGGCACTTTGGAGTAGGTTAGAGATTAATAAGCTCAGGACTCTGTCAGAAGGGGCTCATGGTATGGAAATAAAATGTGTGCAAATCGGTGAACTATAACCAGCAATCAAATGATATACGGCTTATAGGAAAAGAGCAGACAGGAGACCAAAGGTGAGAGGGAGGACTTCTAGCAGGAGAATCACAGAAGGCTTCATGGTGGGGGTGGCCTGTGCACTGGATTGTTAAAGATCCAGTGGGATTTGGGGACTTCGACGGAATCAGAGACTGTGGGATAAAATATGGAGGACACTCTCTTAACTCCGTGCTTGAGAGGCCAACAAACTCACCCCTGAGATGGAGATAATACTTATCAGCTGAGTCAAATCCTGTGAACAACGGTGTGAAAGGCCCCCAATACTGAGTTTTGTCTGGAGTAGCTCCCGCACCAAACAGCTCGCTTGCAGAGGCTTGACAATCTTTTGTGTAGAGGTTTGGGTGAAATGGTTTGCACTTTTGCTGGAAGGGGGTTGAGCCATATCCTTCTGAGGGATGGGGAAAAGCCGAGTTATCTGGCACTTGGGAGGGTTCCTGTGGATTCCCTGCTCAGAAAGCTGGTGGGATGTGTTTATATAATGCTGTTTCTTTGGTGATAGCACAAAGGAGACAGGAGGAGGAGGAGGAGAAGGGGGATCAGGCAGCAATAGTACTTGAAACCAGCCCTTCCGACTTGTCCAAACGTACAATGTGCTCCCCACCCCAAGTTACAAGCAGCTGAATTGAATTAAAAAACAGTCCCTCCTTTGCTGCGACCTGGCCTGCCAAATTCTCAGCTGGCGTGAGTTTTTATAGCTCTGTTATAAACCCCCCAAAAGTGAGGCATATAATGGAAACATTGACATAACTTGAACTCCTAGGAGCGGCTTGTGCCACTCTAATTATCCTTACGTTTCATTGGCCCCGTTCTCAGTTCTCCCCTTGCTGCGGCGGCTCTGCCCAACTGTCCAGGGGGCTGGCTGGAAGTTTGAAGCTAGGGTTTGCTGGGGAATAATGAGATAGTGTCTGCTGGTGGGAAGCCCCCTGTTCCATACATACTAGCCCCTCCCTTTTCCCTTCCTTCCCTTGTTCTCCCCCTGCACCACCTCCCCCAACGCCCCCCCCGCAAAAAAAGGCAGAACAGTTCAGTTGGTTGTAAAAATTAATGAGTTCAGATACAGACTTGCCTTATTCCGGTCCAGCTGCGTAACCAGGGCGATTCCGACCAGCATTCTAGACGCTGACATCAGCTCCACATCCCGGTACAATGCTGCTCTGTTTGATCTCAGAAACAGATCAGGCTCCTGGGCTTTATACATCCTGCTTCCTCCCTACGTAGACTCATTTTATTACCCACCGGGAGAGCTCATCTCAACTGCTCTCCCCCTGGGCAGCCAATACCAGAGGATCAGGCACTGCAGCTGACTCTTCTTTCACCAGCTGGACACTTTGATCCAGTTTTCCTGGTGCTCTTGGAGGATCCCCACCCTTCAGGCGCTGACAACTGGTGGAGGAGGAGGGAGATAATGATTTCACCACTCACCATTTGCACAGTACTTCATGATTTTACACGCACATCCATGCTCTTGTCACCGTGGCCCAGGACCACCCCACAGGGAGGTGGTCTCCCCATTTTATAGATGAGTCTGGGGGAGCCAGTGAGTGCCCAAACCAAGAATGGATCACGAACGGGGTCCTTGGTACCAAGTCCAGGGCTCATTCAATGGACTCAGGGTACAGACCTCTTGGTTTGGCACCAGTCAAGGTAGATTTAGTTTCTGTTGGTGAACAGAACTGGAAGAAAGCTCCATGGACCCATTTTCTGTTGGGCTAAAGGAGAGGGGCAATGACAAGCCCACTGTAGGCTCTTCAAAAGTGTATTATGGGGTTCTTCATCCATCATAGCCCACCCCTTCTGCAGAATGCTGCTTCCTCTTCCGCTGGCCCAAGAATATTTACTTCCCAGGAGGATCAGACAGACCTTTTGCTTAGGGTGGTTCCAGAAGGACCAACTCTGAAGATCTGTCGTAAGCAGTTCCCTAACGAGATTTTAGGAGAGGCTGCTGACATAATGGCAAAGTTCTTCAGAAATAAAACATGGAAGTATGAACTTTGTTACAGGTAGAGCTCCATTCTGGAGTTTGGAGAGGTCTAACAGGGTAAACGTTGAGCAAATGTAAACTGAACAGGGAAGAGGCACCTGTATTCGTTTCCTGGGGCCGCCATACACAGTACCACAGACCGGAAGCTTAACCAACAGAAATGTATTCTCCCACAGTTCTAGAGGCTAGGAGTTTGAAATCCGGGCATCAGCAGGGCCACACTCGCTCTGACTTGGGGGAGAATCCTTCCTTGCTTCTTCCTTGCTGCTGCTGGTGGCCAGCCATCCTTGGCTTGACCCACACCCCTCCAATCTCTGCCTCCGCCTCTGTCCTCGCATGGTGTGCTCCTCTTCTTAGAAGGACTTAGAAGTGGTCTTAAGAATCCCTTACGCTTGTTTGGATTTGTACATGTGTGTCCATACACATCCTAATTCGATCTGCATAGCAACCCTGCAAATGGCAGACTCCTAACTCCCATTTTACAGGTGAAGAAATGGAAATGAGGAGAGGGGATGCCCTCTGTTCAAGGCTGCCGGCCTCTGGGACCATCACTGACTCTCTCCTGTAACTCTTCTCACTTGTCCGAATGAATGGTCTCAAAGAAGTTAGAAGACCCCAGCTGGCTTGGTGGTTCCAAAGCCCCCATTTATTCTACTCCGTTTTGTCTTTGGTGGACTTTGAACGTAGCCCTCACCCTAAACGTAGCCAGGGTGCCGGGAAGCAAGACCAGCGAAGCCAAACCCCGCCCCCCCCCCCCCCACCGCCCCGAAGCCTTGGGAGCTTGGAAGCACAACCTTGAGGTCCTCACTGTGGGTCCCATGCTCTGCCCTCTGGTCATGCTTCGGGCAGCGGCAGACAGCCTGGCTCCCTTTCAAGTTGCTTCAACTCATGTTTATCATCATCTTCCGTCATTTCTCTGTCTGGTGTCCCTTTCTTTTGCAGAGTACATAAACTCAGCGTGTTTAGCTTTTGAAACAGATTTGCTGTGCAGTCTCCTGGTACTTCAGTGGCTTAAAATGTATTGTTTTGGGGGTCTCTCCGCCAGCCACAGTGCTCACTGTTGGAAGAAGCAGGACACCAGAGGGGCTGATGTTTACTCAATTTTAGGGGGTTTTAAGGCATTCCTGAGACCATACAGATTATAAATATTCTGTCTCGTTGTCCCCAAAGCTACCAAAATATTCCAGAAATGAGCATGTTTCAACATTTAAGCTACGTATTTCAGATTGCCTCTTGTCCCCAGAAAGGACTTCCATAAACAGCCTTCCAGAGGCCACTGTAACGTTTCTGAAATGGGAACAACACGGTCACTCAATCGCTAAAGCATCCCCGCCCCGAGACTGGACACGCAATGCTGTTTTCTGCCAGGGCTCTGATTTATGAGCTGCTGTATGAGTTCTGCATTGAGTATATGTGGCTGGCTGCCCTCAGTGCACACAACTTGCTGGTCTTTCTTCCCCGCCTGATCAGATTACATTTATGTTGTATATTTATTGTTTAGGTATACAGGCAGTCCACCCTTGACAGTGCCAATTAACTGAGACACGGAGCCGTGATGTTAGAACTGGGTGTTCCCCCCGCACGGAGCCATGGTGACTGCAGAGTGAGAACACAGTTTTGTGCAGAGCAACGACAATCTGTAGTTGCTTTTCAATGAAATTCGGGTAAAGAATGTGACAACAGCAGTTCTCATTTCTGAAGCAAATAGTGAGTGCCCACTGGGTGCTTGGCGCCATGCTTGACTCTGTCCTGAAACACAACTGGACACAGCCCCCACACTTGAGCAAAATGGTAGGAAAGGTCAGGTGATGAACAGAAATGACAGAATGAAGACAGGGCAGCTGAAAGTCCTAAGAGACTAGTGCTGCAGGAACTCGAGGGGGGCATGGTCACTTTTTACAGGGGGGTGGGCAGGAAAATCAGAGAAAGCATATGGAGGAGTTAACGTTTGAACTGAGCCTCCTCGAGAGAAGTGTGGATTTTGGAAATATAGAAGAGGCAAATGGAGGGTAGGCATTCCAAGCTGAGCCAATAATATGAGCAAAAGCACAGGGGTGAGAAACCTTGAACCCCCGAACTGGGGAGTTAGGAATGATGACCGAGGGTGCCCTTGATGAAGGAGGGAATCTCTGCTTCTAAAGTGCACACACCAAGGGTGGGTGATGATAGGCAGTCACATGTTAGGGATTCCGTACTGTCACCTTCATGGCCTTGCCTGATGCCCAGATTTTGGACAGGACGTGAAGGACAGAACCTGGGTGTCCCCATTTTATAGATGAAGAAGCAGAAAAGCAGAAGTTGAAAGACAGACTTGCCCAAGCCTCCACAACTAGTAAGTAAAGAAGCAAGGAGAACACAGGCTTCCTGAGGCCCATTCCACTCTTTTTCGATTGGGTCACACTGAGAAGTTGGTGCTCTTGACAGTTGTCTTGGATCTGTGGCAAACTGTCCAGCTTCACCCAATGTTGCTCACAAAAATACTAATCATTATCGCTGATCTCTCCCTAAGCAAACAGCCAACCTCGGCACGTCGAATGGCTTTAAGTTTTGTTGCTTGCTTATTTCCTCTATTCTTAGTTTTACTTTGAAGATTAACGTGATTAGATTTTAGAGAACCGTCCCCCACAGGATATTTTCAATTGTTAAAATAAATAAATAAATAACACTCCCAATAAAGGGGGTTTTCACTGTGGCGCCAAGCTGTCTTCCATTTTGGGTGGATTTTTCCCTTTGTTTAGCCAGTAATTACTGCAGGCCTGCTCTCCTGGGCTACTCCAGGCCAGGGCGGATGGGTCCCCTGAAGAATACCGACTCCACGTCTGGACTCCTCCGTCCCCTCAAGTTTACCACCAGCATCACAAAGAAGCCTCTCCATCAGTCGCTTTGTGACAGATCGGCATGGATTAAATCCCAATCAGGGTATCTGAGAGCGGGCAAGAGGGGGCTGTCGGGAGGCCCACCCTGTGGGTCTGAAGACTTTGACCGAATAAACACAGTCTGGAAGGGCGGAGGAAGCTTGAAAGTAAAACTGTAAATGATCCCATCTGTGATTCTTGGCTGATTATTCCTCTGGGGCGGACCAAAGAGGAGGGGACCAGAAGAGAGGGTCTCTCTTTGCTTTAAACAAAATATCGTTACACTTCTAGCATCTTCCTCGTTTGGGGTATTTTCCAAGTGAAAGTTCATTAGGGAGACACGAAAGCACGTTTTGCTAATATCCATCAAAGAGAGGGGCTCAGTTTCAAAGCACAGAAGAAATACAATAGTGTTGAAGCAAACTACATGAAAAAGATCTTATGGCCCTGAGAAGCAAGAGAGAAGCAGAGACTGGTGACTTGGGTTTTTTTTTTGTGTGTGTGTGTTTTGGTTTTTTTTAAGCCAAACTTTATTTGGGACAAAATAAGTGAGTCTCGGGAAAATTAGTATCTCCTGGACTGTCTCTTATTTACGTGGGGCAGCCTGAACTAAACATTCTGGAATGTTTGTAAATGTTTGGGTTTCCTTTTCCATATTTTCTCCTGTTGGCACCAAACCTGAAGGACTCAGAAGTCCTCAAACATGGTTCTTACCCACGGTGATGACTATTATTAACACGTATTGATCTAGAGGATATACAGAAACAGGATTAAGTGCAGATCCGGAGCCCAGGGATTAGGTCTGGCTGCTGAGTAGAATGTAAACAGGGGACGTCTGAGCAGTGGGGAGCAGGAGTGGCTTGTTAGAGGTCTGGCTGGGGAACAGGGTGGCTTTGTGTCTGTCCTCAGGCCATGGGGCATTTGCCAGGTTCCCTGGCTTGGTCATTGGTCTGAAGAGGGTTAGAAGAATGTCCCTTCCTGGGGCTGTCTAGGGGGGTTGCATTAGTCCCAGGGCGACATGCCCCTCTGCAAGGAACACTCATTCAGTCCAGGTAGAAGGATACTTTCTCTGACGTTGTGCTTTTTGCTGAGGAAATCCCAGCTGATCTCCAGAATGTTCCTTTGGGGAGCGGTTCTCCTCCATTTTGGAAGGACCTGTCTCCCTTGGCTGCCTTGAGAAGCAGGGCAGGAAGTACTGTGAACCTCCCCCAAACACTTCTTTCAAAATAAAGCCTCGGAATGGACACAAATGGGAGTTCTGACTCCTCAGGAAAAAATCTGCCATAAGAATTCAGGCAGCAGGGCGCCTGGGTGGCTCAGTCGTTAAGCGTCTGCCTTCGGCTCAGGTCATGATCCCAGGGTCCTGGGATTGAGCCCCGCATCAGGCTCCCTGCTCAGTGGGAAGTCTGCCTCTCCATCTCCCACTCCCCCTGTTTGTGTTCCCTCTCTCACTCTTGCTGTCTCTCTTTCAAATAAATAAATAAAATATTAAAAAAAAAAAAGAAGTCAGGCAGCAGTCCTGGGTAACATTGAACCAGTTCCCAGCAGGGAGACTGGGACTATGGAGCCAGCCATCAAATGGGCCTGCTTTCACCCCCTCATGAGGCCCAACTAGAGGCAGATCTGGTCAGTGTGAGTTCCGAGGTTCATGGTTTCATTTGAGAGTCCTCTAGGTCGGGGTTCTCACCGAGCGCCGTTGATCCTGTTAGGAGCAGGGGCACGGGGCATGCAGAGCTGAGCCCTGGTGCCGTGGAATACTGGTTCTATCACTGGTGGAATCAAAGATATGGGCTCAAATTCCAGCTACGTTTGCTCAGTTTTCTCATCTGTCAAATGAGGGTAATATCATCTACTTAGGAGAGTAGCTTTGAAAAGTAAGTGTGATAATATATGTAAGTGGTTACTTAGCTCAGTGCCTGGCACATAGTAAATGCCAAATAAATGGTAGGTTTATGATTTCCTGCTGTGGACTCTACTGAAACGTGCGGAGACAGGGACATTAATATTTAGGGAGTGCCCACTCTGTGTGACACATCCTACAGTTACTTACACGGGTTTGGGGAGAATAGACTCTTACCTCCCCAGGTATGTTGCCAACCATTGAGTTAAGGTGACACAGAAGCTGAGGGTGGAGGAAATGAAAGCCACTTGTTCTCAAATCTAATGCAAAAAGGCTGAAATGCGTGACTCTCTAGTGACTTCTTTTGTTCTTCACCGATGCGAATACTTTGACCTGCTTTGGCAGCTGCGATCATCACCTCGAGTCTAAGGAGAGAAAAGACTTCTGTCATCGCTGGTGGCCGGGCCCTGGATCTCACCAAGTCTCAAACCCTGGTCTTGCACAACAGACAGGCCTCTCCCCGTCCTGCTTCTCCCAACCATAGCATGTCTTCACTCAGACTCGGAACTCAGGCTCTCAAAGCGTGGGCAAGAAATCCTGAATTATCCTTTGGGCAACTCAGGTAAAGTGGAAATTGGTAGAAAAGGTGAGGGAGTCAAGCAGATAACCAGTCATTGATTCATTCAGCAACCACTTGTGGGGTCCATGCTGCACATCAGCCTTGTGCTTGGTGCTGAGTTTACAAAGATGAACACAACGCAGCCTCTGACCTCCAAAATATGATGGCTGTTTGTTTTCTGGGTGCTATTTAATGTTTGTGAGTATTCAACATACTTAAGATTTGGGCAGTTTTTGGTGTAGATTATTCTTCAATAGAAATTAAAAAAAAAAAAAGAATAGTAGTAGACACGGACATTCTAAATTCTAGGTACAGATGTACCTGGGCTTTGTGGCCGGGGTGGGGTGGGGAGGGACGAGAAGAAGGTAGGATGTGT
Source organism: Phoca vitulina (assembly GCF_004348235.1). Lineage (NCBI taxonomy): Eukaryota > Metazoa > Chordata > Mammalia > Carnivora > Phocidae > Phoca > Phoca vitulina. Next base: position 50,585,743 of record NW_022589711.1, read on the forward strand.
TATGTGTTAGGGGAGGATATGTCATAAGTTGAGCTCCTGGCAGAGGTTCCAGTGTGAGCAAAGTCGTGGAGGAGAGAAACCGTGTGCTGTGGGCAGGAAACTATGAAGAACCCTGTGCTATTAGAGCATGAACTGTGGGGCAGGAAATGATGAGCACTGAGATCGCAGAGGGAGGTGAGGACTCCGTGTCTCTGTGGTGGGCTGTATCTTGTGGGTGATAAGGAGCCCTGGGCAGTCTCCAGTCAAAGGGGGAGGGGTGGTCAGATCTGCACTATAGACAGCAGCGTGGAGGTGGCTCAAGACCAGGGAAAAGGAAGCCAGTTTTGAGGCCACTGCCATTTTCCAGAGGAGCGATGGGTGAGAGCGTGGACTAAGATACAGGTTTTTACACGGTGCGCACATGTTTCCAATCAAATCGAAGGCTTTCATGTATTTTTCTACAGAGAAGTCTATTTGAGCTTGGTAGGCGCAAAGGTAGAATTGTGCAAGAAGAACTCATTTCTCTCTAAAAAAAAATCTTTTTAATATCAGGAGATTTTGAGGGAGAGTTCCTGCTGCGCATGCCTCAGATATAAGCAACACACATGTCATGTCTCTTGTATTTTTGTTTTTGGAGACATTTGTGAGGAAGTAATTCTTTCCTCATTCTTTTGGGGGTTTATATGCTGCTTGTCTCTTCTCCGAGATAGTTTCTGTTATCTGCTTTACTGGCGAGACACTAGTCTGGGGAGTGAACACCCGTATTAGCTCATCTTTTCCACCTTTAGCAATTCCCTTCTTTCTTCGTCTGTTCTAGAAGAAACTCCCAAGCAGAAAACTGATGAAGAGATTTCATCTTCTCTCCATCACTCCAGACTGATTGATGTGTTTTCTCACATCTTGTTCCTTTAAAACGGGAGGCTGAAATTCTGCTCATCCGTTCCAGGACGGTGGCCAGGGCCTGCTTTAGCCCCAGCTCTGAGAGGTAGTGACGGTGCCTTGGACTCTGGATGGGGCGTGGACTCAGAATGTTCTTACATGTGGTCATCTATCCAAACTCTCATGTTTCAAAGGAACACTGAGTTCCCAAAGGGCGACTGTCCCCCAAAGGGGACGAGTCAATAATGAGGCATGGGCTGTGCCAGGTTGTTTCCAGCTGGAGGCTGGGACCCTGCCTGGTGTTGGAGGATCCAGATTCTAGGTCTGTATGAGGCACTCTTGAGGAGTGTGGCTTTGGGCAAATTATTTGACCTCAAGTCGACCAATTTTCTCATCATAAAAACAGGGTTATAGACTCTACCATTTTGCTCTTCTAGGTTGCATGATGTTGGGGATGGAAATATTTTGGACACTGAAAAGTGCATTTTGAAATTAATGGTCTAGGATTAGAATTTCCTCCTGGACGTGAACCAAAGCCCCACTGAAGCAGCTTTGATTATAATAAAGGAGTTTGAAGAAGTAAGGAGCAAAATGCTCCATCAATAATGTGAGAGTATGTAATGATGTCCTGATTATCCATTCTAGGAAGATTTGGGGCAAATGTTTGCTGGCTTCCCTTTGCTCTCTTCCTTTGCAAGGTTTTACCAACTCATTTCGACACCGGCCAAGGCAGAAACCCTCTGGGAAGTGGAAGCTGAAACTCAGCATCATTGGAAGAGAGGACTGGCCTTAGTCACACCACCTGGGCTGGGGGCTCTCTTGTGCCCTTCACTCCCTGAAGGTAGCTGAGTAGGTCTCTTCACTGGTCTGGGCCTCAGTTGGGCATGTGTGTCATGCATCTATTGGTTAGAGTATTATTATGATTGTATATTAGGCTATATTATAGCATTTAAAGTGGGTTCTGCACTGTCCCCAAATGTGTGGTCAATAATGCCTTCTAGGTCCTGAGGAGCCTCTCATAACGTGAATAACTGGCTGCCTGTCCGCTCAACGGCAGGACCCAGGACTTGTGCTGAGTGCTCCTCACACTGGCCCCGGGGATTGCATGTGCCACAGAGGCTGCTTGTGGCCCCAGCTTGCCACCATGCAGGAATGTGGCAGGTGCATACACATGCCATTTTCCTTCTGTCCCAGTCCTGAGGAAGCAGCGAGGAGGAAGCTTGGGAGGGGAGTGGTCACTCGACACGGACAACCAAGGCTATAGGGTGGTGGGAAGAGGTTCACTTGTAAAGTCGCAGGCTGCCTGCCAGAACCTACGGAGGGGATGAGCATTACTCAGAGGGTGGGTGCGGTTCCCATTTTAGACCCGAAGTAAACCCTCCAGGCTCTGTTGTAGTTGGCTAATAGCAATTCCCAAACCACAGGCTCCAGAGATATGAGCCAGTGTTCCAGGAGAAGCCACCCACAGGAGCAGCGAGGACAGAGGGAGAAAGCCTGGCTCGGGGTCCTGTGTGTTGGGACTGATTGCTTCAAATGGAAGGTTATTGTGCCTTCCAGTTCAGGGTGCATTGGTAAGACTCATGCAAAACCCAATCCACATCCACAGATGCGCACATGGCAGGGAGTTGGACTTGCCCTCCCCAAAGTCAACATCAAGAGAACCATGGGAGTCATGGGGTCCCTTGGAAGTTCTTCATTCTGTTTTTTTTATTCCCCCAAGCTCAGAAAGACCAGCGCACCCCTTAGGAGGCTTGGTTTGGATGGCTCTCCAAACCCCTGGTCAGATTGCTGTCTTTCAACTAAAACATAGGTTTAGTTGAATTTTCGACCAGACTTCATTACAAGCAATTATCTTGGCATGTTATCTTACTATTTCCTTTGGAGGGTTTTTCCATGTTAAAAAAAAATTTACCAGGTCCTGTGAATGACTAGATTGAGAAATGAAACCTCAAGTGGGTCAGGAAGGATGAAGATTGGAGCAATTCCTGAATGTCAGCTACACCGAGGGAGGCCTCATGCCCGCACAGAGAGACAACATCTAGATGGTGCGGCTCCGGAGGCCTTTGGCAACTTACAGAATCTGAGAGGGTCCACCTCGAAACATCACCTGTTTAATCCCTTGCCTTAAGGGGAGGTCCTATATAAATGTTCAGGCCCTTTAGTCCTTGAACACACACACACACACACACACACACACACACACTGCACATTTGTATTCAATATTGCATCCTCCCCCATAACTCACAGCAATTAGGAGTTGAATTCCCTGGTTTTCTGGGCTGATCCTAGAGACCTAGCAAAAGGGACTCTTGAGAAGGAAAAAGAAATTCCACACTGGTGAGGTTAGGGCTTCAGTCCTTAACAGTGAGGTGGTTTCTTGGAGACGGCCTGCTTGAGAGAGGGAAGGGTCCTATCGTCAGAAGCCTTGAAGGCTGGAGCACACTCGGGTGGGGCTGGGCGTTGGGTAGCGGTGGGTTTTCCCTCATGAGCACCCCATCTGCCCTCTGACCCCGACAGCCCAGGGGCTTCATCTTGCATTGTTCTCCACCCACCTCTGAAAACCTTCCATCTCGGATGCTACTTCAAAGTCCCCTGGGAAAGCCAAGTTGCCAATTAAGCCTCTTTGAGGCCGGTTCTCATTCCTTCCCCACTAATTGAAATGTTACTCCTTTTACTAAACCCATAAACCCCCCAAACACAACGGTCTTCCTCATTTGCATTGTAACAATGTCCCTAATGTGCTTCCAAGAGCTTTACATAGAGGCGATCCTTTTCTCCTCTCCCCGTATGAACTGTCAAAAGCAATTCCCAGGCAAAGGCCTTCATTTCCATCCCTATACAGCTGCTCATTAGCTAAGGTGGAAGAAATTCCTTTTATTCTGGATGCATTTCCCAGGATGATAATGTCTTTTTTGTCTCAGGTCACTGTTCCCAAACTAGGCCTTAATTGCTGATAGTAATTGAGTTAATACATATTTACAGCCCAGTAAGGTTAAAGAAGGTCTCCCGTAGTTTTATTTGAGACATTTTATTTAACCTGCAATAAAATCATTAACAAGTTGTTCGGTGTTAATTCTGTCTGCCCTTTATCTTGTCTCTCTTCCTTGGGAAAGTTGGCGGAAGGCAGATGGCTTTGGCCTGGGATGGGTTCTCGGGCCGGATAGACTGGGGAGCCCCAAACCTCACTTCCTCACCTCCAGATTCTCCTCTCTTCAGAGAGGAGGGCCTTTTCTTGGTGAAAGCAGATAGCCAGCCTGGGGCCACGCCGTGCCACTCTGCCAGGCGCCCAGCCAAGGAGGGCAGGCGAGACGGCGAAACCCCATCAGAGCCACAGGGCCGGCTGGGCTCCCAAATCAGCTCGCACCAGTAACTTGAGCCCGAAGTGGCCCACAGGCTGGGCACCGAGCCCACGTGTCAGGCCATGCGACAGCCTGGCCTCTGGAGTCTGCCCAGAAAAGGGGGCTGGAACCAGGGCAGGAGGAGGGATCAAGGGCTAAGGGCGATGCCAGGGAAAGCCAGGGGGTTTCCGAGCTTCACCCTGGGAGGCCCGGCGGCTGGCCTGTGGTGCAGCCTTGTCACACTCCCTCTCTTTCCCATAATCAGCGGGGAGAGATATGGAGGCCTTCTTCACCGTGGGATCCCAGGCCTCTTTACCCCATCGGAGGGAAATTTTTGGCTTACCAAAATGAAATGGGCTTGAGTCAACCTGCCGGTCTGCCCCCAGAGTGCTGCTTCCAGGTGCCAGAAACTTCCTTCCTCTCTCTCGTGTTTTGCCTGGGCCTCTGGCTACTTTTCTTTCTGATCTATCCAGAAGGATCAGGGCCTGAGGAATGGACCAGACTGTGGCAGAACTAGCAGGTAATTCCCTAGAATCCATGCTTTGTCATATGGTCCCTGGGCACACATCTCAACTACATTTTCCAGCTCCCTTTGCAGTTAGACGTGGATCAGGGCCAGTGACGAGGGCTCTCTCCATGCTCTTTGCCCCGTTGGGCTGCCTGGAGGGGAGGGGACCCAGTAGGCAATTTTTGAAGCCAAATGTTAAAAATGGCAGAGCCTCAGTCAGCTCAAAAATGTAAGTGACGGGTGGATAGCTGTCCTACTCTTCCTATGTATGAGCATGAAACGAATGTCCATGTGACACAGTCTGGTACGTACAACACTAGAGTTGTGGGGCTGTTGACTTCTAGAATGCTCATCCACCAGTGCCTCCCCCACTCATCTCTTAAGACTCAGCTCAGACTCTAGCCCCTCTTTGGAGTCTTCCCATGGGCAGAGGAAACACAAATGTAGCCGTGTCCAGTCCTTAATCCATGGGCTCCAAGCAAAGCTGCCCTTGCCTACCTTTAGGCAGATCCAGCCAAGCAGGACCTTGGAACATGGCCAACTGAGTGTGATTTAGAAACTCAGCTTGAAGGCCAAAAGTCTCCAAGCCAAAGGTAGCTCCTCAGAGACTCTGATTTCATAATTCTTCATTTCTGAAATCAGGCTCAAAGCCCTGGATGAGGAGAATGAGTACTAAGCTGATTTCTTGGGCAACTCAGCTTGTCGGAGATAGATGGGCCCTTTCAGAAATCATAGGTTCTTCCTCCTTTTCCTGACAGATGAGGAGCCTGATGCCCCAAGTGGAAGAGATAGAATCAGTCCTCGGCCTCTGGACTCTCATCTCAGTGCTCCTTAGTGCTTATTTAAGCAAGGTAGATGATGTGGGCTGTTGTCAAGCCTCCCCCTGCACTTCCTGGTGAGTGCTCCGAATTAGTCGTCCTTTTTAGTTCATCAAGAGGTGCTTGTCTTTATTCCACTCTGTTCCAGTGTTCTCCTGCCTGAGCACTGGACGTTAAAGTTCTTCTTCTTTTTTTTTTTAAAGATTTTATTTATTTATTTGACAGAGAGAGAGACAGCGAGAACAGGAACACAAGCAGGGGGAGTGGGAGAGGGAGAAGCAGGCCTCCCGCCAACAGGGAGCCCGATGTGGGACTCGATCCCAGGACCCTGGGATCATGACCTGAGCCGAAGGCAGACGCTTAACGACTGAGCCACCCAGGCGCCCTGGACATTAAAGTTCTTGGTGCTGGCTTCCAGCGTGAGCACGTTGGGAAGCACCCGCATTTCCAAGGTTAAGTGTTCAACATCCATCTGGCTTATGCAAGGAAAGCAGACCTGTTCCTCTGCTCTGTAGCAAGGGGTTGGCACAGGCAGGAAGTGCATCACCAAACCTGTTTGTCTGTGGTGTCGTTCCCTTCGTGGGATACAAGAGTCCATGGGGAGGAATTCCATCCCCATTTTACAGAGGAGGGAACCGAGGCTCAGAGGGGTTTGGTGATTAGCCCAAGGCTCTATGAGATGGGATGCCTTCCTTCCCATTCCTCCCCCTGTGTTCTGCCTCCCCCAGAGTCGCCCAGCTGAATGAGAAGCTTCTCTTTTTCTGTAAGTCATAAAAGAAGGTGACACGAGAGTATAGTTTGGAGATATAATCCAGAATGTAAAGCTCAATCGACCACAATTTCTCTTATTATTTTCCAAGGCATAGACTTCTCTTCCAGTGTTAATTTTTTAGAGTCAAAGGGGCATGCTGGTCCAAACTTGACATCTGATGGAACTGAGGGGTTGATGCACGTCTCCACGATGTGGTCTCAGCCTGTCAGCTTTGTTCCTGATTGTTAGAGCCGCTTTGAACCCACATTTCCGCCCTCACATCCTTCCTTTTAGGAAGCTGTAGGGGAATCAGAATTCTGGAGGCTTGGCTCAGGAAGGCTCTTTATGGTCATAGAGTCTAATCCTCTCGTTGTCTTTTGGGGAGGCCATCAGAGCTGGTGGCAGGGCTGGGCTGGTGTCCTGACTCTTCAACACAAGACACTGTGCGGAGAACAGACAGGGAATCCAGATTGCTTAGTGTCTCCATAGAGCAAAGGAGGAACAAGCATTTTCTTTAGATCTCCTAGCGTGGAGCCAGGAAGAGGCCATTCCCTTTCGGGAAATACGTTACATACCACCTTGTCTACACTTCATCTATGAACTTGCCACCTTTTTGGAATGCTGATGTCTATTTTCCTCTGGGATAGCTCTGCCTCTTTCTGATTCACCTCTTCTGCTTTGTCAGCAGTTCTATTTTAGCTTGGTGATGTGTATGTGGGGAGCGGAGGAGGTGGCAGCATGGGCATGCGTCTGTAGTGGGGAGTGACAGTCACTCAGACCCTGGAGCTGGAGGAGGGAAAAGGGGTGTCTGACAAGGTCAGCGGTGGAATGCCCACCCACAGCCAGTTTTTAGGATTTAGCACATGTTTAGTATGATGAAGAAACGTTGCTTCATACGGATACTTTATAATTCACTAGGCGCTTTTTCCATTTGGTATCATTTTTATTTTATTTTATTTTATTTTATTTTATTTTATTTTATTTTATTTATTTTTTAAAAGAATTTATTTATCCATCTGACAAAGAGAGAGAGAGCACAAGCAGGGGGAGCGGCAGGCAGAGGGAAAAGCAGGCTCCCCGCCGAGCAAGGAGCCCCGATGTGGGGCTCAATCCCACGACCCTGGCATCACGACCTGAGCCGAAGGCAGACACTTACCTGACTGAGCCACCCAGGCGCCCCCATTTGGTATCCTTTTGAGTTACTTAATAAAAAAAAATCTTTGGAAAGCAGAGATCTAGAAAGAAAGAGCTAACACCCTGGGGGTTCTACAGTCAATACTCTAGGAAGTGTGCTTGTCAGGTTCACATACATATGAGAAAAATTTTTCAATCCCCAGCAATACTGTGAGATAAGTAACCATATCTCAAGTATCATGGTGAGGAGATCTGTGCTCAGAGCAGTGACTTGCCTAAGATCTCGCAGCTAGTAAGAAGCAGAGGCAGGATTTGAATGCGGATCTGTATGAGTCAAAGTCAAGTTTCTTTTCACGACATCGAACTGCCTCCCTAAGTACATAGCACTGTTAGCAGAGAGGAGCAATCATGCACGATTTGTAGCTTGAGAAAAATGAGTCTGTAAGTCTCAAAGAGGCAAATAATACTATAGTTTCTTTTCTTAAAAAAAGATTTATTTATTTCAGAGAAAGAGAGAGCTCAAGGGGGGTGGGGGGAGGGGCAGAGGGAGAGGGAGACAAGCAAACTCCCCACTGAGTGGGGAGCCTGATGTGGGGCTCGATCCCAGTACCCTGAGATCATGACCTGAGCCAAAATCAAGAGTCGGCCACTAAACCAACTGAGCCATCCAGGCGCCCCAATACCATAGTTTCTAATCACAAAATTGTGACTATGATTCCAACCCGTGCTAAGTGAAATGGTGTACAACAAGATACAGTCCTGTCCTCAAGAGACAAGCCATCTTTGGGAGCTATGTCTGATTCTTCTGTCCCAGCAGGTCATGGTTGGGAATGAGCCCACGGATGAGGGCTCAACTGTGGTATAAACAATGAAATCTGAAGGATCTGAGATTCTACTCAGTGCTGAGTCCAGGCTGTTGCCCTGTCTTTGTCATAGGCCATGGATCTTCTTATACTATTTATCAGAACCTCTTGTGGTCTGGAAATAAGAAAACCCAAATCAATTGTCATCCACTGTTTTGCAGTAATTGCCTTTACTTAACCAGGGTGGGGCTCTGTCCCCTCGGAGAACGAAGCTGGAGCCCGAGTAATCACTGGTCAGATCTTCTCCTCACAATGGTCTGAGTGGGAGCCTCTCCCCTCAGTGCTACCTCCAAAAGGAACAGGGGATAAACACCCTGTAAGACAGTTGGTCTCATTTTGTGGATGTGAATTCAATGGCTCACAGCTCCATTCTACTCATCCTGGCTCCGGCTTAGGTTTTAAAAACTAATTCTCTCTGCATTAATCTGAAAAGATCCTTCAAACAAAAGCTCAACATCTGAGTCTATTTACCGAGCGTGCAGCTGTGTCAATTGGCCAAGACAAAGCGAGGCTTCCTGGTCAGGCCACAATGGGCTGCAGGTAGTCCTGCAAACAGAAACACAAGACAGGGTCCTTTCAGGAGCCAGAGACCCTCCTTCCAATAAGGAAGAGTGAGCCGAGGGGTCAAGAGAAAAGGAGCACTGGCCACCCCCACCCTCAGCGCACACACAAGTGGGGACTGAAAGATATGATCTGTAAGCCCATCAATTAGGGCTATTAAAAAGGTAATTAGCCCTCTTCCATGGAAACCAAGGACAGAAATGTGAACAGGGGGAAATTCATTTCCATGTGGTTACATTTTAATGTGACCAGGACCCTCCAGTAATGAAGCAAGGTGCTATTTTGAGGAATATCACTTGGTCGGCCCTGAGGGGAAGGTGGGATCAATTCAATTCAAGTGCTATCTTAGAACAAAAGTAATAAAAATAATAACTAGTTTGTATGCTTGAAAAAATTTTTTTTTTTCTGCTATCAATCAAACACTAGATTCAAATCAGGTGGCCAGATTTGGGAGGCCTGGGAGGAGCTGACTCATTTCCTTTCTACTTTCCTTTCCTGAAGAGAATCATGGCAGGAAATGAAATCTCAAAACGTCAACAACGAACAATTTGTCTGAAATTCTGGTAAGTGTGAAATTCAGAATTAGTGTTTCTGTTCCCTCTCTTTTCAAACACGTGTAGGAATTTTGGTAAGAAAACCCAAGAGAGTGGGCGCCTGGGTGGCTCAGTTGGTTAAACGACTGCCTTCGGCTCAGGTCATGATCCTGGAGTCCTGGGATCGAGTCCCACATCGGACTCCCAGCTCAGCGGTGAGCCTGCTTCTCCCTCTGACCTTCTCCCCTCTCATGCTGTTTCTCTCTCTCTCGCTCTCTAATACATAAATAAATAAAATCTTTAAAAAAAAAAAAAAAAGAAAACCCAAGAGAGGAAAAAAAATGACTAGAGGAAAGAACTCTCTGATAACGAGATGTGAAAATATCTATTGAAATGGATCTAAAGTATATGGCACTCTGTGCAACACTCGCCCACTGCACAATAAACGTACTTATACATATTTGTATGGTCTGTGTGTGTTTGTGTGTGCATGCTTGCAAGTAAAGGATAATATAATTTTGTTCTCTTTTTCTCTACCATCTCGTTCCTTCCTCCTTCACCTCCCCTTTGTACTTTATTGGGTGAAATGTACATGCAGTGAGATGTACATCCTAACTGTCCAATGGATGTAACACACCCTGTTAACCCACACAACAATCAAGGTGTACAATATTCCCATCACCATAGAAGTCTTCTGCCCCCATTCGGTCAATAACCACCCACCAGGCAATCACTGTTTTGATTTTTCTTACTATAGGTTCATCTGGCCTGTTCTGGTGCTCCATATAAATGATATCATAGGGGTTGTTTCCACTTTTAGGCTATTTTGAATAAAGCTACTGTAACCATGCTTGTATAAGACTTTGGGTGGACCTATGTTTTTATTTCTCTTGGGTAATTACCTAGAAGTGGAATTGCTCAGTCATAGGAGAGCTATATTTTGAACTTTATAAGAAAATGCCAAACAGTTTTCTAAAGTGGTTATACCATCTTATGCTTTCAAAAGCAATGCAAGAGGGTTTCAGTAGTTCCACGTTCTTACAAACATATGGTGTTGTCGGTCTTTTTAACAGTAGCTGTTCTAGTAGGAATGGAGGGGTCATCTCATTTTGGCTGTAATTTGCATTTCTCTGAGGACCAGTGGTGGCAAACACTTTTTCATGTGATTGTTACCATTTGCATGTCTTCTTTCATGAAGTTTCTGTTTGAGTCTTTTGCTCATTACTTATTGGTTTGTCTTATTAATTTGTAGGTATTCTTTATATATTTTGGGTAAAATTCTCTTCTAATAATACGTAGAGCAAATATTTTCTGTGGGTCTATGGCTTTCACTTTCATACTCTTAATGGTATCTTTTGAGCAAAAGTTTATTTCAGTGAAGCCCAATTTTTTCATTTTCTCTTTTATTATTCAGGCTTTTTTTTAAAAAAGATTTTATTTATTTATTTGAGAGAATGAGACAGAGACAGAGACAGAGACAGTGAACATGAGCAGGGGGAAGAGCAGATGGAGAAGGAGAGGAAGAAGCAGACTCCCCACTGAGCAAGGAGCCCGATGGATGCAGGGCTTGATCCCAGGACCTGGAGATCATGACCTGAGTGGAAGGCAGGTGATTAATGGACTGAGCCACCCAGGTGCTCCTATGATTCATGCTTTTTCTGTCCTATCTATGAAATCTTTTCCAAACACAAGGCTATGAAGACCTTCTTCTATGCTTCTAGCAGCTGTATAATTTTAGCTTTGTGATTAACTCTATAATTCATCTTAATTAATTTTTTTTCTGTATGGCGTGAGCTAAGGACTGAGGTTTATTTTTTCCAAGCATTTATCCAGTAATTCCAGCACCATTTGAGGAAGACTTTCCTCTCCCCACTGATTGCTCTGATGTCTTTTTCATAGATCAATTGATGATACATGTGTGGCTCTATTTCTGAACTCTATTTTTGTTGTTGTTGTTGTTGTTTTTAGAGAAGGATAGAGGGAGAGAGGGGGAAGGAAAGGGAGAGGGAGAGAGAATCTTAAGCAGGCTCCAGATGTGGAGCCCAATGCAGGGTTTGATCTCACAACCCTGAGATCATGACTTGAGCTGAAATGAAGAGTTGGACACTTAACCAACTGAGCTACCCATGCGCCCTGATTATTGTAGATTTTTAATACATCTTGAAATCAGATACTATGGGTTCTCCAATCTTGCTCTTCTTTTTTAAAGATGATTTTGGACCCTCCAGTCCTTTGCATTTTTATGTAAATTTTAGAATCAACTTGTCAATTTCTACAAAAAGGTTTGTTGAGATCTGATTGGGATTTGATTTGCTTGAATCTGTAGATCAATTTTGAGAAATGGAGAACTGACATCTTAACAATATCAAGCCTTTCAATTAATGAACATGGTATATCTTCCTGTTTGTTTTCCTTTATTTTTTTATAGTAATATTGTATAATTTTTAATATAGAGGTCTTGCACATCTTTAGGCAAACTTATTACTAAATAGTTCATGTATTTTGATGCCATTGTAAATGGTGTTTTGAAAATTTTATTTTCTAATTGTTTGTTTTTAATATATGGAAAGAGAACTAAAAAAAAAGAGAGAGAGAGAGACAGTGAGAAAGAGCTGCTATTTGTATATTTGGCCTATAGCTTTCTATGTTGCTAAATTCCCTAATTAGTTCTACTAGTGGCTTTATAGATTCCTTAGGATTTTCTATATACATCATCTTCAAATAAAGCAATTTTTACTTCTTTCTTTCCAATCTTTATACTTTTTATTTTACCTCACTGCAGTGGTCAGGATCTCCAGTACAGTGCTGAATAGAAGTGGTGAGAGCTCACATCCTTGCCTTGTTCCTGATCTTAGAGAGAAAGCCTTCAATAATCCACTATTAAGTAGAATACTGACTGTGGACTTCTCAAATATTCTTTATCAGATATTTTTTTACTAGTTGTCTGATTTTTAAAATCATAAATGCGTATTTAATTTTGTCAAATTCCTTTTCTTTATTTTTTAGATGATCCTATGGTCGTTCTCTACAATTCTGTTGATGTGGTAAATTAAATTGATTGCTTTTTGAATGCTAAATTAACCTTGTATTCCTGGGATAAACCTTGCTTAGTCATAATGTGTTATCCTTTTTATATAATTCTACATTTAATTTGATAATATCTGGTAAGCAGTTTTGCATCTATGTTTATAAAGGATATTGATCTATAGTTTTATTGTCTTGTAATATTTTTGTCAGTGTTATAATGGTGCAATGGTTAATTTTATGTGTCAGCTTGGCTGGGCTGTAGTACTCAGTTATACAATCAAACACTAATCTAGATGTTGCTGAAGGTATTTTGTGGATGTAGGTAATATCTGCAATTAGCTGACTTTAAAGGAAATTACCCTTGATAACATGGGTGGGCCTCGTTCAATCAGTTGAAGAGCTTAAGAGCAAAACAGGTTTCCCAGAAACTGAAGCATCAACTCCTTCCAGTTCCCAGACTGCTGGCCTGCCCTAAAAAGTTTGGATTTGCCAGGCTCCACAATTCCACGACCCAAGAGCCAGTTCCTTAAAATGAATCCATATCTATCTACCAAAACAAATACACATATTTATATTTACTTATCATATTTAAATTTTATATTTATGTAAATACATATAAAAACCTCAATCTTGGGGCACCTGGGTGGCTCAATTGGTTGAGCACCTGACTCTTGATTTCAGCTTAGGTCATGATCTCAGGGTCCTGAGATCGAGCCTCAGGCTCTGGGCTCAACCCAGAGTCTGCTTGTCCCTCTCCCTCTGCTCCTCTACCCGCCCCTGCCAAATAAATAAATAAAATCTATAAAATACAAAACAAAACAAAACAAAACAAAACTCAATCCTGTGGAGGTTTGTGTTAAGGAGTTGTTAGGGTGGGTCTATTTCAGGTTTGTGTTTTGGGCATGGTCCTTTCTCTGAAGGTTTGGAATTTCTGGAACCTCACATGAATGCAGGAGGTGCTCACCAAGCTGTCTCTTCACTCTGCTTGGCTGGAACTCCAAAGTCTCCCAACATTAAGGACCTCTGGTGTCTCTATTCAGATCTCATTCCCATCAACTGTGTTCTCTGATAGACCCAGTGGAGTTTTGTCCTGTGTGTTTGCAGGCTTGCTCTCAGCCAAGATGCCAGTGGCACTCCCCGGTATAAACTTCCAGCAGCCTTTCTGCAGAGCTGCCTCTTGGCTGGTGGTTGGCCCTGCAAATTCCCCCAGCTCCCATCTCTGCCTCCCCAACCAAGCATGTTCCTCTTGGTCTGCTTGTACTCCACCCCCTTGCATGAGCATCTAGTAACTGGCCCCCCGCAGAAAGCCAGGCTATGTGTAGGGTCTGCTTCACGTGTTCCCCTTCTCTCAAGGCTCACGGTCCTGCTGTCTATTGCTTAATGCCTGAAAAGAGTTGCTTCATATTTTTCATCCTGTTTAATCATTACTTACGGTGAGAAGGCACATCGATCACCAGTTTGCTCCATCATGGCCCCAAATGGAATTGTACCCATACTTATATTTGTCAAAGCATCCTCCAAACCAGAGCATACTTATGTTATCTCCTTCATTTCTCATGTGCTTAATATGGGGTAAAAATAATATTTTGATGAGTTCAGAAAAATCACTGGGTGATTCTTACAATACCTGTCTTTCAGCTTCCTCAAGAAAAGGACAAACAAAACATATCGTAGTTTCTAAAATTTCAAGCCAGTTCTTACTAGTCCTGTCTAGGCCAGCATTTCCCAAATTGTGTTCTGAGAAATGCTAGCTCCATAAGATACAGTAATGTGTATATAAAGGGTTCTCTGATCAAATACTTTGAGGGAAATGTTGTCTCTGATTTTTCTTCCTGGAGGGTCACATACACGTTAACATATTAAAGATGGACCATCCTTTGAAAATTTTCATTCACTCAATGTTTCCCAAACTTAATTGATTAGTGGAACTCCTTTGTCGAATATTGATTAAATTTGAAACACGTGCTCTTTAGGTGCATGGATTATCTGACTTTTTAATTTATTTCCCCAAAGTTTTGGAAAAATACTGCTCAGAGGGAAAAAGAGAGCTTTTGGGTTTGGCAAGTCAGTCAAAATCAAGGCTGCTGATAGAGTATTTAAGCTGAACATTTTTGGTAGAGCCAATTAAACAGATAATCTATAGCTCTCCAGCAGACTACGTGTCTGGGTCTCACATCCTTAATGTGCAAACAAGAAGGTGTTATAGGAAAAGAGACCTTTTCCTTTAAAGTGGATGGACTCAGATCAGCGTATTTATGTTTTAAAGCCTGAGAAATCTGGGAAGTATAGCATTAGCCCATAAAGTCTTACCTTCAAAAGTATACTTTTGTTAGTCATTTATAACCTCCCCCCCATACTTTTGGAAACATTTTCTAGCTCAAACACCTTTTTAAAACCAAATGACGTCATGTCTGTTGGTGTGCATTGTTCTAGAACACAGACTGGAAATGCTTCTCCATCTCTCCATAAACAATGGCTGCAAAGTTTGTCATCATCCTTCCTAAAAGTAAGCCCCTGGAAAATGTGAGTGCAATGAAACCCCAGAACACAGCACTGAGGATGTCGGGCTGGTTTTTGAAACCTCTCTCTCTTGGGGGGATTGCCTTGGGTGGATCAAGAAGCATGTCCCATAATCCTGGGGCCCTCAGAGTGAGCACACAGAGAGGATTTCCCAGTGGCTGAGCGGGCTGACTGTCTCATCTCATTGCTCTTTGTTTGCTCCAGAGTCCGACTTGCAGGCAGAAGCAAAGTTGATGCATTCCTGTTCACTCAATCCATTCATTTGTTAATTCAGAACGGATTTACTGGGTGCCAATTACATACTAGGCATTATTCCAGAGGTGCTAGGGTGTAGTCATAGACAAGATCCAGCTGCCCTCATGGAGTTTACATTCTAGTGAGGATCAAGTCACAGAGAGAGAAGTGAGGTGGGGAAAGGAAACCCGGTTAGGAGGTCGGACGGTAATTCAAAGGAAACAGCATCACATGGGGTGAAAGGGAAGATCTCTGAGAGGTAACATTTATGCAGTGACCTGGATGAGAGCATGAGACAAAGAAGCATTTCCGGGAAGAGCTTTCCAAGCAGAGGAAACAGCAAGTGCAAAGGCCCTGAAATTGGGGCTTTTGGCTGAATCCAATGGCTCCTAAACACAAACTGGATGCATCAAATCATCAAATTTGATGCTTAAACAACAAATCATCTTCCTGGCTCTGCAGGCTCAGAGCCTGATTCTGTAAAGCAGAGGGAGGGCCCCGGGCTATGAAGACACTGCAGTCCAGAGAGGGGAGGTCACAGAATGGAATCATGATAGAGCCAGGCGTGGACACCATATTCCCACACTCCCAGCGGGTGCTCCTTCTCTTCCACCGGCTCCCATCCACCTACCCTCATCAGCCAGCCCGCTCCTCCTCTCCTCCTCTCCCCAACTGAAGAGGCCAATAGAAATGTTTTCCTCTGATAATAGCTGTTGTTATTATTGTTACTATGAATACTAACTACCATTTACTAAATATTGACTTTATCCCCGGCATTGTTCTAAGCACTTTACATACGTGAACTCACAATAAGGTAATTCTCACAATAACCTTATGAGATCGGTATGCTTATTATTCCCACTCTGTGTGAGGAAGCTGAGGCTGGAGCGATTCAGTAACTTGCCCAAGGTCACATAGTTGGCAAAGGATGGAGCCAGGCTATATCTTCCTGCAAAGTTTATGATCCTGGACTTACTGTACTGGTGCCTCCTGCTGATCTGCGCAGGAACTCTGGGCTTTTCCTTATTGCTGTGATTGACCTGCGTCCCCGGGAAACCTCAGTTCCCAGTCCTGGGCACAACCCCGTGATGCCCGCTGTATCATCATGCGGATAGCTGGGAGTGCACCTAACGCCAATGGGATGCAAATTCAGGCAACG
This sequence comes from Phoca vitulina, assembly GCF_004348235.1. NCBI lineage: Eukaryota > Metazoa > Chordata > Mammalia > Carnivora > Phocidae > Phoca > Phoca vitulina. The sequence goes on from NW_022589711.1 coordinate 50,602,047, forward strand.
GCGTCTGTCCCTTTGGACAGCAACTGTGGTCTGAAGGTGAATTATTTTCTTTTAGAAACTTCAAGCGATTCAGGTTGCCTTCGAGTGATGTTTAAAACCGGGCTCTGCTGAGAGAGCAGAAGGGATAAGCTGGTGTGCTTGTCGCGTGCTGATGGCAAAGCTTGGCACATCCTCTGAGTTATGGCTGCATCCAAGTTATACATCACTAGGCCCTCTTTCCTGAGGCTGGGAAGACTGGTCGGGTCATTTATCTCACTTCTGGGGTGGGGGGACCCTGAGAGCGAGGTCCAAAGATGAAGACAGTAGGATCTCTGTCTTCTAGGAACTCGTAAATAATTATAATTTGCAGCAAAATGTAGCATCATTCCATCAGAATGCTGGAGGCATCGAGGGCCATGGTAGTTCAGAGCAGCTAGGACCTCCTGAGAACTGGAAGGATCTCGGTGGACCTGGGCCCTGACTTCACAGGTACAGATAGGAGGAGGGAACTATCCGAGGAACAGCCTCAGCTCAGAGGTGTGGCATGGCATGGAAGTTTGGGGGAGAATACAAGGGTTAGAAAAAATGTGTGTAGATCTCATTATAGGTATGGCTAGTACAGTCCACAGGCCAGGAGTTCAGGGTGAGACAGACTCCATGCTAGATTTTTACTAGCTTTGCTGTGCATTATCCTCTAAACACCCAGACCAGTAGCACAGAAGACACTGCACTGGGAGCCTTGGCAAATAGAATAGAGAGTACATGGCTCACTAACTCCTGTAATTCCTTTTAAAATACTATGGTGGTATTCTATTTTTGTTATTCTTAATAGACTTAATAATGGATTGTAATGGAGTACAAAGAGAAGGCATTAGATGGGAGGCTGGACTCAGGTGACCCCTCAAATCCATTCTAGCACCGATGCGCTGTGCGTACACAGCCAGTAGCAGTAGGTGGGAACTTGAGTATTCACTGCACGAGCAGGGAAGCTCTGGTACTTACGTGAGGTACCATGGCCCCTCTCAGTATTAAGGCCTTCAGAATAGTTGTCTGTTTCATGCCAGTTCCTGTAGAAGGGATGAAAGAGGGGCAAAGACCTTGAAACTTCAAAGCCAGCTGTGAAGACAGGGCCAGACATCACTAAGACTCAGGGGTGTGCTTGGGCTGGCTCCTAACCAGCTCAGAGAGTCAATTGTTCAATTTTTAGGAATGTTGTTAGCCATTTGTTAAATAGAGCCATTATTAAAATAAAATAAGATGACTTTACAATTATATAAATTATATTTTAAAAATAAACAAATACTGGGCGCCTGGGTGGCTCAGTTGGTTAAGCGACTGCCTTCGGCTCAGGTCATGATCCTGGAGTCCCAGGATTGAGTCCCGCATCGGGCTCCCTGCTCTGCAGGGAGTCTGCTCCTCCCTCTGACCCTCCCCCCTCTCATGTGCTCCTCTCTCATTCTCTCTCTCTCAAATAAATAAATAAAATCTTTAAAAAAATAAAAAAAATAAAAATAAACAAATACTTAAAACTCATTTTTCCTACTCATTTTACTGTAGTGTACCACTGCCCATGCTCCTGAGTTCATCAATACCTGTGTGTCTGCCTGCTAGATGAAAATGCTATCTAATGGTGCATTACTGTCCATTTTTTCCCAATTCTGCATTCCGTGATGTCATGTTGGGAGGTCGAAATTAGTCGTGGTGTATTTGCACCATGAAAATAGGCAAACACCAGGTATCAGGAGTGATTTATTGTTTGTTGACATCTAGACTTAGAAAAGTGATGAAGAAATATTAATAATTCAGATTAAGTTTAAAAGCATGTTCTGTCTAGACCCTTTGCATTGTGAATAGCACAGCAAGTTGAGGAATCCTCTGTCAGTATCCAAAAACTATCATCCAATTCAGCAAAGAAGTTTCTGACATTACTAATGGAAAAGTGAAGTCCCTGCATGTCTTTATTTTTCACTTTTGTCTTACTTATTAATTTAAATGAAAGTATCAGCCAACACTCCTGTCAGAACTATGCCCGTTTATCAACTACTGTTGTAGATTGGCTGCTTATTCAAGATTTCAGCAGCAATCAGTGGAAGCATCTTGTGAGACTCAACTGGCTATATGAAATTTACAATAAATAGTACTGTGTATGCTGTTATTTTTAAATTATGTGCTACATGTTCTTTATATCAGTAATTTATAATAAATTTGTCTATCATCTATCTATCTATCTATCTATCTATCTATCTATCTATCTTTTCCCCTGAGATCCAGTTGTTAAAGCTTTACCAGCACACCCCTGCTGAGACATTTATTCTTTGCAGATTGAGCAGAAGGAAAAAAAAAATTCTGTCATATAGCACAGATCAAATGGTCTCTGGAGAACAGGACTGACTTGTTTGGGGGTAGAAGGTCTCCTGGGAGCTGATGAAGAGCATCTACCAAATAGGTAGTTGAATGAATAGTAGTTTGCTCCTTTATCAAAGTACATTTTAGTCAAGGAGCTCAAAGGTTTTATTTTTTATTTTTTTATTTTTATTTTTTAAAATTATTTATTTGAGAGAGAGAGAGCATGAGCAGAGAGAGGGGTAGAGGAAGAGGGAGAAGCAGACTTCTCGCTGAGCAGGGAGCCCAACACCAGCATCCTGGGATCATGACCTGGGCTGAAGGCAGAGGCTTAACGGACTGAGCCACCCAGCTGCCCCAAGGAGCTCAAAAGTTTTAACAACAACAGCTCCCCACAATAGCCTTCCAGCTCCCTGTGACATTAGATGCTTTTCTCTCACCTCTTCCTGGGGGTGGGTACAGAACTAGAAGGTGTAGGGTTGGCATTTCCTAAATTCTCCCGCACTCATTCCAGCCACCAACAGCAGACTCCTCGCTGGTTCTCAATCATGCCAACCACACTCCTGCCTCAGAGCTTTGCACCTGCTATTCCCTCCCTGTGGAACAGTCTATCCCAGACACTTGTACCACTCCCATCCTTAGTCTATTCAGATGTCACCTTCCCCAACCACCCAATTTAAAACATCACCCCTCTTTCTCTCTTTCTCTGTTTTATCTTGTTTTATTTCCCTTCATAGCCCCTCTCGCTACCTGCTGGTATGCATTCTTTTAATTGTCTAACTCACCTACTAATCTGTAAACTCCATAATGGCAGAGATCTCTAGCTGTTTTTTTCACACCAGGACCTGGAACAGAACTTGGCAAGGGGTAGGCTCTCAATAAATGTTTTTGAAAGAATGGATGTCTGTATGCTTGCCTCAGGGTCTTATTTCATTTCAAGGGTTCTGTATCTCCTCCAGCCTTTGCTCCAGGCCATGGTCCAGAACCGCATGGAGGTGGGTGAGGCTGCCCTAATAAAATGGCCTCCTCCCTAGGAGGGGACAGGGCCTACCTGGCTTCTGAGGCTGCCTCTCCCAAACACAGACCCCACACCAGGTAAAACCCACTGGGTGTTTGGCTTTGGTGCTGGCATGTCATCCAAGTGTGTCCTTATTCCATCAAGTGTTGACAAACAAGTGCTATCTGCATCTATAACCTGCTGTCCTTGTTTGACTTTCCAGGAGATGGATGCCTCCTGGCTTGGCTTTGAATTCCACTTCTTTGACTTAGAGGGGATGAAGGAGCAGAAACAACAAAGGCTGTTTAGAATTTTAGTCTTCCCAGTTGCTCAGCAGGGTAAATAGACAAAAGGGTGGGAAGAGAAAAAAGAGAAGGGGAGCTGGACTGGGCGCTCAGGCTGTGGTCCCCACTTCGAACCGGCCTCCACCACCATGAGGAGGAGTTAGAGGCCAGCCTTCAGCCCTGATGCCTCCAGGGGCTCCAGTTAGGACCCCACAGAGGCGGCTTCATCCCGGCTCCTGGCGCCCCATAAGGACCCATTAATCTCAGCAGATCATGTTTGGGGACACTCTACCTCTTTCTTAGGAGCCAAAGGAGTTGCAGGTGGAATTCCTGCTAGGTTTCCCAAGGGTTTTCAGATATTGGAACTCTTTCTGAACAAAATACTAAAAAGACATAAATAAAAAGAGAGGGGGGTGTGGAGGGTATTTCCTGTGGGCCCTATTCCAAAGGAAGTCAGCTGGGATCTATTAGAGAATCCAAGGCTGTTACTGAGTGTGGAGCTCAAGCCCCTCACTTCTCAGATGGGGTGACTGAGACCCACAGAGGGCCTCTAAAGGGACACTCAGAAGAAAGTGGTTTCTTGGGGCAGGAGGAAGCCACTTGTCTGAGGGGCAGTGTGATTATGAGAGGGCGCAGGAACCGGATTCTGGCTCCGCAGCTTACTGATCCAGGGGCCTTGGGCACACTACCAGAGCTTCCAGTGCTCACCACTCCTCATCTGTAAAATGGGAACAAGGGTAGCGCGTGCCACAAGGGTTGCTGTAAGGTCTAAATGCAATAATACATGCGATGTGCTTAGAGAAAAGTCTGGCCCAGGACGGCCTTAAACGAGCACTAGACTTTATGCTTCTTATGGCCACTCGCCCAGGCCCCCTTCCACGGTCCCACTCCTAGACACTTGCCTTGAGGTTAGGGTCAGACTCAGACTGGAGATGTGGCAGATGGCTTACCTCATGTCATTCATTTTAGTCCCCAAAGGTCTCCCTGAGCACCTACTCCACGGCGAGTGCTCTGCGAGGCACCAGCATTGCAAGAATATATGTGCCAATGAGAGCAAGAGTCCCCACTCTTTAAGAGCCGTTGGAAAGAGCCCCCAATTGGGAGTCAGAAGACATGACTCTGGAGGCAGGTCTCTCTCATGCCAGCTAGGCCACCTTGACCAGCTGTTTCATCTCCCTGACTCTCTGTGTCCCCTGCCGAAAGGAGAGGATGACCCCTACCCTGTGTTCCTCAGGATTCTAACAAGGATCAAATGACATACATGCCTGCAGAGGGTTTTTGATGACAATGAAATGCTTCTGCTAAGATGAGGTGACAGTGGGAGTGAAGGACACCTAGGCACCCCCCCCACCACGTTAATAGTGCCAAGAGGGAGTGACAGGGAAGAATCCTGGAGAGGCTTGCTGGACCCCCACGCAGTGTAGTCAGAATTCAGAGGACCTGGCTTGAATTCCCCGTTCTACCTATCAGCGGGACCTGCAGCAGGTTACTTAGCATCAGCAGGAAGTCGTATATACGAAGTGTCACAACAGTGCCTGGTGTATAAGGACGCCTAGAAGGTGAAGTCACCCCATTCCAGGGGCCAGTCATTGTCGTACTTCTGAGAGGATCTGGCTCACAGAGCCTGTCTTACCGGCAGCTGAGGTATAGGAGAGAATTTGAATTCATTCATTTACCTGGTGGAATTGACCTTTCCTGGGCACTGGAAACTCATGGCCAGCCCACCATTTCCTTGTAGGCAAGCTCCCCAAGGAAGCCAGCCGGAACCAGCTGCTTGCCAGGTAAGCAGAGTTTCCCGGCAAGAGAGGACAGTGAGGCGATTGCTTATGTCTGAGGGTGCATGTCAGATGGCCTGTGACAGCCACCCCCATATGACACCTGCACGGGGTTTGGGCAAGCTGTCCGTAGCCAGAGCCCTTATTTCAGAATCAGTTCTTTGGGTGGCTGCAAAAGACAGCATGCGTTGGTTTCCTACTGGATAGATTATTTTTACCCATATTGGGCTCATGCTCTCCACACTCTGAGTTTGCTCTTTGGGGCTGGGATTTCATTTGTACTCAGGCCCTCATTGCCTCTTCCCACACAGCCCACCGATCTCAGGGCCTCCTGCGTGAAAGCTGTCTTGATCCCACCATTTCTCAGCTCAGATCCTTAGATTGCTCCCCATTGCTTTTGAAATTAAGTATAGATTTCTCCCCTGGGCAGTCAAGGCCTCAGATCTACACCTGACCTAGGCCTTCAAACTCAAGCTCCATTTGTTCCCCGAGGGTGCTCTTGGTTGCATTTCAATGACATTGCTGAATGTTTTCCAGACTTTCCCCTCAGACCCTTCTGTCTTCATCCCTTTCTTTCCTCCTTTTGGGACAACCTCCCCAGAAAAATGATGTTCAAGGAGCCTTGAAAACTGTGATTCCTCTGTCTGCTGGAATCACTTAGAGTTTTTAAGACCCATCTTGAACATCACTTTGTTTATAAAATCTCTAACTAGATGAGGTTCCTTCTGCCTCTTATCCCCTAGCATGTGCATCAGCACCCCTCCTTTGTTCTTCTCAACTTTTCCATGTGTTTCCATAACTCCCTCATCTGCTCCCACCCCTGTATGACTCAGAGTTCTTGGAGGATGAGGACTTGGTCTTACTTTTGTTTCTTTTCCAGTATTATGTACATGGTGCTCTCTCAGGACATACATGAATCGGACAACTACTGGATCAAGTAGTGATTCTGTAAACTTCCTCTACACTTTATAATTCTTGTTTCTCATTTCTTTCTGGGTTGCATGGACCTTACAAAAGGAATGATTTTTGTTGCTATCCACAGAATCCCATTTCGGCATCATTTGCTTAAGCTGCTGAAATAAAAAGCCAGCACATCTCAGATCACTTTAACGTGCGACCATTCTTGCTGTGTCTGAATACCTGGAAACTCCCAGTGCTATTGCTTGCACGTTAATGTCGCCGTGGGCCATGCCTTACACATCAATCAGTCAAATGGAAGTCACAGGTGCTTTTGCCTCAGATCTAGGAAGGCCATACATGAGTTTCTCAGATCTGTCCAACCAATCCCTATTTAGGGAAAAAAGATAGAGGCTGGGCCATTTGTTCAAACAATTTGATGAGCTAACACACATTTTATAGTACCTGAAGTGTTGGCGGAAGGAGTTCCTGTCTTATCACTAGAGATGGCATTCTTGAACTTGTAAAATAAACTAGTTAATTAGCATGCCTTTATATTCTCCCATGCCTTTAGATATACCTATTTCCAGACATGTTTTCAGGATGCATTTGGGGAGGCTGTGATTAAAGGGTATTTTTTTGGGTATGGAATGGAGTCTGCGTTTCTTGACAATGACTTGAAAAAAAGAATAAAATCTATTTTACATCAGCTGAATGTCTTTAATTGGGTCTTGAAGACCAAACAATTCCCTTCAAGACAGCTGGGGCTTTGGGTAGCCCCAAACCAATTAACTCAAATTATATAATTTTCCTCCCACTCCTACCCCCAAAGCTTGACTTTCTTATTTAGTAAAGAGGAGGATTAACGCAAGCACTAAGGAGTCCATTCTCTGGCTGCTTGGCACAATATGCTGAACTTCGTTCTGGGCCAGCCTGAAGCACCCTGGCTGGGAGAAAGGAAAGGAGAGCTCAAGTCAAGCTGCCTTGTTGGTATGAGTCTCCTCTTTCTTGGGTTACAATGCAATTCAGCATCAATATATTACTAGATAACCACACAGCAGAAAGCATTCTAACCTTTAAATGGAAACAAGCAATCTCTAGCCCTCCTAAACCTCTGAGAATGTGCAGGAGCTAATTAAGGCAACAAACTCACGAGGTGATCAGAGGAGACCAGAGAAATTTGAATAGTTATGGAGGAATCTGAATGTGTGTGTGTGTGTGTGTGTGTGTGTGTGTGTGTAAAGGAGCAAAGAGTTGTACTATGAATACATTTCATTTTTCTTCTTTCCCAAATGGTTTGTTAAGGCTGGAGAAGCATTGGATTAAAGAATTTTGTAACAATTCCAAATGGATTATTTTCCAAATTAGAAAAAATCAATAATTAAAAAAGGGGAATAATACTCTGTATTACAACTATATCACAAATATGTTCAGTACCCTTTGTGACAGCACTGCTTAACTTTCTTTTACTATTTTTACATAAAATACTGCATGTTGTGATCCTTGTAACAAGATACTAAACTCCTGCCTTGACCATTGTGAAATATAAATGCATTTAAAATACTTTAGTTCTAATAAGAAAGGGTAATTAACCTTGAGGCTGGCAGAATTCTTCAGGGAAGCCCTTTATGAGATTTTTTTGGCCTTTGGAATCTCAACTAGTACGTGCTGACCTTTTATGTGCCACAAAGAGTAGGCAAACAGTAGACCCCGCAGCCCTTGAGTGTCTCTTCTTTTCTGAGCGTATAAAATACAGCACTGAAGTTACCCCAGTATTTTCTCCCACTTTTCTTTCTGAGATGACCCTCCCATGGATACTGTTGGCTTCTTCAACTACTAGAATTGAACAGCTTCATCTAATTGTCTTCCTTTGGTGCTCTGGGTCCTAGGAGTCAGCTTTCACATTTGACTTTTCATCCACATGTCTGTCAAAAAGGACAATCTAGTGAAATTAAAGTTCACCAGGAAGCTGCAAGCCTAGTTCCTAAAGCTCTCATGGATGAAGTAGTATTTTGTCTTCTGTTGATGCCACCATTTCTCTAGGATTTTCTGAGATCTGGAAAAGAAATTCTAGAGAAATGTTTACTGGTTTCCTTTAGAAACTACTGATCATCAGTGTAAGACTCAGGGCTGGAGAACACGTCCCTTGGTTCTTTGGTCCATGGTACCCCCAACCAGGGCTTAGGCCTCCTCTGCCGATGGCCTCTGACTTTGGGGGAGATGGATCCTGAAATTCAGGGGCCTACAGTTCCATGACAGGTATTCAGCTAAGACCCAGAATATGGTTACCAATTCAACAAAAGATAACAAGCTTTCAAATTCAAATTCTGAGACAAATGTTGGCAATTACTTAGTCCACTCTATCATTTTAAAGAAGGAGCCCCACGGCGCCCCGGAAAAAGAGGTGACCTGTTCAAAGTCACATGGTTACTTAGCGGTGCAGTCTGATTAGAGCTCATTTCTCCCGAGTCAGTTGAAGAACTGCCTCTCACTACCCGTGCTGACCACATCTTCATCCTAGAAGCATCTCATTTATTCTTCTGATGTTATAGATTGCTAATGGCAGGGGGAGCTGGTGATTTACAGGCTGAGGTTTTATCCTGATGCCCCTGGGTGCACAGAGTTGGCCTCTGTGGTCCGCTCTCTAAGGCGGAAAGCAGGCAGGGCCCTCAGGGCAGTGGCTCTCCATCGAATGTACAGGTGGAAGAGAAGACTGGCACTTCGCTTCAGGACTCTTCCCCAAAAATCAAGACACTATTCCCATTCCTTCTGAAAGTATTTTGAAATGGAAAATATTTGACCACTCCTCTCCTGGCTTTACCTCCATGTGCTGTGTGTAATGATCCAGAGAGAATCAATTGGACACTGCATTTTAAAGATAAGGATTGGGATTTTACTTCTGGGTAACCTGGTGACCCCAATCAATCTCTGTCTCACAAACCCTCTGAAGATCTGATGCTCTGGTCTGCAATTAAGTCCCTGCTTCCAAGAATGGCAACAGATGTTGCAATCCAAACACCTTTATTAACTATTTATCTTCAGATGTGTATCAAGGATCTCTTGGCTAACAGAAACAGCAGACCACTCCATAAATGGAAAAATCACACTCTTTCATCTTCAAGCTATTTCACTCTGCAATCCCTTTGAGAAGATAAAAAGAGATATATTAGGGAGGTAGCCAATGATATTTAATTGCTCGAAAAATTCGCCTTTTCTAGAAGTAGTTGCCACCAATCCAGTAAAAATGCTGCTATTAAGTTGTATCCCCCAGTTAGACAAAGCATCAGGTGGTATTTCGGGTAAGCAGAAAACATAGCTAAAGTGACAATTCCAATGTTTGTGTTTTTCTTTATAACTTGGCGATTGTATTCCATTTGCCAGATGTTGGCCCTGTTTGAACCATGGCTTCAACACCATAAAGAAAGATCCTCGCCACCCACCTGTCTTGCAAGAATGTCATGAAGATTGTAAATGATGGTGGAGTACTTTAGAATGGAATACAAAGCCAAAATGTTCTAAGCAGGACTCTGCATAGTCCTTTGTATTTGGGCTCATCAAGGTTTTGTTCTATAACTGACTTCTTGCCTGGAGCTTATTGAGGTTATTTTATAGGGAGGAAAATATACTGTTGTGGGGCCAAGGAAGCTGCTTCTCCCTGGATTTAAGTCACTGGTTAAACTGGCTAGATTCTTCTCACACACCTAGGTAGGTGGAGTGGGCAGTCCTTTGCTTCAAGGGCAGAGGTGAAGTCACAGGAGGTTAACGAATTTTAAGCTTCTCATGGGCACAGGTCCTTCCAAGGTGTTCTCATTGCAATCTGTCTTCATAAAACTTGCAAAAATCAGATATTCTAACCACAATTGGTTAAGAACACTATTTCCACTCTGACTTCTCTTCCATCTTATCCATAGGGCTGTCAAATGGCATTAAAGTTGGTCCCGGAGCAATTGCATGCTCTAGCTAAGAGGACTTTGAGCTGGCGTGACCTCCATTTGGGCTTCATGGAATGTATCTGTGATGTGCTGTCCTTCTTGTGTACAGTGAAGTTATTTCTAGCCTTTCTGATGTAAAGATGACGTTCAGGAATGCTTTCACTACTGTGCCAACTCACCTGCTGTGAGGACACAGAGCTGCAGACCAAAGGTCCAATCAATAAAGTAAACAGTGGAGGTCTGGGGGGAATGGAGGAGAAGCAGGGTTTGCCAGGTATGGACCTAAAGGCCAGCCTGCGGAAAGTGTGTCTAATCATCACGTGCATACAATGGGAAATAGAAGATTCCATTTCAGTGATGTCCAGTAGAAGCAAATTCTCTCCTGTCAGGAATATACTAAATAAAAGCATTATTTATCATTATAAAGGCATCATATGTTTTTTCTTTTAAAATGAGACTTGTGTGAAATACAATTCATCACAGTTCTGTGTCTGTAGATGTGGACCTATAGGGGTGCTATAAAAAGCAAGTCTATCTAGTGAGAAATTGTGAGTTTCATGCACGGCAAACTCCAGTCAAGCATGCTAGATGAAAGAGTGAATGATCTTTCTATTATGTTTATTAAACATAATGATTAAGAAGGGATCAAAAAGTAGTTAGTAAAAAATGTAGGTTAAAAATATAGATATATAATTATAAGCAGGTAGTTACTACAAATGCAAAGTTGTGTTTAAGATTTTGAGTGTTGATGGCATTTACCAGCTTCCTAAATAAGTATCTATGTTTGTACCTAATTTCTTATTGGTAATCTTTAGTATTCTTTTTCTCATGGAAGGCCCTCAAAATTCTACTTGCTTTAGCCTCCACCTAATGTGGATCTGTCCAGGGGTTGGGTGTCTGGCAGCAAAGCTTATCCTTCATCAAAGATTGATTCTTTAATTCCGGGGGACCTGGGAGGCCAACTATATCCATGCTCCTTGTTTTCCTCTGCTCCCTCCCCACTATGTTTAAGGTAATTAAGGCTTTGACATGAAACCCTCTGCCTGTGATCCCAGTGCCATGAACGTCAGAAATTGGATAAATCCACGCATTAAGAAGAAGGAGTGCTGGGGCCTCCTGGTCACGGAGAGCAGCAGCAAAGAGACTGATGAGCAGCGGACAGATCCAGGTTCCAGGTTGGACTGCCTCTGGCTCACGGGTGACCTGGGGAAACTTCCCTCTTTGGGCCTTGGCCTTCCCGCTGGTGCAGGCCTAAAGGAGTTATCTTCCTATACTGGATAGTTAGGGAGGGCCTCTGTGATAAAGTGACATCCAAGCAGAAACTCAGAGGCAGTAAGGCAATGAGTCATGTGGCTCTCAGGGGCTTTCCATGAAGACAGAACAGCAACTCCCCAGGCAGGAGTGTGCACGGCGTCTTGGGGGAGCAGTGGAAGGCCAGTGCGCTGGGGCAGAGTGAGCAAGGAGAGAAGTAGGGGTGAGGTCAGAGGCCGACACTGAGCAGAGGCTACGGGGGAGGGGTGGACCCTCAGGGAGATGGGGAGCCACTGGAGCACATGAACGTTGGCGCCACATAACCTGCCAGCTGTTCACAACTCTCACCCCCGTTGTTGTGTGGAGCAAGGGTCGAGACCACATAGGAATCCCCTGTAGTCTTCCCGGCGTGGCCTAAGCAAGGGGCCCCGCAGAAGGTGCCCAGGATCACCTCCAGTCAGGGCACAACATCAGAGGTACCTGGGAAGGGGCATAGGAAGGCGGTGCTGGCTGGGACGGATGAACGGCCATTATCGAGCAGAGATGGCAGCCGGGGGGAAGGTCAGTTTTGTAGAGGAAATGGCGTCCGCAAAGATACATGTGAGAAAAACAACGCCTGTGTTCATGGAGATGGCACCGTGAGGTGACCCGGAAGGGGGGCTTTGGGCTCTGTGCCCTCAGACGAGCTACCACCCTCAGAGTCTTCATGCTTAAATGAGGACGGCAGCGCCATTTACGTCGGTGGGGCGCTGCGACCAGACGGTGCTCGTGTGGTGCTTTCGGGGCACGGGGTCGCTACCTGCATGCCATTTTATGAAATCCCACAAAGTTCAGGAAGGCTAACCGCAGGAATATGCGGGGCAGAAACGCAGGAAATCAGGCTGCAAAGGCTGCTTGAGGCCACACAACGAAGAGCCCCGAGTGCCCGCGCGGAGGAGACCCGGCGGAAGCACCGCCCACGGTCTGTTCCGGGGAGGGCTTCCCAGACTTGCCCGGTCTAAGAGTCGCCGGAAGTGCTTCCGGAAATGAGGTCCCCCCAGCTCCTACCCTGGGATGGGGCTCAGGGGATTGGACTTAAGCAAGGTTTATTATAAGCAAGGTGATTCTTACGCGGGTGCAGCTTAAGCAACTTTCCCCCCTACATCAGTGTGAAATGAGAATGTCTTCAACTGCCCAAGACGTGGCTGGCTCGCCCGCAGAGCCGGCAGCTCTATGCTCGGGCCCCCAGTTCTCATGCGGTCAGCACGGGCAGGGCAGAGCAGGGGTTGAGAGTGGGAGGCGGGGGGCCCGGATCGAAGGAGAGCTCTGGGGGCCTTTCGAGAGGCCAGCTTAACCCCCAAGGGGGTGCTGTGCTAGGCAGTGGCCCGGGCTTGCCTCCTCATCCTGCGTCCTTGTGTGTCCTTGGGGGATTCTTGCCTCCTTTCTGAGCTGCGGCTTCCTCCTCTGTTTAAGAATAAAAGTGTAGAGGGCCAAGTTGGGCAAATTCTAAAGTCCCTTCCAGCTCCAAGTTTATCTGTTTATCAAACAGCCTAATCTTTGCAAGGGCGCTTGCAACGGCTACAGCCCAGCCCTGAGACAGCCTTTGCAAACTTTGCCGACAGACTCATGGCTTTTGGGGTTACACAAAGGGCACTGAATACCCCTGCCATCAAGATAAGAGCAGGAACTCGTCCGAAGGGCCTTTCTCGCTGGAGGTTCACATGGACCTCTGCACGCACAGATCTGAGCTCTCTGGGACTTGTCTGATTTAACCCTTATCGTGCTGCAACATTTGGTGGGGCTGACGTGCAAACAGATGCAGGGACAACACTCTGACTTCCTGGCACCCAGGTCGCGCTCAGCCTTTTCTTTGCCTGAGACAAACGAATTGGGCTTTAATGCCTTCTGATTGGAAGCGTGGTGATTCTGTGGTCTGAAAAGCAGAGATAATAGATGCCTTTGATTTTGGATAAATCGCTTAGAACTCCAGGCCTCAGTTTCTTCATCGGAGAGAACTCTGGTTCCCTGGAGGAGACTTTCTTCATTGCTATCAAAAACTGTATTTAGATTTGGTAATACAGCATTCTGATGCCATAAATGAAATCCCTTTCTTTCCCCACCATACTGTGGGATGGCCCGACTTTTTAGGATTAGTTTACAAAATAATAGTTTCATCCCAGGTGAAAAGCTGCCTCTCTGCTCACTGTATCGCTATTAAAAAAAAAAAGATTGATTTATTTATTGGGGGGGGAGGGGCAGAGGGAGAGAGAATCTCAACCAGACTCTGTGCTGAGCACTGAGTTCAACAAGAGGGAGGCAGTGAAGGTGGGGGGGAGGGGGGTAGAAAGGGGGGGAGGGGGTGGGGGTGGGCTGGAGCGGCTTGATCCCTTGACCCTGAGATCATGACCTGAGGTGAAATCAAAGGTCCGTTGCCTCACCAACTGAGCCACCCAGGCGGCCCTCCCCATATCTTTATTAAAGGCATCTTTATATGTCAAGGCAAATGGTGGGAATAGTGGCCTCACTAAGCTCGGTCCCCAGTCGTTTACAAGTGCCTGGCACACGCAGAGCCGAGAGAGTTCCCAGACTTATCTGCCTTCATCCTTGTGCTCATTATATTTTAAGCTGTGTGCATTCCTGTAATTTCCATGAAAGATTTCCAATGATTTCTTGATACAGTTTCTAAAGGAAGGGTGGTAACATTTATTCTGTAATCGCTTGTTAATTTATTTTCTCATTTCCAGACCGAGGGGTGTGGAGATAGAAAATCATTTGTGAGGGGAAAAATGTAAAAAACTCAGGTAAACATATGCCCTAAGGGTGTGGGGATAGGGAGAGTTTGTGGGCAGTAGCTTGTGATATTATGATGGACTAACCAAGAAAAGTTAAGGCATAGCGTTCTTATGAGAATGGCTGAAGGAGGGAAAGTGGATGGCAGTTAGTTCCAGGGCCCATATTCCTCCTGTCTGGCTGGTCTCCTTCCTCCCCCACAGTCAGCTCAGGCACCATTATTCCTCACACCATTGTGTTTCCCCAGGAAGCCTCCTTGTGGAGTCCCCCCAACCCCCAACCCGCGCCTATGCCCTGAGGAGGACATTGGTCTCCCCACAGAACAGCAGGGTTTGCCTTCTTTCTCCACACCTGTGGGACTTCTGGGCTTCGGAGGCTGTGGTCTGGCCTGGGGCTTTGGGAGGAACTTCCTGTCACTACCGCGAAGCAGGGCTTCAGGCAGCAGGGGAGTCCGCTGTAGGAGTCAGGTCCTGGACACACTTCCATTGCCTCCACCTATGACACACTGTGTCCTCGACAGAGCACCCTCCACGTGCCAGTCCAAGGCGGGGCCCCTAGGAACCACCCCCTCAGCTGCTGAGGCCCACAGAGGTGGGGCAGAGAGGCTGACTGCCAGAGGTCTCTGAGAACCTGGGGCAGCTGAGGAGTAGCTTGAAGTAATCTCATCCAAGAGCGTCAACATGCAGTTTCTGTTTGCAGCAAATTTCTCATGACAAATATTTATTGAGGCCTCCTGAAAACTCTGTGCTCAAGTATGCTTCACAGCATAAAGAGAAGAAAGAAATGTGATTCGGTCCTCTGGCAGCTGAGGGCTACTGGGGTAGGCTCACGTACTCAGTGAGCACCCTGAGTGCCTAGGGCCAATAGCCACTTGTTACTTCTCTGCTGGGAGACTTGAGGCTTGCTTGCCAGTAGCCCAGGACTCCCACAGCAAGGCAGCAGGGGGGACAAGAGGGCCAGGGCCAGCTTGAGGATACTGTCAAGCGGGTGGCCTCTCCTGCCCTGTCCACGGACCAGTCCCACCGGGCCATGGAATATGCAGCTGGTGCCTGTCTGCCAGGCCAGGCTGATGCACCATGCACCTTCCTGCAGCAGCCATCAGGTACCAGCCCTACCCTTCTTCCTGGCCCCATATTTCTGGATCTTTTTGCCTGCCTATTTCTTCTGCTTTGCACACCCCCTGATGGGGGCCCAATATCTCCTGTTCTCTCCCCACCACCTCCTACTCCTCTCCCGCCCACATAGAACCAGTCCCTGGGCCCCAAGTCCTCCCCCTCAGGTACCCTGCCACCCTCTCCTTCAGGCCCCATTTGGCTTCCAGCAGCCCGGCAAACTGTTTCCTCCAGAAGCCCACCTTTATAGTAATCAAGTTGGCTGGTACGTCCACAGATCTGGCCAGCCCCTGCCTGGGGGATGTTCTGGCCATGGCTCCAGGGTTTCGGGATACCCTCATGGCATCATCTGGTCATTGCAACATCCACCTACCTCTCCTGGCCCTCTAGACCCACTGTCCTTCATTCCATCAGCAATAGAAAAGAGCTGACAGGTAGGATTGTGGAGGCTGAGAAGGATGATCTTTTGTGGCTAGATGAGGGTGACCAGATGGCTGAAGTGCTTCCATATAGTTGAGGGGTTGAATTTGCTCTCTAGCACCCCAGTGGACAGCAAGGAGCTAAGGCTGAGGGATGGAAGCATCAGGAGTCTGAGTCTGCCTTCACAGTAGGAAAACATCCTCCTTGAGCTCTCCAAAAATAGAAGGAATGCCTCGTACACCTCAGCAAATAGTGAGTGTACCTAACAGGCTCAGTGGACAATCACCCACTGGAGAGATGGGAAGTTTTGAAGGCCCTTCCTGACTCAGGTACCTATTGTTATATAATAAACCATACCAAACGTTGTGGCTTAAAACAACAACGATTTATTCTTTCTCATGATTCTACTGATTGACTGAGCTCAGCTGGGCCCTGAGCAACTCATTGACTTCAGTCTTTTGACAGCTTGACTGGAACAGGAGGCTCTGTGATGGCTCACTCACATATCTGGGGCCTTGGTGCTGGCTGTCTGCTGGAGTTCATCTCTCTGTGGTTTCTTGTCATTCAGTCATTGAGCCCAGGTTTCTGCGTATGGTGTGGGGAGTGTTGCAAGTGAACAGAAGAAGCTGCAAGCCCAGGGGATCCAGCACAATATTGCTTCTGCCCTATTCTGTTGCCTAGGTTCAAGGGATGGAGAAAGACTCCACCATTTGGTATGTGAAGCCACAAAGTATTCGTGATCATATTTAATGTACCACAATTCTCAAATTGCCTCTGATTCTGGGTCTTCTATGTGATCCCATAAGATTCCGTTGGCCCCGGGTAAGGGCCAGGTGGTACATTCCTATACCTGTGAAGAAGGGTTCTGTGTGGATACTGGTTGCCTGCTAAATATTCAAACGCACACCCTTTTTTGGGGCGTGTCTGTTCCATCGCCATACAGTCTCATACTTTAGGAGAAACTGGCCTCATGCCAGCCTTGTTAGTAGGGCTGAGAAGTCTAATGGATCACTGGCCCAGAAATCTAGGCCTATGTCAATAATCTCATGGCAGTATCCTTCCCACAGAGCTTGGCTAGGAAAAGGCACATAACCTAGGGCAGGCCAACAAGACGTAAGGGGAAATTTTCAAGGAATTTCTAGAAAAGGATATCCCACTGGAAAGGATAGGATTTCTTCTCTTGTGTGTAACAGTAAGGCCTGGAACTGTTGCCATCTTGTTATCACACGAAGGGTGACGCCATCACAGAAAGGAGAGCAAAGCCAAGAGCACAGCAGAGAAGGGCAGTGGAAACCGGGTGGTTCCATGCCTGACCCCGGCCTCTCCCTCTGGGCTCGTTTCAAGTCCATGAGCCAATAACTCCTCACTGTTGGTTAAGCCAGTTTGAATGGGATTTTCTGCTCTTTCATGTGAAGGTATCATGAACTGACCCAGGGCCTGAAATTGTTAGATGACAAATCTAGTCACTCTATGAGGTTACAAATCAGATACTGGCTTTCAAAGAAAATGGTTACTAATAGATTTTTGTTTTGCTTCCTAGGACGTGATAAAATAGAAGATTCATTATGTCAGCTAGAAATACCCTTGGGGGGCATCTCTTTAACAGCCTCACTCAATGAAGAGGAAACCGAGACCCAGACGCTTCAGCAGAAACATGACTCAGATGTCCCCACTCCCAGGCTAGCATGCCCATGGTCACACTCCACGTGTCCCCCTGCACACTGTAGCAGTGCATTCATTCACACACCCCGAGGCACGGGACCACCGTGCTATTCATACTTTCCACAAGAACTTCTGAACAGCGACCTTGGGACTCTGTTCATCAGTTTCTTAAAAAATCAAACATCCATGCACCCTGTGGTCCACCAATTCCACTGCTTGGTATCTGCTCTAGGAGGATGAAATCATATGTCCACACAAATGCTTATAGCAGTTTTGTTCATAATAGCTGAAAACTGAGTACATCCCGGATGTCCAACAACAGGCGAATGGATAGACAGTAAATTATGATATTTATGGTATGTCCATACAGTAGAATACGACTCAGAGAGAAAACAAAAGAGTGACCTAGCGTTACAGGCAACAACATGCATGAATTTCAAGCACCTACTGAGTGAAGGAAACCAGACACAAAAGAAGACACGGGGTACGGTGCCATTTCTATACAGTTCTACAGTAGTGACTCAGACCTGTGGTGGCAGAAATCAGATCCGTGGTTACCTTCTGTGTATATGGAGGGGCACTGGCTCGCAAGGGGCATGAGGGAAATTTCTGGGGTGATAGAAATGGTCTGTGTCTTGACCAGGGTATGGGGCATGAGCGTATCTATTTGTCAAACCTGATCAAACGCTTAAGATCTGAGTATTTCACTGCATGAAAATTATAGCTCAAAACAAAATTTTTTTTTGAATAGACATTTTCGCCACAGTATAATATCAGTACTCTATCTGGGTTGAGAAGAGGGTGTGGGAGCCCAGGACTCTGCCAGAGAGAGTTTGCAGTGGAGTGTCTGGAATCCAGAGCTTGGGAGAACTGCTGCCTGTTCCCGATGGTGGGGACGGCTGGGTCAGCCAGGTTCCCGTGGCCTCTGCCCCTCCTCACTCTCAGGCTGGGCCCGACCACACAGCTGTAATAGCAGGTTTGGAGAGCCATTTCCCCTGGGCCCTGCGGCCACATCACAGGCACCGACCTTACTCTCTGGCCTGCTTCCCCCTACCCTTGACTGCCTCATGGGGCTCACCAAAGAATCTTCCTTCTCTTCACCCTCAGATACCCTTCCAGAACCTTCCAGGGCCCAGGCTGCCCTTGACATCACTTGAGTGTCGTGGGTGAGAAACTCATGCTTTCTGACATTCCGGGACTGCTCCCCTGGCCTATTGCAACAATCCTTTCTTCCAGTTTTTTTTTTTACTGCCATTTCTGTTTTCTTCATTTCTCCTGCCAAAATGTCAAATCAGGGTCTTTCCAGATGCCAACATCTGGTATTAAATTGCAAGTCTGGATAATCTTCCAAAACAATGTTTCCTCAGAGCCAGGGAACATCTTTTGCTCACATTATTCATCTGTTCAAATTGTACCAAGTTCTTTCATTGATTTCTCTACTGAAATATATCTTTCAACATGTCAAGGCTATCCTATTTAAGATAGGCCCAACACTGGCATGAGGCCATGTGAATTGCTTGGAGAATATGTGATCTGTTGTTTTGTTGTTCTCTTTGTTTTCTTATTTAAAAAAAATTAATAAATCACAAATAAACCCTTCATTGAATAAGCATTGAATGAATTTAGCTTTTCCCTTATTGTGATGTTTATATTTTCAATGTAAAATGAAGACTCTACGATGCCAGACATATGGCACCCAGATGAAGTCTGGTTGTCTGAGTCTGGGGCTCGAGGTGGTGTTGGGATGAGTCAGCCGCGTGCAGTGCGTGTCCGCCAGCTGGGGCTATGGGCCCACGGTGGAGAGGACCCGCAGCCCCAAGCTCGTTTCCTTTTGCTCCTCCTATAATGGTAGAAACCTCCATTCCTCTTCTGTAGAGTCAGGAAATGGGGGCTCCCCAGGCACACATGTCGCCTGGGTACTGGTGGGAAGGGTGGAAGAAATGTCTCAGGGAGTGCGCTCCCGGTCACCTCGTACTTCTGCTTCACTCGGAGCCAGTTCACAGCGATCTGTTCTACGCCTCGGGCTTCCACGCGAACCCTGGCAAAACGACAACCTCCTGTTGGGCTTGTGTCTACTATTTGGTGATCCCTAAGGGGCTGCCTCTAGTCTGACATGTGAGGATTTGTTGTTCCTTCTTGGAGCTGAGCCATGGGGGATGACCCGCCTGATGGTCAGTGTCCCCGGAAGGGGCTTCTATCACCAGTGTCAGCAGGAGACCAGGTAGGCATGGAAGAATCCCTGCTAGTTTGGTGCGGACACCGTCTGGTGAGTGCTCCTCCCTCCTTCCCCTCTCTCGATCTCTCCCTCCCTTCCTCCCTTCCTTCCTCCCTGCCTGCCTGCCTGCCTTCCCTTCCTTTCTTCCCTCCTTCCCTCCCTCCTGCCCACCTTCCTTCCTGACTGCTTCCTGGTGTTTTGCCTGCGTGCTGGAGACCTTTCTGCAGCAATAAATTCATTTTGCACTTGAAGCTGTTTCAAAGTGAATTTGGAAAGTGAGTGTGCCTAGCCTCCTGTCTAGACACAATTTCAGCATGCAGATGGAGTTGGGCCTGCCTGGGATTCTCACACGAGCCCACCTGGGCCCATCTGGGGCTTCGTCAGTCTACGGGGGGCCAGATTCAATGGCCCGCTGGAGGGGTTTCCAGCCTCCATGGCTCTCAGCTGTTCGGAACAGCCTTCTGCCAGGCACGAGAAGTGCTGAATCAGCAAAAAGTAGGTGTCTTTAGAAGAGACAGGGAGACATGCGACTTTAAAAACACAGCACAGCCCCACCACAAAACAAATGTTGAACAAAAGGTTAATTCTACGGATAAACAGCTCTCAGTGGCGCTTGACGGAGCGTCTGGTTCCCATTTCGTTATGCCATTCTGCCAGATGTTCCCCTCTATTAATACATTCTGCTAAAGCCGAGCTGAAACGTGAAACTAGCGAGCTGCAGGCGTTGCTGGCAACGGCGAGTGGCAACATGCAGGAACAGGGATGTCTCCGCAAGCGCGCTCCGCGGGGCCGCACGTTCCAGCTGGGCCCGCGGGAGGCTGTGAAAGCCTCCGGAGACCTTGACGGGTCTGAGACAGTTTTCACGTAAGTGTGAGAAGACGGAGGGCCACCTGACTCACCACTCCTTATGTGTATTGGTGTAATTTAAGAGACGGATGTGAAGATCATTCTCTGAGTTTCCTCCATCTGGGGATTCCAGACTCCGGCTCTTATGAGGTCTTCCTCTCCTAGATCACTCCATCACTGGTCCCGCGACCGTGCATTGAGACCCTCTCATCTGGGAGGCGTTGTTTGTATCCCATTTTCATGAGTGACACAGTCCCCTGTGTTCCCTGAGGGCAAGGACCAAGATTTATTCGTAGTTGTATATTCTGTAAGTTATTCAATATATGTTCACGCCATGAGTCATCAAGAAAGCTCTCTATTTCGGTTGCCTTCCTCTCTGTCACAGAGATGCAAGCTCTTGTCTGGTCCTATTTGAACGCTGGAAGGTGAAGGTGACCTGGACGTTTTCCACTCCACAGGCAGAAAGAACAAAGACCGCTTGCTCGAGAGGTGTCCTCCATCATGTTGAAAACTGTGTCCAATCTCATTGTAGGAAGCAGCAGGTAGCTGTGAAAGGCGGCTCAGGCCCCCATTGTGACTGCCTTGGCTGCAGGTGAAAGGTCACTTTGCAGGCAAGACTCTGACCCTTAACTTTTTTGTTGAGAGTGTCACAAGGTAAATTAATCAGATTTATGGCATTAAGCTCTGCCAATATCTTTATCCTCCCGGCTCCTATTCTCCAGCAAAACTCTCTCTCCTCGGGAAAGAAAAATCTCCTTTCTGATGAAGGGGCAAAGTGTTTTTTGTTTCTTTCTTGCAGTTTTCACTAAAAAGTGAAAATGGCTGGGCGCATATAAAGCCCAGAGGCCAGCACAGCCCTTCCTTCCTGGAAGAGCTGAATGTTTTTTGTTTTTTTGTAAGTTAAAGTGAACTTTCCTGGTACTTAATCAAATGCTCCTTAGCCTGGGAACAATGAGGAGGGCAGGTTTTGCTGGTGGTGGTAGGCTTCTTGATCTCCGGGCAGAACCCTCTCCTTTGACCAGAGCAACTCAGGAAAGCCCATTAAGGAGACGTCACTGGCCTGGACGTGGGCTTCCGGGTCCACCTGGTCCTGGCCCAGGGCAGTACCCATACCAGAGCAGCGTTTCCAAGGGGCAGGTGGGTTGGAAGTGAATGAGCAGAGAACCCCCCAGTCCGGAAGCCAGAGGCTTGGAGCCGCCTCCCAGCAGGAGTGGGAGGGCTTCTGCTGATGCTGCAGGTGCTTTTCAGGCAGCCTTGCAGGAGAGCACCAATTTCCTGCTGCTAGAAATTTGTCTGCAAATTTTTTCTCATTCAAAAGTGACGGGATCCAGGAGACAGGGGCTAGATATGATAACTTGATTAAGGCTTGCATAGGCGACCCAGATGCCTGGGACTCGGCTGGAAGAGAGCGAGCTCCCCCTCTAATCTTTCACCAGGAGAGAACTGACAAGTCGCAGCTGGTATATTTCTTTCCCCTAAGCCTGAAGGGGGTCAATGTTTTAGACTCCAAGCTCTCAAAATACCATGGTTGTATTTTGATACAGCTCCTTTGCAGAAGAAGAAAAGTCAAGTAACAAGGGACCATTTTCCCACGATAATTTGCAGCACAAAATAAGGAGTGGATCACATTGGCTCAACAAGTATTTACTGAGCACCTACTACGTGCTAAGCTCTATTTTAGGCACTGGAGATACCTCACTAAAGGTTTCAAGCAGAGTCCCTGCTTTCATGGGGCTTACAGTCTAGTTGGGGGATGCTGGCAGTAAATACTCATGTAAATTCCCCAGATGTCAGAGGGTTAAAATGCTATAAAGAACAATCAAATGGGGAGAGAGGATGAAGAAGGATGATGGGACAGGGGTGGTACTTCGGATCGAGTGGGTAAAAACATCTTCTCCAACTTGAGTGGAGGGAGAGCAGAAGCCACGCTCATACCCGGGCCGGAGCAGTCCCAGTAGAGGGATTACCAAGGGCAGGGCGCTGGGGTGGGAGGATGCTTGATATGTTCAAAGAATATTCTTTTACGATGATGTTGCATGAATGCAAAGACAAACCCATTTAGCCTTCTAATAATAGCGGGAGGACTTTTGTGACTGTGCTGTTACCAGAATTAAATGAAATAATGCTTATACACGCAGCACAGTGTCTTTGCATAAGAAGAATTTAATATATGTGAATTGCTTCATAATTATAATGATTGTTTACTAAGCATTTGACAGTCACAATGGTAGTGTCAGGTAGGTGGGCAAGAACTATTAGCACCGCCTTGTAAATGATTCTGAAGCCTGTAGAAGGGAAGTGGTTTGCGGAAGTTCTCACCACAGTTTAGTGGCAGATAGAAGGAGCCCGAGTCCCTAAGGCTGAAGCAGAGTCGCTCGGGAGAGCTGCTGACCGGCATGGGACTTTGCCTGAGCAAGAAATCAACTTTCATCGTATTAAAGCCACTGAGATTTGGCGGTTGTTTTGGCAGCTGACATTACTTAACCTGACTAATACTGTGGGCTGTAAGAAGGGCAGAGAAGCCAGGCAGGTGCCCCTTAAACAGCAGAGGCTCATGGCTTTGGGAGGAGAAACTGTGTCCCAGAGAAGGCAGCGGAAGAACAGCCTAGGAAGTCTTGCCTCTTGGGGGTGCGTTTCAGCTTGGTACGGCACACGTTGTTTTGATATCTCATCTTTGGACACTGCTCTTCTGAAGCCGCATCGTTTCTAACAGAGGACCTTAGATTTTGCTGAATCTCGTTATCTGAAGGACAGAAGGATCATATTCAGGATGGGTGGGGACCGGGAGTAACCGGGACTAGAGGAAAGATGAAATGAGGAATAAATGTAAATAAAAATAAATCGTCACATATGGTGTCCTTGATCCTCCATCCCACCTCCAGAATTTTTACTGGCCTCCATGGCCTTCCCAGTCACAGCGCCTACACCCCAGTTACCCTGGACCCTGAACATGCCTGTAATTTATCAGGACCACTTGGATCCTACCAGTCCCTCTGCTGGGGACATGTTCCATCAGCTTCTCCAGCAAGAGCCTATGTATCCTCCGAAGCCCTGTTTGAATGCCACCTCCTCCAAGAAGCCTCCTGCATTCCCTAGTCATAAACCGGCATTTCTTGCCTTTCCCCTTCACAAAAGATCCCTGTGGACTAGTGGCCACGTTCTGCTCACTCGTACGTGTGTACACGCCTAGCTCCCGTGTGAGCCTGCAGACTTCCCAGGGCCAGGCCTCTCACCTCACTGCTCTCACAACAGGCCAGGGGCGGGACTCCATTTGGAAAGAGATGAAATAAACTGCTATTTTCTATTGAAAAAGAAAAGATCATTTTAAATGGTAGGGCGCATATTTTGAGACAATCCTCTCTTTGGAACATATTGGGGTTACCTTGCACAGACATTTATATCCTCACGTGTACTCATCTCCCACCAGGCCCCTCATTTCCATGGGCAGAAGGAGTGTGATGGGGTATTTTGCTGTTGCCTTTATGTCGATGTTCAAACTCCTCTTCTCCCCTCACCCCCATCAATTATGGAATGCCTTAAAAAAGAAAAAAAAAAAAAAAAAACCTACCCCAGCAGATGTGCGTGAGTTGTTTGATCTTGAGGCTGAATAGGAACGAAAGTATCCAAGACTCAGATTATGGTGTAGAAGAGGGGAAAAAAAAATCTTAACAGGAACTCTGTGAAGGAGAAAGTTTAGCTTTGATCTTACTATTGAATTTTGCTAGTGGGGTGTGTGTTTATATCTATTTCTATTTATCTTTTTAGCTCCAAAATTCTGTGCTGCTGTGCCCATCTTTTGTAACCCTGCAGAAGGGAGCTTTGTCTGCTTGTGCGCAATGCGATTTAAGTCATTTAAGGTAAGAATTTAATTTCTCTGGGAAATCAGGAGAGGTCTGTAGCTTAATTTATGGATATCTTTTCCTTTAAAGGATTCTAAAATAATTGGGGCCACTTTATTTCAAACCAAATGGAAAAGAGGCCTATTAAAAATCAGAAAGGCCGTGCTTCCAGACAAGGAGGTCCGACTTTATCGTTTTAATTCCTGATTTGCACATCTTCCTCACTAAAGAAAAGCCAGACCTTCAGAAAGTAGTCTGACCTTTGCAATCTACAAGGACAGAATTAAAGTACATTTGTTTGCAGTTAAGTTCTATTCCAAAGTTTCTTGTGAATGGGGCCTCTTCTTTGAACAAAATCAATAATTTTAAAAGTCAAGTAAAGATAACTGATTTTCTGATAATATAGTACGATGACACTGGAGTGATACATAGAAGCCTTTTATTTATTCGTGCAGCTTGTGGGATTGTGGATTTGGAGTGGATTTCAGGGTGAAATGCAGTTTGTCCACAATCTCACTATTGACTTCTCTTCATCTGAGGGCTGCTGAAATGCATATTATAACCTTCCTTTCCTTGCATGCATTCTTCAGTGAATTTATTCATTCATTTAGGTAAATATTTATTGAACCTACTATGCACCAGATACTTTGCTCACACGCTTCTAATCTGAGGTGGGCATTAAAAAGCAGATGTTTATCTGCACCTCAAGGTGTAAGCCAACAAGATTCCCTAAATTAGGGACGCAAAATTCTCCTATATAGCTGTTCTCAGAAATTGTTTTATTTAGCATTTTCCTAGCTATTTCTTCAGCACCAGCCAAATATAAAGCCCAATGCTAAGCACCGGCATCAGCAGCGTGATGAAATCACTTGCAGAGACTGTGCTCTCTAAATGGCTTGGGGGGAGGCTGGGGGGGTAGGGCGCGTGGACGTACCACTGGGGAGCGAGTGTGTGTGGGCGGATGGAGGGGGCAAGGAGAGGAGATTCCCTGGGCGTGGGCCGGGGCTGGGACTCATCAGCTTACAAATCTCGAATTGGAATGTCAGCATTTTGGTGTGGAAGAAAATGCTGAAAAATGCCGTCCAACGGTGTGATCGTTGTTGGGGCATCCTTCCTGGCCCAGCCAAGCGGGGTGAACACACTCTGGAGAGCACCTTGTGCCTAGAACTTAGGCTGTAGGCCTCTGGGTTGTGGGTCCCAGTGTTCTTGAAGATGTCAGAGAGACTGACTACCTCGATTCTACCAAATGAAGGCTCTGCTAGAGGAGACCATTATTAATATCCCACCACCCCACCCCGAAAGGACTTTTCACAGCCTTGGGTCTGTTGCTGCTCTTTGTTGCACACCCTGCCCCCCACATCCCCTGGAAGGACTTCAGAACCTCAAGTGCTGGTCCCCATTGACTTTGTGACAGGGTGTGGTGGCCTCAGGAAATAAATAGTCACAGTGGGTGAACTGCAGAGCCTCGGTCTCATTATTGAAATCAGCCTGGGACAGTGATCAAGTTGGTCGGTTCTCACAGACCATCCTCACTCTGCTTCACGGGAGTGGGTGTGTAATAAACACGAAGTCACTGGCCTTGCCTTACCTGGTGTTCAAACAGTTCAAGCTTCTTCTTAGAGAAGTTTCAGATTTTCATGGTGTTTGATGCCACTGCTGGCCAAGTGTATTTGAGGTATATAATTTTTGATGGGTTCTCTTTAGATTTGGCCGGCTAAAAGGAAATAAGATTATAAAATAACCATATATAGTTTGTATCTCCAACCATACATATCTCTATGAATGCTTAGGCATTAAACAACTATGTATAAAATACCTACCATGTACCTTAAGTAACTACTATGTATAAAAATTAAATACCATAGAGAGATACAAGTTTTTCCTCATCTATCTGTACAATAATATATATCCATTCAGTGTTATAAAAGCTTTATTTCTGGTGGTGTCTTGTAGAAACTTGTATGATTCAATTTGCTAGTAACTTGAATAATAGTAAAGACTTTGCTGGTGTGATATTGAGTATAGGCTTTATAGTTAAACATGCCTGACTCAAACACTGGCTTTGCATGTATTATCTGCATAACCACATACAAGTCACCTAAAATCTTATTTGTAAAACAGAGGTCTTAAGGTTGTTTGGGGGGTTAAATGAGATAACATTAAGTGTTTAGTAGTATGCCTGTCACATACAGGTGCTCGTTAAATGCTAGCAGTTTTTCTACTTTTTACATATTTTCTAGTGCCTTCAATTGGGTTTCAATAGCTGTGGTCAGCTTTTATCTAATGATAGAAGTTGATATATTCAACATTTCTGTTTAAAAATATCAAGGTCTGTAAGCCCTTCCACACTGGCAGTGCAGGCTGTGGTCTCTTGAACATTCTGGTAAGGAAGGTTGCCATTTTTGCGTCCTTGCTGTCTCATTGCACACACCTAGAGCCCAATTGTAACCAACGGGCCTCCTTCCATGCCCCCTGGCCACCCCACTCCAGGACCACCACACCCTTGTTCGGAGGAGTGATGTCCTCTCTTACCGGGCGCGCAGACCACAGACGTATGTTGGAGTGCCTGCTGTCCCGGCAGGGGCTCCATCAGGAACGAAGGCATTCTCTGTGGGTGTCACCCCCAGACACCTCTTTGAATTTGTGCCTCCCTCTCTCTCTCTCTTAGGATCACAGCTCATCTGCCTCTGCCAGCTTCCAGGAGCTGGGCTTCTTGAAGTCATTACCTAAGGTCATTCTCTTTGGCCTTCACAACTACACCTAATCATGCTGTTGTCTCCACTCTGTTTTCCTAGCTTTTGAACTCCCCCAGCCTCCCTAGGAGAACGTTCATATTTTCTTTCATCTCTCTTAAGGTTTGCACATCTGGATTGCTCCTGCCGATGTCCAGTCAAACCCAGCCAGGCTGGGGAGGCAGGGCACATCCACTGTTTTGCCTATCCTCTTCATCCACTCATGTCTGGAAGCTGGACCTGACTGAGCTTGGAGGAATCATCCAGCACCCATTACATTGCACTCTTGGAGTCATCGGCTCAGGAGTCCTGCCTTTCACTTGCCAGCGCTTGGCGTGTGGCTGTGCCCTGGCCAATCAGAGACTCTCTCGGGAATTTGCATCTTGAATGGACAGATGGCAGCTCTAGAAAGCCACTGAGGTCAAATAATCCCTGTAGCGGCTCCCTATCCAGACTGTCCATGAGTTCCTGCTACCTGCGGTCTGCCTCAGTCCTGGCCATTCTAGACTGATTCTTCGGATTCTGATGCTATAGTCCTGTGTCTTCTACTACCTTCTTTTTGTGTTTGAGACAGTGAGATTCCATTTCTCTTGCTTTCAGTTCGAGAATTCTGAGATAGTAGATCAGTCCAAATATCTACATTTCTAAAGCTCAATTTATGACTGTTCTTCCCTGATCCACAGTAGAATTCTTTTAAAATCTTCTATATTTTGGAATGAAGGCTTTGGCAACTGAGTTTCAGAGTGACCTTCCTGTGCCCTTGAATAGAAATAGACTTCTTCCTAATCACATGGTGAAAAGTAGCTGTGGGTGATACAAGTGAGCTCAAGAGAGGCTGATGTGTGCGTAAGAATCACCTGGAGAGTCTGTTAAAAACACCAAGTCTTGGGAACAGCCCCCCCTCCCTACCCCCCTGAGATTCTTTTTCAGTAGGTCTGGAGTAGGACCCTGAAATCAGCTCCCAGGGGACGCCGATGCTGCTGATCTATGGACCACATTTGGAATAGCAAGTCTTTAAATATTATTTTTTCCCCAAGCAAGCAAGACTTTGGGACACAGAAAGATTTCCTCTGGCTTATTAAAATTAAAAGACAAGAGACAAGATAAGAACTGCTTTTCCCTGTGAACCTTAGAGGTATCTGCCTCTCGCTGACCTCACTAACGAGCTTTGTCCCGTTGAGCCCTGAGTGGGATGAGATGATGACTGGATCGGAGGGTGTGTTCAAAGGCAGGGTATCTTCATGAGTCAGCCTGGCACCCCCCAGAGCCTCACAGGCTGCTGGGCAAGATATCCAGGGCTACTTTAGTGGAAAGTTTTTTTGTTTTTTTTTTTTAAGTAAGTAATTACATAAGATCTGGAGGCAATGCAAGACTGCCCCCTGGGACTACTCAGCAGTGACCACAGCAAGAGCCGGGGCTGCCACTGAGCCTGCTCCTCACTGTGTCCTTGAGGGCCCTCACTCCCACCTCCAACACCCACCCTCTTCACTTCTCTCTTCCGAGCCAGTTTCTTCCCCTTTCCCCATACCCAGCTCTGAGCTTGCCTTTCCCCAGATCCCTTCCTTGTCATCTTTATTATGCATCATCCCAGCATCTACATACTCAGCTTTGAAGTGTTAAAAAGCCAGTGCTGATGTTCCTAACAGCCACCACTTCTTTGCCCCTTACTGTATTCCTAGAGCTTTATATATCTCATGTAATCCTTGCAACAGCCTTTGGTACGTATTATTATACCAGTTTGTACATGAGGAAACAAAGTCAGAAAAGTAATTTGCTTTAGATAAACTACTTAGGAAATGTTAGGGGCAGAATTTAAACTCTGTTCTGTCTGACTCCAAAACCTAGGTCGCAAACCACCTTGCCGTTCTAAATTAATTCTGTGTGTGTGCACATGTGTGTGCGTGTGTACATGTGAGTGTGCGTGTGTCTTCCTGTACATGTCTCAGTGTCTCAGTATTTGGTAGCCCTATCTGATAGAAAGCTCACCTAGGCAGGACCTGGGTGCTCTGGAAGAATATTCTAGCAGTTCTCTTGACCAGGCTCCATCCTGCGGGGTGCTTGGAGCCATGTTTCTTTCCAGAGTAATCATTCAAGAGATACTGTTTACCACTGGTGTGTTGTTCTCTGATGGCTGACATTTCTGAACATCGGTGGGGGTAGGTCCATTACTGGAAGTGGGAAGCATTTTTTCCTATTTACCAATCAGCTGTGTTTTCCATTCATATCTATGAGACAGATTAGAAATCTGACTGCCAAGATGAATAAAGAGCTCATTATTTGTTGTCATCTATTGAGAGTCTGTTTTGTGCAGACCATGAAGCTGGGTTCTAGAAGGAACCACAGAGGATTCTGACTTGAGAGGCCTTGAACACAGGGTGTTCTGGGATGCAGAGTTGGGAGAGGCGGGCCCAGCAAGGGAGAGCAGGCAGGGATCAGGCAGAACCTGGGCCGGAGGAAATGTCCTGGTTGTAGTATTGGCCATGGTTAGACTTCTGCCTAAATGTGTACGGCAAATGCAGGTGCCCACCTGAAAGAGATATACTGTAGTAAGGCTCTTGGGTGGTAGAAGAGCTTGAAGTCGGATGGGTGTCAGCATTGCTAATATGGGTGCTTGGTTCATTTAACACAGGAACCCAGGCAGTAGCTGAGAAGGCACAGGAAACATTCATTCATTCATACATTCAACAAATACTTGTTTGAGTACATAACTTGGCATTGAGAGTACAGTTATGAACAAGGCATAGAACTTGTGGGGAGGCAGATGTTAGACTAATGGCACGGGAGTAATTTGATTATAATTGTGATGAATGCTATGACAAGGATGAACACAGTATTACAAGAGGGCTCATGCTCTGTGGCTAGGCAGAGTGTAAGTGTCCCAAGCAAAAGGGCAGGAGTGCAAGACCAGGCTCCAAGTGCAATAGCTTCTGTGCCTGCAGTTCATTTGGACCAGTTGAGACCCTGATCCATCTAATTGTAGAGATAGACTCTGTGCCCACGTTAAGAAAGGGTATGGTAGGTTAAGTGATTCCTCGACTTAGAACCAGAAGAACTGGTCCCAGCCATTCCCTATTCCTGCAGTGTGGCTTAAGTAGATTCCCTAAATTTTAAGAGATTTAAACTCTTCGAGCCTCAGTTTCCTCATCTGTAAAGGGGAGAAACATTTCCTGCACAGCCTGCTGTATAGGATTCATGAGCGAGCATGTGAAAGCGTTTTGTAAAGTATGAAAAGCAAGAGATATTTATGACCATACAAACACACACACACACACACACACACACACACAAGCACACACCCTGAGTTTAATAAGCCCAGACTTCAATGTTAACAAAGCATTGAGAGGGTTGGGTCTGGGGAGATTCCCATGAGTAGTCTTCAGAGAGATGAGTGTGGCACAGGGAAGAAGGAAGTGGCCTGGCTTGGGCATTCCACAGCGGTGGCGTGTGTGAAGGCGGGTCTTCAGGAGGGAGGAACCCGAGGGGACAACCAGAGGTATGTTTGGCAAGAGTCAAGAACCTCAGTGGGGGTAGTGAGAGGTGACGGGAGTTGTATGGGAGGGAAGGAACTAGCCGGGGTGGGGTCCGGGACCACAGGACCATCTCCCTTTCTTATTTTTTATGGTTCTAGTTTAGTCAGACCTCACTTAAAACATTGAGAAAAATCATGAATTTAGCTCGATTATTGCAGAGATTTATTTTATCACAAAGAGGAAGGCCATTTTATCTACAGATAAAATGCAAAGAGATCAGATGGGATTGGGAATACGGGCTTCTTTATGAGAAAAACAATAAAGTTAGTATCTCTACCTTATACTATGTAAAAGGTGAATTTTAGGTGGATTATACATGGGAAAGGGAAAAGATGAAGCTATAAGAGAAGCGATAAAGGAAAAGTTAAGAGAATATACTTGTGACCTTGGGGTGGAGAAGGACTCTTTAAAAAGAATGCAAGAGCACAAACCTTAGGGGCAAATATTGATGGATTGGCTACAACAATATTCATGTTTTGTGTTCAACAAAGGATACATGAGATAAAGATTAAAGAGGGGCAGCAGATGAAGAGAATGTCTTTGCAATGCCTCAAGCTAATGCAAGTAAATAGACTAGACAAGGAACTCCCGAAGACCAACAGGAAAACATAAGGAATCCAATGAGAAAATGGTCAAAGGCTATGTGTAGACAAGTCACACAGCGGAAGATTTAAGACCAGCAAGTCCACAGAGACCCCAACTCACTGATAAAGAAATGTAAAGCAATTGCAAAATTGTATTTATGCTCATGAAATTTGCAAAAATGAGAGTATCAGGTCATAAATACTGGTGAAGATGGGAGGAAACAGGCACTCACCAGCATCCCATGTACAGCCATTCCAGAGCTCTTCATGTACAGTATGTACTCAACTGAAGAAAGCGAATGATGTCTGGCCAGCTCTCACTCCAAGGTTAAATGCCATAGAGATGCTCACATAAGAGACTCTTAATCATAGGAAACAAACTGAGGGTTGCTGGAGGGGAGGGGTGAGGGGAATGGGGTAACCAGGTGATGCATATTAAGGAGGGTACATGATGTAATGAACACTGGGTGTTATACACAACTGATGAATCACTGAATCACTGAACTCTACCTCTGAAACTAATAATACATTATATGTTAATTAATTGAAATTAAATAAAAAAAAAAAGGAAATGTTCACATAAGTCCAAGCTATATGCAGCAGTCGGGAGTTGGGGATGATCTCAGAAACCATCTCCAGGGGGATGGATGCATGAAATGATGTGGGTGCACAGCATGGAATATTATGCAATAATTAGAAACAGTGAACTGGAAGCAAAACACCAACACGAGTAGATCTTAGCAAAATGGGTTTGGGTGAAAGAAAAGAAACAGAATGAGATATATAGCATAATAGCATTCATTTAAATTAAAATCACAACAGAAAAAAAACCCTGTATTTTACAAGGATTCATTCATGTCCAAAGATATATAACAAGCACACTAGATGAGGTGGCTATGCAACAGCAAGAAGTACAGATAATGTATCAATCAGTGTCCAGTCATGAAAACAGAAAACACTCTACGTGTTTTCAACAGAGAGGATTTAATACAGGGGATTGATTACAAGAGGAATTAGAAGGTGAAGAAATGGGAAAGAAGGCCCTGAGATACTGTAACTGCAGAGAAAACCTATCACGTCTATGGCTGGTGGAACAGAAGGGAGGAGAGGGTGTTACCAGACCTAGGAGTTCAAATGAAGGAAACCCATGGCTGGTGTGCCGGTGTAGCACTCAGAGCTCGGGAGTAGGGGCATACCCCGTGTTGATGGCTGGTGCTGGGTTGCTGAGGGCAACTGGAGCTGGAGCTGTGGTTCTCCTCTGCTGCTGGGGGAGCGGGGAGCGGACAGGGTGCTGACCAGAGCTGGAAAACTGGGAGGAAGCTCTTTTGTTCCTCCTGCTTTCTTATCTCCAACTGGTATGTCCCATTGGCAGAACCTGCCAGGAAGCCAATTGGCAAAGAAGTCTTGGAAATGAATTTAGAAGCTAAGCCCCCATATTATGGAGCAAATTATAAAATTAAGGGCTTGGGCTCAGAGATAACAAGAAATAACTAATGCTATAAAAATAATAAAAACCGAATCAAAAATAGGAGTCTTGTCTCGGACTCCTGGTGATAATGCACATATGAATTAAGAATATGATAAACTCAATTCTATAATTAAGTCCAAAAATAAATAACAAGCAAGTACTCAGGACAAGGAATCATGTGACATGGGGCCAGTTTAGGGTCTGACTCACCATGTCACCTTGGCCAAGTCACCCAAACACACAAGTCTTAGCTTTTTCACCTCTGCTAAATCATAGACCTAATGTAACAGATAAAGCTACAGAACTTTTAGAAGAAAACACAGAAGAAAATCTTAGTGATCTTAGGTTTCGCAAAGATTTCTTAAATCTGATACAAAAAGCATGAATCATAAAAATTAAACAAATAATAACTCGGATCTCATCAAAATAAAAACTAATTTATGGTGACAGAAAACAAGTCAGTGATCCCCCTGAGAGTCTGGGGTGGGGTGAAGGAGGCAGTGATTATAAAGGAGCATATGGATACTTGTGGAAGTGATGGATATGTTCATAATCTTTATTCTGGTGGTTTCACACATATATACATATGTCCCAACTCATCAAGTTGTATGCTTTAAATATATGCAGTCTATCATATGTCAATTACACCTGAGGGTAAGGAGTCATATGACATGGTTCTACTTCCAGTTCTGAGCTGCTAGGGCTCACTTAGGCTTCATCCATTTGGAGGAGTGAGTCTCAGCTCTGGCTGAACTTCGGAAGCTCTGAAAAATACTGATGCTTCAGCCCTACCTTTGGAGAATCTGGTTCAATTGATGTGGTGGTGGAGCCTGGTCTCTGCATTTATTAAGCGCCCCTCGGGTTATTTTAATGTGCAGGCAGAGTTGAGAACTATCAATAGATAATTCTGTTTAGAAAAAATCTGTAAGATATTTTATGGGTATTATGGATGAGTCACTCAAAGACCGTCAGGTAGTGTTGAGCAGGTGGGTTTGGGCAGGTGGGTTTGTCCCAGGAAAGGTCCTGCAGGAGTGGATGAATCTGGAATTGTGACCATCTGTGCACCACGAAGAGGTAAGAGATGAGCAAGCCACAGTTAGGGGCCTCCACTTTGGTGGAGGGAGAAAAAACAAGGTTGGGATTAAGTGATAGAACAGGAGACAAGAGGTCCTAGAATTCCGACATGAGGGGTTGGAATTCTTCCCATTCCTGGGAGCACAGTCTCATTATTGGAGAATATTCACCTCTGCAGAGAACTTCTTGGATTTCATCCTCAGGTAAGAGAAGTAATGCAAGATTCTCTAAGCAGGACTCTATCTAAACCCCCTACAATTTTCTGTCAAAACAGTCCAGACCCCAGTGTAAAAGCAGGGTTTCCTTCTGAACAGTATTAATACTTACAGAACTACTCAACTAAAGTTGGGTTTATTTAGTTCAGTGACTTGGCTCAGTTAGTTTTTTGAGGGATTACAGATAAAAATCTAAAAAGAAAATACTGGATTGACATAAAATTAGAGTCATCAGCTTTGTCATCCTAAATCTTTTAGGGAACAAAGTGGGAGAATCAAGCAGTTGGTCAATCTGGTTCCCTCTCCCTAAAAAATATTTTCTCCAAATCATCTCATAGAATTGGTAGTAAAATGGCTGCTTCGTGATATAAAGCCAGCAAACCATCAAAGTCCATCAGGACAAAATGAAAAAAAAAAAAAAAAAAAAGAAATGGTAAGAATGTTCTGGAGGGAACGTGAGTCTTTATTTCAGCTGATGGTGCTCTGGAAGGCTGGCTTCTCTGCAGATCACCTGTCTGGCGATTTCACTCGTTCACACGAGTGGAGAACTGCATGGAACAATGATATCACCAACACTAGCTACCCTACATTGAGGGCTTACTGTATCCCAGGCACTCTTCCATGAACTTTGCATGTATCAAGATAATTTTTAAAGATTTCTTATATATTTTTAGAGAGAGAGAGAGCACGAGCAGGAGGGGCAGAGGGAGAGAGAGAATCTCAAACAGAATCCCTGCTGAGCACGGAGCCCGGTGTGGGGCTCAATCTCACCACCCTGAGATCATGACCCTGAGATCATGACCCTGACTTGAAACCAAGAGCCGGGTGCTTAACTGACTGCGCCAGCCGGGCCCACCGTGTATATCAAGATTTTTAATCCTCACAACTCTATGAGGGAAGATTTATTTTTACCACCTCCCATCCTAAGGATAAGGATACTGAGATGAGTTCGCCAATACATGGTTGTGCTGGATTCAGGTCAGTCTGGTTCAGAGCCCGAGAGCTTCGCATTCCACCCGAAGAAGGAGAGGAAGGAAGAAACAAACAGTGTTTATTAAGTGCCAGCTACTTCACACATGATTATTTCACTTAACCCCCGCAATATATCCTTAGCCCCATGTTATAGCCCAGGAAAGGCAGGCTTAGGGTTTAATGACCAGCTAGTAAGAGGTAAGGCTAAGATTGAAGCTTAATTTGTCTGACTGTAAACCTCTGCTTTTCTTCACTAAATCATGAAATTTCAGAGTAGCGCCCATGCATGAAAGCACGCGTTAAGGGAGAAAGTCTCTTGCTTAGAGCTTCCTCCTTAACTTTGTATAATTTTAACAAGTTGGTTACCCGGTGTCCTTGTTCAAAGCCAGAAAATATGTGGGTTTTGGGAGGAAGAGGGTAGGTAGATGAACCACAGGGGAAATAAAATTGATAGAGTAATAAAATTAGTCCAAGAGAAGAGAGTCTTTAAATAAGCAGTGTCGTAGCTATGCATCTTTGAGTAGAAGCTTTGCGTTAAAAGCTATATGCTTTCTTCGAAGGAATCAAAGGATAAGAGGCTGGATGAGTTTGTCAGGTAAATTTTGTAAACTTTCAAAAATTAGTCTAATTTAATCCTTAGTTAAATTCAGAACACAAAATCAAGACCAACCAAGAACACTTCTAAAAATAGAGAGCAGATTTATTTAACTCTAAGGAATTCTTTGCCATGCAGTCTAAACAATCTAACATCAATAAAATGATGATTCCAAGATGATTAACGTACATCCGGAGGGCTGCTGGCCTTGCACACTGGTTTTCGGGACGCATTGTGGGTCCCATGCCTGGGCATGTCCTCCTTCCCCAATAGCCACCCTCTCTGCAGGTCCCATGGCAAGCTCTTCCAGGCTCTTCTGAGAAGTCAGCCCTATTCCCTGTCCCTCACCCACCACCCGGCACTTCTCACACTTGAGAGGGCTCCGTGGTACTCAGGGCTTGTGAAACACACAGATTGCCGGGTCCACCCCTGGAATTTCTGCTTCATCAGTCTGGGCACCGAGGAGCTGTATTTCCAAGCTCCCAGCTGATGCTGATGGGGCTGTGTTGCCCACTACACTTTGAGGACCACGGCTCCAGAGAAAATTGCTTTCTTCATTGCTGCCCATGTCTCTTCATTGGTTTCAGCTCTACTTCCACCAAGCCGACCGTTTCTGTGTCTGCTCAGGAGTCTGTGAGCTTCTAGGGGGAAGAAGCTGGTTAATACCAGCATAGTAGCAGGGAGCCAAGGGAATGGGTGGGGGAGATGCCTGCTGAGCAAAGGGGATGGGGCTGAGCAGTCTACCCAGTAACAAAGCTTCAGTCATGGGTCTCTGGAAGCTGCATCCCAGTCCCAGACCCTGCTGGACACATGGGCCCAGCGGAGAGCCAGGAGTGGTAATTAAACACAAAGAGCCTGTTTTTCAAAAAGGCAGAAGCAGCACTCTCAGGGACCCCCGTAACAGAGCATGATCCAGGGAGAGGGGTGTTCTCTGCTCCTCCACAAAGCACCCTTTGGGTGCCCCCAAGGAATTCAGGCTCTCCCTGGCGATGCCTGAGTGAGATGCTGGCGTCCAGCAGAGCAGGGCATGGTCCAGGGCTCCTACCCAATGTTGTAGCCATTAGCCCCATGTAGCGATAGCAAATGTACATATAAATTAATTAGAATTAAAGAAAAATGAAAATGCGGTTCATCAGCCACGGTAGCCACATTTCAAGTGCTTCCTAGTCATAGGTGGCTAAACGGCCCTCCTACTGCCCAGTACAGATAGAGAACTAGTCCATCACTGCAGACGGCCCTCTCGGCTAGCACGCTGGGGGTGTGGGGAATGACGTGGTGAGAGGTGGATGGTACTCGGGCTTTGCAGTATCCCACAGATGGATGCCTGAGAACAGAGGCTCCGCTCTTCTTCCTCATTGTCCTACATTCATTGGACCAGGACTTTAGTCCCTAGTGTGGCAATGGTTCCCTGGGGACAGAGGGGCACTGGCTTAATAGAGAGTGGGATTGTCCCTGAGCAAGGTAAGTCGTCCCCGGGACTCCTAGCAGGGCCCAAGCGTCCTTTAAGGGGGTGGAGGCGGCCCAAGGATGTGCTGGGGCTAAGTTGGGTCACACTCTCCATCTCTCCATTACCATCAGTGTGGGCAAGGGCCTCGCCTGGCTTCCTCTGCGGGAGGCACTTTCCCTCTGCTCTCCCATAAACTGGGTGAGCTCCTTCTCTTGTCCTCACTTCCCTTGTACCAACAGCCCTCTC
This sequence comes from Phoca vitulina, assembly GCF_004348235.1. NCBI lineage: Eukaryota > Metazoa > Chordata > Mammalia > Carnivora > Phocidae > Phoca > Phoca vitulina. The sequence goes on from NW_022589711.1 coordinate 50,639,231, forward strand.
TGCGTTAGAATCCAGGAACCGAAAAGGATGGTGAAAAGAAAAGCAGGGTTGGGTTATCCAGGCCAATGATGGCTTCTCCAGGACTTCATCTGGTCGCTTCTGTACATTTTCCTAATGGGCTTTCCCTGCCTTCCCTGGAGATGTAACCATGGTCTGAGAAATCTCTCTCCCTAGATGAGTTACCTGGTTGTGGGTCACTTCAATGTTCTTTTATCAAATTCTTCCTTTACTCATCATAAAATGAGAAAGCAGATTCTAGTTTCCTCCAGGCTGGCTAAAGCCTAAAGTAAGTGGGAGGGAAAAGCCCTCCAGGCTGTCCTTCAGGTCGCACAGGGGACTTGCATTTTAACAGATGGGCCCCTTGTCTTTCTCTGCTGTGAGCTTTTCCAAATCCTCACCCCTCACTATTTCAGGGGTCTCCGTGGATGGCTGGGTAACGAAACAAGGACCCCCTGTCCATGGAGCACGTTGAGGGGAGAGGGACAGTCTAAGAACAGAATGTTCAGACAATTAAAGTGGGTCCAGTGTGAGCCCCAGCTGTGCCCATGACTGGGGTTTAGAAATGTCTAGAGTGTGTGGCAATGGACAACCGGAAGTCTGTTCTTGCCTGGGCCTACGGAGCCGCCTGGGAGATTACTTATCTTAAGAGGATGGGAATGAGGCCATTGCAAGCTTGATGTGGTAGTACAAAGTCTAAGCTGGAAGAGGGGAGAGAACTCCACATGCATCATGGTATTTGTCACCAACTCTGATGGGGGAGGACAGTGCAAGCTTGGCTGTTTAAGGAACACCCTGCGAAAGTGCTTGACTCCAAACTAAGACGCTGAGCCCAAGCAGCGGTGCTTGGAGACTTCTCGGGCACCGTGTGAGGAAGCAGAGTGGTGAGCAGAGGTGTTAGCTCATATTTTCCACCAGAACCACCAGGCTGCTGCACTGGAAGAGCTCCAGGCACAGAAATGAGACAAGAGGTGGGGGAGCCCTGGTGGAACCCAGCAAGGACCTCACTGGACTGCAGGACTCAGCAATCCCAGGGGATATTGGAGTTCCCAGAGAATGGAGGAGGAGTGAACAAAGGAGAAGAATGGGATCCAGTCACTGTCCAAGAGAATTAGCTCTCCTTTTCCCTTCCTTTTAAGAAAATTCTGTCCAGTAGCCAATCAGGGGAGGTGGGACAAGGTAGGCCTCTGCACCTGAGTGGGGAGGGGCCCTGGTGGCCCCGAACAGGAGTGAGGAAGAGGTCCACACAGGAGGTGGTGGCCCACTGTGAGGTTGGGGGTTTATGGGGAGTGAGGGAGGCGTCCACATGGGACAGTGGCCCAGTGTGTCAGAGCCCAAGTGTGCGGAGGAAGGTCTCCTTGTAGAAGGGAGGCCCCATGTGGGATGTGAGGTCTATGCCAGGTGACAAGGGAGTCCCTTGAGGGAGGCCATCCTGGCACAGAGGCTTAGACCCTAAGCAGAGTGAGGGGGGGACACCTCCTACAGGTGTCAGAACCTCAGGTGTCTGTGCCAAGGGCACCCCAGCACTTGGTTTTGGTGTCCAGGTGGAATGACTCAAAATTCTTCTACAGCCTTGGGTGTTCTTATCTACTCCAGTGACTTCAGTTAGCATTTTAAGGTTAAGTTTCCCCACATTTTATCTGAACTGCAGATCCAGATATCAGATGGCCTTCTGCAGGTGACCGCGTGGATGTCTCCCAGGCCCCTGGCGTCCTCCCCGTGCCACCCCAGACTGCCGCTCTTACAGCTCCCCACCAGGCTCAGACAACAGGAGCGCCACCCACCCCAGGCCCTTAGCACGTCAGCTGCTACATGCTGCTGATTTTACTTCCTAAGTAGTTCTCGAGTCTGTCCATAGCCTCTGCTTCTATTGTCTGTATTCCAGTTGGGTTTGAGGCACCACCATCTCTCCCGGGTGATACTGCAAACTGCCCCCCAGCTTGTGTGGCCCTCTCCAGCCTTGCCACATGGCCCCCACCCCACCCCCTTCAAATTATATCCAGACTCTACAACACTGAACCTTGAGAAAAGGACCTCCGAACATATCCCTGCCTTGTGGAAAACCCTGACTGTTCACTATTGCCCTGAAGATAAAATGCCACACCCTTAACGCAGTTAGTAAGCAGTCTTATAACCTGGTCTCAGCCCCGGAGGGTGGCCGCACTAGCCAGGGACTGCCCTGAAGAGAGCACTGGAAGTCTGGGTTCAACTCAGTCCCCGGCAGGTGGCAGGCATGCTGGGCTGGTGTTTCAGTCCCTTCCTCACCCCCAGCAGCCACCACTCACTTTCACCCCTGTAACGCGCCTGTCTCCTGGGGGCTTCCCACTTGCAGTCTTACCGCCTCCTCCTGAGAACGCTGGGCCCCATCCCCTTTGTCTTTGTGACTTTTAAATCTCCCTCCCGACTTGCATAAGTGAGGCAGGCAGGTCAGATGACTCGCCCCTGCTGTGTGGCACTCTCTAGTTCCCCTTGGAAGACGAAGCACAGTATGTCAATTGCCCAGTTATTTGGGAGCCTCCCACCATGACTGTAAGTGCCGCAGGCAGGGGCTCTGCCTTCTTGGCCCCCTGTCGTCACCCCCACATCTGGCACAAGCACTGCTGCAGTTTCGGTGCTGGGTTTAGATTAACTGTGATCCACACAGGCGGAGCCTATACACAGAGCAGGTGTACGTCCATTATTTTGACTCTTCCACAGGGTCAGAGAGAGAGAGAGAGAGAGAGAAAACTGGCTTACAAGTTCCTGATAAGATGTTGATTCTCAAAATTAAACAGATGCAAATTAAAATAACAGGGAGATTCATTTTTTTACCTACTAGATTTGTAAACATCACACATCACTGAGAACGTGGAGATACCAGCAGACAGTCTCCTCTCTGGGACAGAAGTATAAATCAGCAAGAATCCTTCAAGAGCAACTTGGCAATCTCTACTAAAAGTTTAACTGCGCCTTTTTTCCCTTTAGTTTCACTTGTAGAAATGTATCCTTCAAATATTCTTACACATGTGGACAGAGAGGGACACAGAATATTCAGCAAGTCATCGTAACAGATGAGAAAAACAAATGGGAAAAAAAAAAAACCAAACCCACTACCTGTCCATCAAAAGAAGGTTAGTTCAATAAATTGTGAAAGTCTTTCTAATGGAGAACTGCAAAGGAATGTTTTTAAATGAGCTAGATTTACATATGCTCATATGAAGCAACGCTTGAAGGGGTGGGGGGGGGATGAAAATAGCAAGGTCCACAGTGTGCGTGTTTTAAATTGTGATTTTAAACGGAAATCAAGATATGTGCACTTATGCATAAAATATTTCTGGAAGAATACACAAGCAACTCTTAACAGTAACTGCCTCTGGGGAGAGAGACTGAGATATGGGAGAGGAGAAAAACTTACTTACTGTATATTCTGTTTTAAGTGCTTGAATATTTTATTATAAGCATGAATTAGCTTTGCAGTTATACAAAAAGAAAACTATGTTTTGCTTTTTTAAGAAAGGAAGAAGATGGCGAATTTGCATCTGCCTGAAATTCTGGCAATTTTCCTCCCTCCCTCCCCTCCCTCTCCCTCCCTTCCCCCTCACTCCGTTCCTTCCTTCCTTCCTTCTTTCCTTCCTTCCTTCTTTCCTTCCTTCCTTCCTTCCTTCCTTCCTTCCTTCCTTCCTTCCTTCCTTCCTTCCTTCCTTCCTTCCACTCTGTCCTCCTTTCTAGGAAAATTATCTTCCTGGAATCGTCTAAAAATATTAGACATAAAATTAGACCAGTTCCCCATCTGTGCATTGGGAGTCCGTGTTTGACGGGCGGGTCCACCATTGCTTGCTAAGAGTTGACCTCTCTACCTTGATGAATGGTGCACCTTGCAGCCCGCCTTTTCATTCCAGCCAGATCCTGGCTTCCAGTTACAACTCTGCCAGCACCTCATTTCTCTTGCTTTCTGCCCAGGGCTTCTCTGCCACCACCTCGTGGAGTGCCTGAGGAAACTTATTTTGCCATTCTGACACTTGTGGAAAACTGGAAGTAGGAGGGAGTTAACAACCTACGGACCACCTGGGGATCAGTGAGAGCCAGTGGTGGACAGGTATGCAATTCGAGCTCATTAGGGGTCTCTGGTTTGGAGCGCAGGTTTTCCACTAAACCCACCAAGTCAGTAACTGATCCTTGGATGGGCTCTCCTGCTTCCCTGGTTACTCTCCCCAGCTTCTCACTCCTGTTTCTTGGCATCACGTCCCAAAATAGACTAGCAGCTCATGGTGTGGACGTGCTTGTTGTGGGAAGCAGGGCAGGGACACCAGCCCTCACCATTACTGTGGAGCTCTAGCGGCCTCGAACGCTTGTGAGGAAAAGGAAACAATGGTCCATGGGGAGCTTCTCTCTTAGTCTTCCTGAGGTATAACCTTTATCCTCTGGGTCCTTGTGCTTCCCCTCTTTATGTGAGGGTGGCATTCAGAAAGTTAGCTGTTCTTTTCCAAAATTGTCCCCAAGTCAGACCGAAAGGCCCCCAAGTCAGACCGAAAGGCATGTTACTGATTTTGCAGGTAGAGAAGCATCTGTTCTGTAAACTGACCAAAGGACCACCTGGAGAAAGGCCCTGGGTTCTCAGACTCAAGAAGTGCCTTCACATGTCTTTTTATCTACCCAAGATGTGTAGGTTGTCACCCGCCATTGTTCAGTTGATAAAATAGGCTCGGAGAATGTAGTGACTTGCTCCAAGTCACACAACTAATCCGTGACAAAGATTGGATTGGAACCCGATTCTAACTCAAGGCCAGGATTTTCCCATTGTTCACGACATTGCAGTTGACTCCTGTTTCTGGAGACTGGGGCAAGCTGACTGACGTCTCCACAGCCCCAGTCTCACCCCTGCCCACTCACCACCTCTCTTCAGCACCTTGCTCTGCTGCCTCCCTCCCTCACAGACCTGGGCTTGCTCACGCTGTGGACGAAGTGAGCTGCTCCAAGCCCTACAAATGCCTTCCTCTTGACACAATTCTTGCTTATTATTCCAAGCCCTTTGTCAGTTGTTTTCTTCACTTTCTCCCAGAATGGCCCTTTCAAGACAGAACTATTTACAACTTCCTGCTTTTGAAAGAATCAAAAATGAAAACCCCATTTTAGGTTCCCTCCTCTTCTATGACTCACATGCTATTGGCCTGGCATTCCAGGCGCACTGTGCTCTGGCCCCTGCTGTGCCCGTCACCTCCCCGTCACTGTGCCGCTTGCCCTTCCGTTACAGTGTTGCCACAGTGAGCCCTGCAATGTAGTGGGGGGCGAGGGGAGGCCCACTGGGCATAGAACTTCTGCCACAGGGTGTAGACACAGCAGGTGCCCAGTGATGGTGAGTTGAATGGTGCAGACTCATTTCTGCCCTCTGCCCTTCATAGGGACCTGCAGCACGGTCCCTATGGCCTATCTGGACCACCCCCCTCCAACAGGGGGCAGGCGGGTACGATCAGCCCCTTGTGTGTAGCATCCTGGAACTAGCTGACCTAAATAAGACCTCGGAGCACGCTACGATGCAGCTAAAGGTTTCTTAAATCGTCACAGCAAGATGCAAACAAACTTTCATCTGAAACATAACCGTGTCTGCTACTGACCCCCCACCCAAGCCGTAACTGCTCGAGCTATGCTGGACACCCCGCAGCCACGGCGGCGCTCTATTCCAGCGCGAGCTGCTGCGGTCCCAGGATGGCTGGCAGAGGAGCTTCCGGTCTTCTGGGGGGGAGGCTGAGGGAGCGGCCAGGGCAACAAAGCTGCAGAGAGATACTGACGATACAGCAAGACGGGAAGGAGAGCACGGAGAGGGATACTGTGTCGTGGGTGGGGTGGCAGGAAGAATGAGGGTTAAGCCAGAGAGTGTATGGGAAGTGCCTGCACACCGCCTGGCACAGAGTAGATGCTCAATAAATAGCGAGGCTTACTCTCGCCGTCTATCGCACATCCCGCTGGGGGCACGGAGGAGCACGGCCTCTCTGCCTCTGTCGGGTTGTCATGCCTCCTCCCACCCCTTCCATCTGCTCCGGCCTGATTTTCTGATCAATGAGAAACATACCAAATTCCTTCCCTCCTTGGGAGGGAAAAACTGTTCCTTATGCTGGGAACCCTCTGTTCCTAGCTCTTGGCAAAGCTCACCCCATCTCATCCTTCCAGCCTCAGGGTAAATGCCAGTTCCCCAGAAAGCCCTTTCCTGACCACCCCATCGCCCCAGAGTTCATGTCTATCAATCCTACTGGTTATTTTCTTCCTCGTAATTACCAGAAGCTGTAATGATTTGATTTATTTCTTTGCTTTGATTCCGGTCCCACTAGACTCCAAGCTCCAGAAAGGGAAGAGTGGCCTCTGTGTTCTCCTCGGTTAATGTCGCAGTACCTGGAATGCACCTGTTGCAGGATCAGCGTGTGGTTGTTCTCCCTCTGCCGGGGGAACTGGGAGGGCCTCATGAACAGAGATGCGTATGGCCAGGACCCTGGGAGGGGGTACAAGAGTTGACCCACTCAGGGCTGCGAAGATGCGGTGGCATCAGGCTGTTTACCAGTGGATAGGAAGTACTGAGAAAGGAACCTCTGTCATGAGGAGCAGTTCTGCCCAGGAGTAGAGAGGGCTGAGTCCCAACCAGTCCTGGGTGGTTGTTCAAACAGAAATACCCTGGGGGTGGGGGGCACCTCAGGCCCCACCCTCTTACCTGGGCTCGCCTAACAACCTTCTGCGCTGAGATTTGTTTTTTACAATGTGACCTGCCCATTGAGGTTAGGAGCGGGGGGAGAGTTTATCGTTGGCCAAGCCCAGTTTTCAAACAATAAGCCCAGTTTTCAAACAATAATAGCGAAAATTAGAAGTGTTACCGCTCAGGGAGCTCCTACTAAGTGTCAATCACTAAGCACTAAGCATTTTACATACACTCTCGGCTTCAGCCTCTGTCATGGTGCGAGGTGGGCATTAGCTCCTCCATTTTCTGAGGCCGAAACTAGGATTCAAAGACGGTGAGTAACATGTCCAAAGTCTCTGGGCTCGGAAGTGCTGGATGGAGTTTCGGACCCAGCTGTGCCTCACTGCGCAGCCAGGCTTTTAGCCACAACCTCCTGGCCTGGGTATTTCACAGGGGAATCAGTTAGGTAGGTTTGGCTCAGACCCCGGGAGGCTGAGTCATCCTAAGTCAGACGGCCTGAACCTGTTCCTCTCTGGGAACCTGATACAAACCTAATCCCTAAACTGACAAGGCTGAGGGTGTGACTCTGGACTTTGGTAAACCCTGGGTAGGCCTGGAGCGACTCCCTCTCCCCACTCAGAAGGCTAGACTGCTTCTCGCCAGCGCGGCACCCCTGCGGGGACCGCGGGGGTGAGTTATCACAGAAGCTGGGCTTTGCTCTGCCATGGAGTAAGGATGGCTAAGAGCTTGGGCAGAGAGGCAGACAGACTGGTTTGAAACCTGGCTCCTGAATTCAGTAGCTGTGTGCCCCTGTGGCTGGGGCAAGTTTCTTTACCGCTCTGCCCTTCAACCCTTACCTATAAAAAAAAGACAAGAGCAGTCTCCTGGTGTTGCTGTGAGCATTATATGGAAAAACATCTGTAACGCACCCACTGAGCACAGACGCCTGGCACCTAGCAAGCCTTCAGCGATCAGGAACCTTTATTAGCTCTGTGCGCCTTGTTAATAGTCTTAAGGAGAAGTGTACATAATAGAGTGGGTTTGGATCTTGGTGCCGTCAAGTTTTAGCTGCGTGACTTTGGGCAAGTGACTGAACTTCTTCTAAACTCCTCATCTTTACACTGGATAATTTAGGAAGTTTTGGGAGGGTGGGAATCCAGTGCCTTCATCCTTAAATTAAAGTCAGCTTTTGTAAAGGATTTGGAAAATGCCAGAGGTAGGGGATGATTCTTGCCACGTGTGGACAGCATCTGCCCTAAGCTGTGGTCTGTCAAGAGAAGGCCAGGCAAGGACTTCTGGACTCTGAATCTCATCAGGCCATCCAGGGTGTGGTCTCCAGAGTGTGGCTGTCTCGGTTGGTCTGAAGTTTTCGACCAGTCTGTTGTTTTGGTTTGAGCTGAAAGAAGATTATTGTAAGTAAGGAGCATGGGGAGGGTGGCTGGCATGAGGGTTAAGGAAAAAAGGCCACGGAGGAAGGAAGGCCACGTCTATACATGTTGGCCTGGGCACACCCAGGCTCAGGAGTTCAGATGTGTGGTCCACGGCAGGCCACTGCCAGCGGGCCGTGGAAATGAGGGCCCTCAGTGATCGGCGCTCCCTGGCTGGAACTCTAAACCTCTGGTTCTGCTTCCGTGTCCCTAGGCAACCTGCCTGCCTCCCAGTGCTCACCTTCCCACAGGGAGAAAAGCTCAGACCATCGGCACCCCAGCCTCTTGGTAACATGTCAGACTCTGAGTGTGAGCTTATCGAGTTAGTCCTGAGATGCCGACCCCCTCCAAGGGCATCGAAAATATGGAATTTCTAGGCCTGCCAGGTTGAGAACGCCATCCTGTCACACGGTGGCCCACCAAGTCACCGCCACTCCTGAGGCCCTGAGGGAGCTGGAAACTGACTGTCCCAGAGAGACTGGGCCCCAGTCACCTTCTCCATGTGAGGCCATGCCTGCCTCAGGATTGTGCAAAGATTAGATATCCGTGCCTGGAACATACTAGGTGTTCAACAAATGCTGATTCTTTCCCCATCTTATATAAACCCTGTGAATTTCCTAGGCTAAAAGATTGTGGTCACTTTAAGGTCTGGAACCCTGCCTCCTATTCCTCTGGTTTCTCTCCCTCACTCCCCAGTACGTCCCTACAACCTGACCTTGCCCCCCGTGGCTGTCTTACCCACGGTGTGGGTTCTCACCCTGACCTCTGCCCACACATCAGTCACGCCCCTCCAGGTGCTCCCTAAGCCACACCATAGCAGCTCTGCTGTGGAGCAAAGCAGGCCTGGCAGCGCGGCGCCCACATTCTGGAGCAGTTCACTGTGGGACCTGGCTCTCATCCATTCCCATCTCTGGGCTTCCAGTTCCCCGTTTTGAAATGATGGCATTGGGCCAGCTCCTCACACGCTGTATTTGTGTGGATGAATTATCCCGTCCATCCATCCATCCCTCCATCCATCCATCCCTTCCTCCCTCCATCCATCCAACCATCCATCCCTCCATCCACCCATGGCAAAACCTGGACACTGTATTAGGGGCTCTGGTAGGACTGGGGAGCTGAACTGATATGACCCAGGTCTCAAACCCCTCACACCGCTGTGAAGGAGAGACCTCTGCCAAACAGCACGCACCCTCACAGGGGACAAGCAGTGTGACAGATGAGCCTCCCCCCAACCCCCCACTGGTGGCTTTGGAGAGAGGAGGGCGCCCAGGAGTCGGTCCTGCTTCCTGAGGGGATTCATCCCCTGTCCCGAGCATTACTCAGCGCCCTGAAATGTGTGCCTCCCTGCAGCCCATCCTGCTCATCCTCCTGGGGCGCAGCACAAAGGTCCTGTTGTGGGCCTGCAGCCCAGGCGGCAGCAGAGCCCCTGGGTGACTCACGATCTTGCCATTTCCTTTGTGTGGCCCCAGGCCCCTTGCTGGAAGCCGAGTGTGCCTGCCGTGCGGGGGAGGGGGCGCCGCGCCGCTCTCCGGCATCGCCCCTCGAGGAAGGGGACCCGCGGTGAGCCTTTCATGTGGCAGGGGGGGCTCCCCGCACGCGAGGCCAGCCCAGCCGGGGCCTCACGAAGACAGCGGCTGGCGGGCCCGGCAAGATGTTTGCAGCCTCGCCTGCGCCCGAATCAAGGCGGCCGCCGTGGGAGAGGCGTGTGGTCCCCATCAGGCATTCCTTCCGGTCCCCTAAACAGACACATCTTTATGAAAAGTGAAAATTAACCACGGAAGGGAAAGGCCCAGTGGCTTGGGAAGCGATGTGGGCTGCCGGCCTCCTGGAGGGTCTTTGGGCGCGGCTCAGAAGCCCTGGGCGTCAGGGGAGCCCCTCTACCCCGGAGGCATCTCCCCAGGCCCAGCTTGGCTCCAGCCTTGGGCTCCTCGCACTCAGGCCCCCACCCCGGCCAAGGCTCCGGCTCGGGGCACTTCAAGAAAGGTGAAGAAGAGGAAGAGCACTGGACTGGGAGCCTGCAGCAGTTTCTTCCGCAGGCTAAGTGACCTCCAGCACGTTTTCCCAGTGGCATTTCAGGTATCTTTCTGCGCAGTTCCTAAGTCAGGGCTTCTAACACCCTTCCTGGTCTGGCTTTCTCTCTCTCTGCCTACACACCGCTTATACTCTACACTCCAGCCACTCGGAAAAACTCGTTCCTCCCTGAACGCACCTTGTTCTTGTTCACCTCCAGGTTTTGCATGAGCCGTTCCTGCTACCAGGAAAGCTGTCCCCATTCTCAAGGGCATCTGGTTAATCCTTTCCTTCAAGAGCCAGCTCAAGTGTCACCTTCCATAGGAAGCTTCTCCCTGGGGTCTGACATGGGTGCTTCTCCTCCACACTCCTCTGAGAATCTTTGCAAAGCCCTGTCAGTGTGCTAACTGCTCCTTGCGCTGTGATTTCTGCTTGTTTATGTGAGGGAGGGTCCTGAAGGAGTGAGTGAGTGAGTGAGTGAATGAATGAATGGCTTGGGAAAGGAAATTGCTTCACACACCAGTGCCCTGTGGGTGGGTACTAAAACAAACCCTACAGGAAGCCTAAGAAAATGGCTCTAATTCTGTCCTTCCTTTTGCAACTATTAGGCATCTCATGTGAACCTACAGGTGCCATTGTGAGGTTAGTATGCTGGACGGAGGAGGGACCCACCCAGCATCTGGCAGGTGCCTCTGGCAATAGTATGCAGGATTGAAGCCAACTCCAATGTATGATTAGACCATTGAAACAGAAACATACATGGATGTAATGATGTTACATCTTAGGCAAGGTCAGCAGGCTGTCCCTGAGAACAATGCGGTAGGCATTGAGAATCATCCGCACACACTCCTGCAGTTCTTTAGGATTTGCAAAGCTTTCACCATCATCGGTCTCACTGGATTTGAGTAAGCAGGGTGAAGATAATTTCTGCCCCTGTTTTAGACATGAGCCATACTCAGCTTTAGGGAGATTGAGTCCAACTTAATATCCCACAAGGGGTAAGTAAGGAGAAAGAACCCAAGTCTTCCTTCAACCAATCCTCAGAGGCTGATGCGTGTCAAGCCCCAGAAAGATGCCACCAGGGAGCACCCAGGTTTGTCAGGGAGACCAGGTAGGGCATGAAGAGTGCTGCCTTCCTGCTAGAAACTAGGGAATACTGGAGTCCACTGGAATGAGAAGTTCGTTTTGGTTGTGAAGTCAGGGAAGCTTCGTAATAGAGGAGACGTTCAAATGAGGCCTTGCGGGGTGGGTAAGGTCCCCTAAAGATGGAAGAAGAGAGGAGAAGGGGGAGCATGTCACCACAGGCTCCCCACCACCCTTGGCTCTAAGTTAGTCTTCCAGTGCTGAAGCCAAAGGACAATAAGACCAGTGGTAGCAGTTTGTAAACTTGAAGATCTTAGAAGTTCTTATAAAGCACCATCCTCTGGGCCTCCTCGGTCTCTGTGGCAAAGAAGTAACCCTCATATTCTGTGGGCAATGTGGGCCGAGGGAGTGTGAATTTGGGAACTATCATCACTTCAATAGGAAACTGAGGTAGAAGCTGGAGAGGGATGAAAGGGGTCAATGGAGGATTGTCTTAGGATGGAGCTACTATGGCATGGCTTATGCTGAAGGGATCGATCTGAAAGGAATGCAAAAACAGTGCCCAAGCTTCATTCTGAGGTATCAGCTTGAATCTGCTTTAACTGACAGTCCTCTTCCAACGTCTTCTTATGACTCAGTGAGTATGCACCTGGCTCCTTGGATCCTCACCCTGCATCTCTACTCTCTTCCTTTTCCCTGGTTCTTCATCTTGTCAACTGCAGCATCACTTCTAATGACTGGCTACTGGGAGATCAGACCAGAAATATCCACGTAGGCAGGTCTGCCCACTCTATTCATGCGTCTCTTGGAAAAGAAACACAAGTACAAGTAGAAGGTTCTAAGGAAGACCAAGCCAACCTGAAAGTAGCCTTCAGCTCCCCTAGGCTCCAGAGACCCATATTTTGCAGCATCCAAGAGCCTCCCATGAAACCTCCAGGGAACAACCAATACTTTGACTTGTAGTTCTACACTGAAGATATATAGTGTAGTCTCTATAACCTTCACTGCTTTTTATAGACATTGTTGTACTAGATTCATTTAGGGATGACAGTTTAGCCCATGGCCTGTCATTGGGAAGCAATGCAGTCTTCCCCCAAACTCCTTTCTTACTGAAAGGGTGGGACCTGGGAATTCATATTGGTATCATGTACCAAAGCTCCTCATCAGCTCATTGACCCAGGGATGGACACGTGACATTGGGCAACAGTCTGGGCCAAGCCAATTGACTTCTTTCTTGAAAGAATTTGAGCTAAGAGACATAGAGGCTCAAGTTAAGAATACACTAGAACTAAAAGACCTTGAGATATCAGGACAGTAGTTAGTACTGTGTGTGACAAAGCAGAAGTCACAGGGAAGCCTAAATTATACAAGAGAGAAAAATAAGAGTCTTACAGAGGGGTCCAGTCTACCAAGAGGGTAATACAGTTGACATGCATTAAGAGTCAGAGACAAGAGATCCTGTAGCCCTTGAAGGACACAGAGGAGGCTTTTCTCTTCCCTTGTGACCCAGCCAGGGCTACTCCCTTCCTGACCTTGGAGGTCAGTGACAGTTTCCTGTACCTTTCAGAAATCTCTCTTTTCACTTGAAATTATTTGACAAGATACCTGATCCTTGTTGCCAACATGCCCAACGTAAGAAAAAGACTCAGGTCAAAGACTTAGTCTATGTGAACTAATCTTTGGAGTTCTTTGACTCAATCCAATAAACAACTTCTATGCAGCAGGTGCTGGGGGCCTTCTGAGAAAAACCGAGACACATTATTATCTTCCCTCAAAGAATCCCCAGTCTGGAAAAGTGTGTTCCCACACTCCTAGAACACAAGGGAGTTTAATATTAGCACCCTAAGACAAGTGCAGATGAAGGCTGGAGGGGTGACCTACAGCTGGGGAAGCAGAAGAGACTTGACAGTGGAGTGCCTTCAAGGATGGGTGGGATTTCATATTGGAAAGAAGAAGGAGAAATGGAAAGTACATGAATCAGCAGTTTGGAGCAGGAAGGAGCAGGACGTTTATGGCGCATGGCAAATAGCATGGCTTGGAAGAATGACAGGGTTGAAAGAAATAATGCTAGATGAGTCAGTAAGACAGGTTTGATTGTGATTATGAGGGGCCTTGCACGCCAAGTCAAGCCTGTTATCACAGCATCATGAGAACGGGAAGGACCTTGGATGTTATCTAATCTGAATCAGGTAATTGGATGCCTATCCTTCTTAAGGTAGCACCATGACTGGCAGCATCCTAAGTATGTATTTGAAATACGGTCATTTCAATGGTAATGACTCAGAAACTCTTTTTCTCTCTTTAACAACGTATAGTTTTTTTCAAAAGGGCCCTCTCACTACCAGAAAAGTTGATCCAAAATAGCAGTTTGTGAAGTTAAGGACCAAGGGAGGGACATGCACTATGTGTCAGCATCAGGCGTGGTGGTTTAGACTTTATAACACCTAACCCGTGAGGTGGATGTGGCGGTCCCCTTTCAGATGAGAAAATTGAAGCTCTAGGCAAAGCTCTCCGGGCCCAACAGCTATAAGAGGGGAAGCAGGAATGTGGCCCAGGGACGACAGCGACGTGCTTGCATCTGCTTTCTCTACCTTCTTTAAGGCTACACAGGCCTGCCTTTAAGGAAATATCCCACTCATTCATGAAGGAATTTCAGAGTGACCTTTACTTAAATTAACGTCTGATGGCTGGAGGTGGGTGGGTGGATGGAACAGATCATAACAACAAAAGCGTCACTGCATGAATTTAGCAAAATTCTAAACCATACACACCAGAAGTCTACAGAGACATTTGGCAAAATGGTTATTTCTCTTTAAATAATCCAAGGACTCAATTGATAATAAGCTTTGAACGAGTCCCCAAATTCAAAAGCCTTTATCATCTTACAAACCCCCTTCGAGACTACACAGTGCTTCTGGCTCCCGGAAGCAGCAGGTGCTGTTGCTTCCATGAATAATGTCATCACTAAGTCCACAAGGAGAACCAGAGAAAAGATCATGTCTGCATGGGGGACAGGGGAGAAGGACACAGCATTAGATCGTCTCTGGGGCCCCGTTCAGCTGGCAAACTCCTGGTGTTAGATGGGGGAATATTGGCAGCCTGGGATGCCAGGAGCCCTAGATGGGAGGACAGAGCTGGGGAGCAGAGGAGAAAGGTGGTCTGGAGGCAAGAAACCCAGGATGGATTGATGGTAGATGGAGGGACAGGCAAACAGAGCCAGATGAAGAGAGCAGCTGAGGCCCGTGAGATTCCGCCTGTGTTGGAGCAAAAAGGCCAGAGAGCTCAACATGGCTTTCTAAACTGCCGGACACACGGGAAGCTGGTTGAAGCCCTGGATCCTGAGAGAATCCCCAGGACTCTGAATCCCGGATGGGCCAGGAGTGGCATTTGGGACCAGTTCCTTAGGTGATCTGACACAGGCAGGCCTTGGGAAACTCTGGGGACAGGATTTTCCTGTGTGGACATCTGTGACATGCCCTGTAAATTGAGAGGTTTGTCAAAGACAATTCCTACCATCCCTGCCAACTCCGGTACTGGGCTTCTCCAAAGCTGACACGTCATCCCTTTGACAAGCTCGCAGACCTCGTCATCTCCCTCAACATGGTTGTTTCCTGTGCCTTGTAATTTACAAGGCAGGCAGGTTGACGGGTCCTGCTCAGCTCTTGAAAAATCCTACAGATAATAGACTCTAGCAACTCCATCTGGCCAGCCCATTTGGGTAAGAACAAGGCAGCATCGTGTGTATTCATGTGGGCGTCCAAGTGGGACAGAGTCCCTCTCTCTGGAGGCCATGGCTTGAGGCCAGGACAAAACCACTTCCAGGTCTCAGGTCACACGATCATGCAGGATGATTTGTTTAAGGAAGAAAGCTTCAAGGGCTGAAAGGAAATTAAACATGTATATTTCCCCAGCAATTATGCATGTGCTTTCCCTTGACAAATAGTCCCCATGCCCCGCCCGGAAGAAAAGCCAGATTCTCAATGAATCTGTGTTCTGCAGGCATCCACAGGGAGAGGGTGTTTTTCTAGCAGTGAAAGCCACATGAAAGTCTTCATGGCAGCGTTGCGCCGTTCCTGCTACATCTCCTTTCAGGGCAGACTGGAGATCAGAGAGTCCTGTCTGCGAAAACAAGATGGCCTGGGTCTGAAACATTGATTTCTGGTTCAAGTTTCTCAGTGAAATGTGAATGAGGAATTTTCCACTTCTCCTTGTCCTGATTCACCTTGGCGGAGTCTTTGGAGCCCCAGACCGGGGCAGGGAGAGTCTATTTCAGGGGGGCACCCAGCCAGCTTTGCACCCCACATGAATAGTCCTCTGTGCTGTTTCAGTATCAGTTGTCTCCTTTTGGCCAGGGAAGGACTCCATTCACCTGCTTTAGCCATTTTGCTCTGGGAGGAAGCAGGCCAGAATGTCCGGGGCAAGAGAGTGTCATAGTGCCATGGAAGTCCTCACCAGGGGAAATGGACTTAACTGAGTGATACAGATCTATTTACACTAATCGAATAGCTAGTATATATCAGGCTCGATGCCAGACTTTGGGGATCAGAAGGTGAATAAGACACAGTCCCAGTTCTCAAGAGTTGACAGTCTAGTCAGGGTGACAGCTGTGCAAATATCAGCCAGGGCAGACGCTGAGAAAGATGACCAGGGAGATTCAGAGAGATGGGGGAGACAGGTTCTGGCCGGACATCATCAGGGAATGCTTCCCGGAGGAGCTGGCACTTGCGCCGTGTCTGGGAAGATGAATGGGACTGGAGAGATGGGGAGGGGGAGGGGAGAGGCTGTCCGAGCCAAGCGCTATGGTTGGAACGTCCTGGTGCGTGGGGGGTTAGTGAACCTGGGATCACTAGCAGACAGGTATGAAAAGAGATGAGTCGGAGATGAGACCTGAAGAAAAGGCAGGGGCCAGGTCGTGCAGGGCGCTCTAAGTCACGGCGAGGGGCTGGACTTGGCAAGGCAGGCGGTGGACAACCAGCAGAGGACTTGCAGGATCTGGAGGGAGAGAAAACAGGTAGAAGGGTTTTGCAATAAACCAGGTGAGGAACAAGGTTGGCCAATGTTAGGCTGAGGAAAAGAAAAGTCAAGGACAGAATCAAAAGATATTTTGGAAAAGAAAAAAAATGGATTTTGTGGCCATGGGGAGAGGGAAAATGGAAAGGTTCCCAAATATGTGCAGATTCTCAATTCAGACAATGGTTGGGGGATGGAGGGCGGTTGGTGGTTACCTGCACAGGCTCTCGAGTCCGAGGGCCTCTGTCCAATGCCTGGGTTTTCAATTTCCTAGGTAGGAAATTGATCAACGTCTCTGTGCCTCAGTTTCCTCTTCTGTAAAAGGAAATGGACAAATTGCACAGTAAGTCTGGGCCTGTCACTGACAGGCCTAGCACTTTGTGTTATCAGTTATTCCCGGGGGTCCTCAAGGGTCTGTGACTTGGAATTTAAACAGGGTGCACTATGAAGACGATGTGCCTGGTGCATCGCTTTGCTCGTGAGGGTGGGGCTCCCTGCCCATTTCTCCTCTCCACATATGGTAACACATGTGACAATTCTGTTAAGTGATAAAAATCTTCTTTGCAAAAAAAAAAAAAAAAATTTTTTTTTTTTTTTTAAGAAGATTTTTATCACTTAACAGAATTGTCATTTGCAGAAAAAGGAAGTTATGGGGAATCACTGCCAAAAAGGGATTGGAGAATTTGAGGTTTTACCCAAAAAAAAAAAAAAAAAAAAAAATCGCCAATCGTCCTTTGCATTCTGACTATAAAATTATAAGTGTTGTGATATGTAGGGTTCTAAAAACCATTCTACAACATACAGACAGAAAAAGTTCGTGAAACATACCAGCAAAAGACACCATTGTAAACTGAGTATTTGCATAACCACCACTCAGGTCAAGTGACAGATCATTGTCAGCACCCCAGCACCCTTTCCTGTTACACCTTTTCCACCCAAAATAACTTTTGCCGTGACTTCTGTGGCAACCACCTCCCTGCGTTTCTTTCCTCCTGCCACCTAAGTTTGCACCTCTAGTCCTTGAACACCAAGGTTTTATTTTGATGGTCTTTAACCCCCATACGATGGAATCATATGTATGTATTCTTTCATGTCTGGCTTCCTTTTCTCAACATTGGGAACACCACCACCCATGTGAGTTATAAGCCTGTAGTTTGCATATTTTTACCACCACTCTATAAAGATATACCATGATTTACTTATCCATTTGACTTTTTTTTTTTAAGATTTTATTTATTTATTTGAGAGAGAGAGAGAGTGAGCCAGAGAGAGCAGAGCACAAGCCCGGGGAGGGGTAGAGGGAGAAGGAGAAGCAGACTCCCCACTGAGCAGGGAGCCTGATGTGGGGCTGGATCCCAGGAGACTGGAATCATGACCTGAGCTGAAGACAGACGTTTAACCGACTGAGCCACCCAGGCGCCCTCCATTTGACTTTTGATCGGGATTTGTGTTGTTCTTTTTGGAGACTATTCTGAATGGTACTGCTGGGAACATTCTTATCCATGTGCATACATTTCTGTTGGGATTTTCCTGAAAGTCGAATTGCTGGGTCCTAAAAAGTAGATGTAGCTTCATCTTCAGTAAACAGTCCCCCAGAGTAGTTCTGCCAGTCTATGCTTTCACCGGCAGGGCCCAAGACTTCCCACCTTGCTCCATACTCACCCAAACCTGGTTTCGCCAATCTTTTTTAAGTTTTTGGTGACTAAAGGAGGTTTGAAGGGCATCCAGACAAATAACTGGAGGTTGGTGTGCTACCTGATCAACGTCAGGTCTACAGAGCTGTAATATTTGTAAATAAGTACAATGAGTGACTTTTTCAGGGGAAGACCCATAATTATGCTTTAACATGCAAACGATTATTCTGAATCTCTGAATGGAGTTGCAGAAGCAGGCTGATGCGGGGGTGGGCTGCTAGTGCCACAGAGGTGGAGAGGTGGGCAGATAAAATGGTATTTCAGGAAAGTCTTTGAGATGGAAATGGAGGTGAAGGATGGAGAATATCAAGGGTACACTGAGGTAGGGTAGAGCCCTGAGGGAACAGCTCTGGGGAAGAGTTTAAGATTTCGGAACCATATATCGGTATGGGGCCATTGGTTCTAAAAATATACATAGATACCATTATATTGTTCTTTTTCACCTGCGGTTTGTCTTTTCCCCTCGAAATATTGATCTAGTTTCTTAATTTTAATTACCATATACATTTATGGTATGTATTTATTTGCATTTGAACATCACATTTACTTATCCATTTCTATATTGGTGGATACTCATAAACAATGCTGAAACAACCATTTTTTAGTTTATATATTTTTCGTATAGGATACAAAATAAAATTGAGCTGAAGCAAATATGGCAATTTGGGATATTGAGTACAAGAATGTCTCCTCTATTATTTTCTGGACATTTCTAGGTGCTTGAAATACTTCATAATTTAAACATGTTTTAATATTCGATATTAACCCAAACAAAGAGAAGGGATCACTTGAATGGCAGATCCCAATGTTTTATTGGCTGGAATGACCAAAGAGCCTATGGAAACAACCTAGACCTGGCATCCAAAGCTGGTGAGACCTGGTGCAGCTTGGCAGAGACCTTACACTCCTCCCAGGCACCAAAGGCGACAATGTGGTACAGTTTTGGAATGAGCTGAGGACATGAGTGGGATCTGCTTCTAGTCCTCATGGAATGAGAACCTTGGCCAACTGTTCAGTTCTCAGGCTCTTCACTGGGAAAACTCAGGAAATTAAATCTGTCAGGTGGAGCTGTTATAAAGGTAAACACAATCATGTACATAATAGGCAGTTGTACCAGTTTGGGTTTGATGAGGAAAACAGAACCAGTAGGAGTGATATAGCATAAAAGATCTGTTACAGGAATTTGACCATCAAAATATGGTGGAAGCTGGAGCAGTGACAATCTGAAAGGGGACCGAAGGAGGATCAGAGAAAAGTCACCCATCCAGGGATCACAACGTGACCCTGGGAAGGAAGTCTCTGTAAGACTTTGCATTTGATGGTGGCCTGAAATTGCTCTAGGTCAGCAGGAAAGGCAGTGGGGAAGACAGGTTGGGCGTATAGCAGAAGAGAGCAAGGACAAATGAACTGACAAGGACAAAACTCACTTCATAATGGTCGGCTCAAGTCTCATGGTAACTTGGTGGCCCGTGGAAGGCATTCAGTCTCTATGAGGCCCAAGAGCAAGGGAGAAGCCTTCTTAAAGGGAGAATAATTATCTGCAGAGTATGGCATAGTTTTGCATTCAATTGCTAATGTTCTGTTTGATGACTTACCTATAAGGACCTACTAAAGGTCTCATAGAGCTTCCTTATGTACCATAGATGCTTCTGGCACAAATGGATCTGCTAAGTCATGTGTTCCATTCAGGTGGCAGAGCAGCTTGCTTGGCAGGCTGGATCTGTTGCAAAGTCTTCTCATTTTCTGGACCCTGCTCAAAAGTGGCAGCCTTTCGGGTTACTCAATAAATGAGTTGAAGTAGCATGCCCAAATAAAGTACAGTTGCCTCCCAGGCCAGAGAGGTTCACTGGGCATTCTGCCATTTCCTCAGTGGTAAGAGACCAGATGCTGCAACTTCTCCTTCACTCTGGACAGAGAACCTCAACATGTCCTGCTCAGTGGGCTCTGAGAAATTCTGCCCAAATAGCTGGCTCCAGATTTTTTGTGAGACTCATTTTCCTGCATCTGCTTGCATTTTGCTTACCAGGGTATTCAGAGTCACTGCTACTTCCTGCCCACCAGGACCGATTAGCATGATGTTATCAGAAGGGTAGGCCCGCATGACATCCTGTGGGATGGAGAGCCTGGCAGGGTCCCCGGAATTGGATTCTGACCGTAGCCTGGGGGGTGAATATAGCCCTTTGGCAGGACAGCAAAGGTGTATTTCTAGGCCTGCTAGCTGAAAGCAAACCACTCCTGCTGGTCTTTATTGAGAGGGAGAGGGAGAGAGAGAGAGAGAAAGCCGAACATTTGCCGGATCAATAGCTGCCAGAGACTGTGTTGATTTTCTTCAGCAACAAAACCACACCTGGAAAAGGAGCTTCCATCGGATTGACCACCTATGAAGTTTCTGATAATCCAGTTTGATTCTCCAAGATCTACTTCTTGGACCAAATAAGCAAGTTAATTGGGATTCACCCTCTTTGCATCTTTCAAGTCCGTGACAACAGTAGCACTAATTTCTGCCACATCTCCAGGAATGTGGTATTTTTTTAAATTGAAACTCTTACCGATAGAGATGATTCTCCTGGCTTGCACTTGACTTTTCCTACCATAATAGCCCTTACTCCATAAAAAAGGAAGACAATGTGGAGACTTTACCAGTTTCTGAAGATGTCTATTCCTGAGTGATCAGTTCTAGAGCTGGGGGAATAACCACAAGGTACAACCACACACTAAGCCCACTGTGAGATGGACCCGAGCCCAAACCCCATGCATCGCTTGACCTTCATAACACCTCTTCTAACTGTGGACCACAGTGACATTTTCAGTCTCTTGAAATTAGGGTCAGCTCAGAGACAATGCCCAGTAATTCCTGAAAAGTGCGGCAAGTTCCCTTTCCCCAGTACAAACTCACACTGGTGAATGCCCTCAGGAACTTTTGGAGAAAGCGAAAAAAAATATTGACTGTATAAATTTGGGGCTGAGTAGTGGCTCTTTCCTTATGAGATCCCCTCTCGCTTTCATTCAAATGGCTATGGGACCGAGAACTGCCTCAAGCCTGGGAATCGACTGAAGGGACCGTGATTCTCTACTGTGATCAAGTCATCTCTATTCACCAGGCCTAGAGCTTTCAATTTATATAAATCAAATAAGACTTGAATAGGCCACCCATCAGTTTCAGTTTTCAGGACACTATGGTCAATTAGCCAATACCAAAGTGCTCTCTGCAGGTCAAACCATTCTGATCAATGCTTTAGCTCTGTGTCCATCATGGTAACCTCCTTATCTCTGGTGATCAAGTGCCTGACACTTGGTCTCTGCCACCTGAGCATCCCGTCATTTCCATGAATTTGTGGAGCCTACTTCAATGGCAGCAATACCAACGTGATTCCTGGTCTACAGTTATTAGCTACCATAGGTTTTTCAAAGGTACTGGCTGTCTCTCTTCTTGTAGTATGCATACCATATCACAAGGCCTTGCTAAAGGGAGTGTCCTCTGGACCCTCCTGGAGACATGATTAGAAGGTGGGTAAGCAGGTCTCACATAATACATCTACCTCAGAGTTCTGATTTCCGTAAGCCTTTGTCTACCTTCCTTTATATTGTAACAAGAAAGTTCTAGTATTTCAACTGCACTAGATGTCAGTCACCTTTGGATGTAAGTTTTATTTCCATAAGCCAAGCAAACTGTTAGAGCCACTCTAAGCTACTCGAAGTAACCCATTGAATTCAGAATCTCTGCTCTGTATACCTATATTGCCTAATCCAACATTATATTCCTTCCATCCTGATTCAACCTCAATAAGATCTATTTCTAAACATGTTCCTCAGGTTTCTATGAATATAAATTGGCAAAACTTGGGAATTCTTTTGTTTGTCTATGACATTATCACATGGATCACACTTTAATTCACAAGCCTGGGGCCTGCTGAAACCCTAGGTCTAAGTCTAGAAGAGGTGAGAGTGGTGGGGACAGGTCCAGAGGAGAATCAGTAGTTTCCTGCTAGGCATCTGAGGTCCTTGATCCTTGTTCAGGTCCAGTGAAAGTTTCTTTAGAAGAAACTGAGCTCTTCATTTGGGGATGAGGTACTGCTACTCTTAGCAAAGAAGGCCCAGCAAAATTCGGAGTTCGAGCCCCTCAGCTTCATCTGAATCTCCCCATATCCCAGTCTTCAGAGTCCTACTTCTTCCCAGTCAATATGCTAACTGTAACAAAAGAGACCCTGTAAGGTCATGATTTCAATTTGCATTATTCAGCCCAAGATTAGACTGTGAATTTGATTTCGAGAAATCTTGGCCCTGTAGCCATAAGAGCTATGGGTTTTCCTTAGCCAGACCTTGAGCTGGAGACTTACAGTCCTAAGATTATAATTTTCTTTCTCCAAGTTCTCCAGCACACCTAGAGGCTACCTACCAATCCCTTTTTCCTCCTTATTGTCACTAAAATGTTCTATGGCAGCAACTACATGCTCATCCAAAGCCTTGCTTTCTATAGACACATGTAGGTATTATAGGTGATAATTTAAGTAGCTGTTTTGCTGCTGCATGCCATGGACTGCCAGTGTTCCCTTTATCACTGGCATCAGGATCATTAATACCTTTAACTATAATCAGACCAGAGATTCTAGAAAACATTCTAGAAAATAATTCCAGAATAAATTCTGAGACCCCATCCTTTAGAGTCCCTTCCTCATGTCTTGACTGGGGAAGCAGGGCTGCTCTCAATGATACAAAATGAAGGATTTCTTATAGGGATTAGACTTTACCTCATTGTGAGAGAAGCTGTGGAAGAAAAGGTCTGAAAAAGAAAAGTTACACTAAATTGGGGATGGCAAAAGGCAACTGGTGAAGAACTTTGGGGGAGACTCTTGCCTCTGGCTCTCCTGGTTGTTTCTGAAGTCAGTGCAGGGGCAGCCAGTCAAGAAGACAAGCTGGATCTGAAGCAGGACCGAGCAAGGACAAGCTGGGACCCATGACCATCTCTCACCACATCTAACCCTGACAACGGGGGTGGCCCACCGAAGAAGCTCATTCCACCCGCCACAGAACTGCACACATGCCTGCCCCAGGACTCAGCAGGAGCTGGTGGGGCCGCAGAACGGGCTCCTTCTCCATGACAAGGGGGTGAGCGAGCAGATCAGTGCACGTGAGCCATGGTGGCACTGGACGTCCCACACAGACCTGCAACTGGAATGACTGTTCCCTCACTCTGCCTTCCAAATCTCATGCCAGTTTCTCTTATTCTAGTTGTAGGGCCAACTGGAAGGAGGGCCATACAAAGAAGGGAAATGTAGGAAATGTCATTTGAGTTTAGCTAGTCTGGTCCAGTACAGAATCACCCCAGCTGTCAATATTTGGTAGCTCTTATTTAAGAAACTCCGTATCTAACCTCAGGATCAGTGCTTAGAGGGAGATGTCAAGAGAGGGGGCTGGAGAGGAGCTACGTAAGAACATGAATCAGGCTAAATTAAGACTGTTTGTGAGAGTTGACTCATAAAGTCAGGATCTGGGAAGCCAGAGGGGAGGGAAGGCTTTGCTCTAGAACATTTCTGTATTTGACAACAATGGTGATAACCCACCAGGCTCTTAGAGGGCATTTCATGGTTTGTGAAGTGTTTTCACATTCATCATTTCATTTTGGATGGATGGACCCTCTACTTCCTTCACTTATTCACTACATACTTCTCGACTCCCTGTCCTATGCCAGGTTCTGTGCATACGGGGTGTTGTGCATATGTTGCCCCTAAATAGGATATCTCCCTTCTATTTCACTATGTCTCTGTGACAAAGGGATCGTTGCTATGTTACGTATAAAGAAATGATGGCTATAACTTTGGGGATATGGAGATGAGCAAGACCCTGCCCTTGCTCTCTGGAACAGTTTGGCAAACTGTCTCTGGAAAGGGACAAATAGTGACTGTTTTAGGCTTTGTGGTCCACACAGTCTCTGGCACAACTGTTCAGCTCTGCAACTGTAGAGAAAGCGGCTACAGCCAATACATACATGTAAATAGGTGTGACTGTTTCGATGAAACTTGATTTACAAAAGCAGATGGTGGGACAGATTTCACCCGTGAGCCCTAGTTAGCTCACCCCTGCACCACAAGGTCACGGGCTGGAGGAGAGACTAAAGCAAACAGCTCGCTTTGAGACAATGTGGTAAAGAGATAAGTACAAAGAGCTGTGCAGGCAGAGTGCATACGTGGCTGGGAACTTGGTGAGGCCTTTGCACAGCCTTTCTAGAATCATGGCCTCTGTGGGCCTGTATTTCCAGGCCACTGCCATCCAAGAGCCTGGAAATGGTTGCAGACAGATGCAGAGTGGGATACCGAGCTTGCAGCTAATCAGAGTCGACAGTCTTGCCACGAAGGCGCCTGTGGTGTGGGGGGTCATGGTCCACTCTTTGCTTCTGCTCCTGTACTAGCCATCCCCCAATAGTTCCTTCTCGTTGGCAGTGCAGAAGCTGTGGGTTTGGCGCAACAGTGCCCTGGGATAACACTTCCTCGCGTGCCACCCTCAACTTCCCCTGACTTGGAGTTTGGAAACAATACTTCCTAGTTAAGTGGGTCACCAGCTTACATCTCCTAGAATGCCCTTCGGGGAACATCCTCCCTGACAGCCCTGACTCCTGCCACAGGTGCGGAATCACTCTGTTACAAGGAGGCAGGCTTCAGCTCCGTACAAGGGAGAACTCTCTAAAATGACGGAAGCAGCCCCAAACTGGACTGGGTTGCCCCGGGCGATGAGTTTCTGACCAGTGCGGGGTTGGAGCAGTGGTGAGTGACCACCCGACCAAGAAGGACTCAGGAGCCTTTCTGTCCTGCTTTCCTATCAACTAGCTCCATGATCTTGGACAGATTTCTTGACATCTCTTAACTTGGCTTCATCAGTTGAACGTGGAGATTAGACATCTCTCATGCAGCTGTTGGGACAATTACATGAGAATGTCATGCAAATTCTTAGCATGCACCAACCTGGCACGCAGTGGATTCAGGACAGCCTGAGAGGGGCTCTGGCCTCGGTCGGGTGGACTGAGGACTGAGGTTTACAGTTCTTTGATATGCATGTCTCATGAGAATCACTTTCTCTGCATGACATGATTTCAGGGAATCCCAGAAACAAAGGGATATGGCCTCAGTGGATCTCTCTGCAAGCTTCCTAATATTAGACATGATGAAGGAACATTTACTAACACAAAAGGATTTTATTTGGAGGAGAAAACAATTGTTGGATTTTTGTGCTTTATCATTTTTCGGGTGTATAAGCCATTTTGGTCAAAAGGGATTCCAACATAAAGTGTTTCCATTTCCATCTGAAGGAAGTTTTGCTTTTTCAATGTCTATATTAACAGAGGTTTCATGAATGGTGGGAGGAGGGTGGGGAAGAACTTTCCTTTTTAAAAATTTTGCTCGCCGCCTGTTTAAAATATATTACCTCTAGGGGCACCTGGGTGGCTCAGTCGTTAAGCGTCTGCCTTCGGCTCAGGTCATGATCCCAGGGTCCTGGGATCGAGCCCCGCATCGGGCTCCCTGCTCAGCGGGAAGCCTGCTTCTCCCTCTCCCACTCCCCCTGCTTGTGTTCCCTCTCTTGCTCTCTCTCTGTCAAATAAATAAATAAAATCTTAAAAAAAAAAAATTAAAAAAAAAATAAAAAAATAAAATATATTACCTCCGATGATCAGTGTTAAAAATAGGCAGCCATCTATACCAGTCCTCCACAGAATAAAGCATCTGAATTTGTGGGCAGAGGGAAGTGCAACTTCTTTTTCTGAACGCAGATGGGAAGACTCCCAAGAGACTAGTGAAGCAAGAAATTATCAAAGCTGTGGTATTTACTAAGTAACTTGGTGCCAATGCCCGGTGCCAGCGCACCGTCGCTGCCAAACCCCATTGCCCTCCCTGACCAGTGCAGAAGGGGCTCGCTGGCCTGGGAGAGAGGAAGCAGGAAGTTTGCTGAACCCAGACAGAAGAAAAAGGAGTCATTCTGGAGAGTCCCAGCAGGTGGGGGAGCCCCTTTGCACAGTGAGGCTCTTTTGACCCAGAGCATACACAATAGAGCTCTCTCAGGAGGGAGATTTTTTTTCCATGGGTTTCTTCTTGGCCTGTGGGATTTATTCTAAGCTGGCTTTCTCTGTGTACGAGTTGTCTTGGCCTTTGGTTTTCTTTCCTTTTGGAACCCTCGGATCTCTCCATTGTGTGCCATGTCTCTGTTAAAAGGCTGAGTCACTCTGCCTTGCCCTCTGCAGCCTCGACATTCCCCTCTGAATGCAGGTAAGCTGGCGGATGTCTGCTGGCTCAGTAGGGGAAAGGGCACCTTTATCGCCGGGTCCCAGCCCCACACACCCCCTTGGGAATACTGTGGAGGGACATAGCTTTCAGATGTGTCTGTAAAAGGCTGGCAGGAGCTGCTTAGGCCAGATGACCTTTAAAGATCTTTTCCAGTTCTGAAATTCTAAGATTCGAAAACGGTGTGTGGCCCCCAAACAATGCCACTTGAAGAAGAACAGACAGGACCGAAGCTGTGCATGACTCTGAGGAGACATCAGAGCTGCCTTTAAGGTCCTTGGAATACAGAAATGAGGAAGAGAGATTTGTCTTAGCATATGTGGCCTCAGAAGGCTGAAATTGTGGCTGGAATTTTATCACAGGATGAGAGTGTACATTTCAGATAGAAAAGGAACCCCAATTTGGCAGCAAGGGCCCCAGGCGGAAAGCCTGAAGACCTGGTTTTGAATCCCGACTGTCCGTGTGACCCTGGGCTGGGGGTGACCTTACCCACTGACCCCCTGTTCTCTCCTGGGTCAAACGGTGATCACGAGATTGGGCTTGCTTCTGTCTTCAGGCTTCTGTGAGCCTCAGAGAGGATACAGGAAAGTGCTTGTAAATTCTGCAATTCTATAGATTTAATCTTCTCGTCTAACCCCCTAAGAAACATGTGCGACCATACGGCTCTCAGACAGGAGCTGATAAGGCCTCGGAGATCATACTGATATAATCCCCAGGGATGATTATAGGGATCCCTGCAAGCGCTGCAGGAAAGGCATGTGGGGTCCCTCGGAGCCATGATGCAGCCCTACCTTCCCAGTGGAGTTTCATTTTACTCTTCTTTTTTTTCTCCTGCTTATATAAATAGTACGCGCTCACCATATGAAACTTGCAGAATATGAAAAGCACAAAGAAGAAAGCTTTAAAACATTTCCCATGATTCTGCCAGGTGGCTATATTCACGACTGAAATTTTGATGAATACCTTTCTAGTCTTTTTTCTGTGAAGGTACATATTTAAACATAATTGGAATATTTTATGCAACACGTTGCATATTAGTTTTTCTCTTTGTTTGTTACGCACTTTGCCATGAAAATTCATTAAGCAGTGTTTAAGGCTTGTATAAAGGTCCACCGGGTGGTTACATTGGATACCAAGGTTCTGTCTAATTTTTTGGTGTTGTAGCAGAGTTGAACATTCTTATACTCTGTACCAAATGCTGCAAGTGCTCCCTCACCATTAAGCAAAAGTTTCCTATAGATTTCTCCAGATGAATTTGGCCGATCTCTAATACTCTTAAGTGTCCTGGATTTCGTAACGACTCACACGTGTTTGCTGGAAGTGAAAGTCTTTTGAAAGTATTTTGCTTAAACATACATATATTTCATTAAGTATTTATTTTTGTCCTGTGTTGTTCCCAGAGATTCTTAAGGGACCTGAGTTTCATTTGTCTTTCCTGGTGTGATTTTCAGATTAGACGTGTAGCAGTTGGTCCCCAAAGATGGTCTCCAAATGAACCTCACACGTCCAAGTCCTGGAGGAGTTTCCTCTTGAATCGGCACTGCCCCGTGGCTCACCTGTGGGCAATTGCATGCAGCAGAGATGATGTTGCTTCACTTTTGCTGCAGGTCAGAGGAAGTCTTGCAGTTGTGGCCTGGGTCCCTGGGAACACTCACTCTGAGGAAAGTCTCAGCATGTAAGAAGTCCAATTGTCCTGAGATCATCATGCTATGAGGACTCCTGAACTAGCCACCTGGAGAGGACTGCCTAGTCAGGCCCCAGTTCTTTCAGCCACCCCAGTTGAGGCACCAAGCTGGGGGGATGAAGAAGCCATCTTGGACACCCAGCCCAGATGAGTCTTCAGATGATCCCAGTCCTGGCTTCCACCTGACTATAATCCAACCCCCAGTAAGAACCGCACAGCAGCTGAACCCACTCAACCCAGACACTACGCTAGGTTTGAAGGATAAAAGACAAATAGGACACAACCCTTCTCACTTTCAGGGAGCCCCGATCTACTGTGAGGACGCATGCATGAGGCAGGGACCTGATGGGATCCAACACAGGAAGAATGAGCCTCACAGTGGATGGGTCGCTCTGCCAGGAGATGAGAGGATTCTGCCTATAGAGTAGGGAAGGATTTTTTGAAAGGATGACATTGATTGGACCCTTGAAAAGCGCCTAGGAGCTTACCAGTTGACACGGTGGAAGAAGGGTGGCCCAACAGAGGGAGACTCGTGTGCAAAAAGATAGTATATCCTGGGTGGAGAAGAGCAGGTAATAAAAACCTGTGGGAGAAGCAGGTCCTGACATGACAGCCTCATAGGCCAGGTCGTAAAACAAATCTGGTCCTCCCGAAAATGGGGAGCCAATAAAGGATTTTCAGCAGGTGAGTTACATGATGAGATTTGCTCTTACATCACTTTGGCTTCCTTCTTTCATTCAACAAATGTTCACTGAGATTCTGCCTAGTCATTGAGCCAGTAATGCTCTAGAGAAGTGATGTCCAAAAGAAATACAATGTGAGCTATGTATGTAATTTTAAATTTTCTCGTAGCAGTATTTAAAATCAGAAAAAGTAACAGGTGGAATTAATTGTATAATAGTCTATTTTACTGAACCCAATAGTTCCAAAGTATGGTCATTTCGACAGGTAATCAATATAAAAAGTTACTGGGATATTTTACATTGTTTTATTCTAAGACTTTGAAATCGGTGTGTATTTTACTTTTAGAGCTCATCTGAACTTGGACTAGCTACATTCCAAAAGCTCACCACGCACATGTGGTTTCTGGCTGTTGTACTGGGCGGGGCAGCCTCTAGATGCAGGGGACACAGTGGAGGATAAGGCAGGCGAGGTCTCTGCTCTCACGCAGCTTATATTCTAGGCGGGAAGGGTGGAGCTTGAGAATAAACCAGTAAGAAAGTAAACCAGTGCTGTCTGAGACGGTGAGAAGCAGTGTGAAAAAGAAGGAACAAGTAGAATGAAAGCATTAAGCCATGCTGGTGTGTACGTGCAGTCACGCAAGGACTTACCACGGAAGGGAAGCTTATTGTGACATCTGGGTGACCAGGTGGCACCAGGTGTGTAGGGCTTTCGGGGCAGGGCCTGTGAAGATCTGGCGGGTGCTGCAGAGGGGGGTCCGATGGAGGGAGGCTACTGCCACTGTCCGGGGGAGGGACGGCCAAGCTCCGAGCAAAGGCTGCTGCAGAGGGGGTGGAGGGGAGAGGAGGAAGCAGCGAAGTGTGTAGGCAGCACGCTGTGCAGACTTTGTGACTCACAAGAGTCCGGGTGAAGGAATCTGGGAGATTTTCAGAATTGGGGCATGGTAAAGATGCTGGTTTCTTTTATTTTCTCCCAAGGCGCGTGAGTAAAGGAGCAACATACGTATTCACACTGGGGCATGATGAGTTTGAGTGACCTGTGGGATATATGAATGGAGACGCTCAGTGTTAATAAAGGTTCATAGAATTGTCATAAAATTGTTCTTCATTCCCTCTAATCAGTCAGGGGAAAACCCCTGCTTCTCCTCCTAGCCCTTAATGGTGTCTTGGACAGACTTCATCATTTTCAGTTAATGAAATCTCAGTCAAGTGAATGTACTAAAAGCCACTGAATCGTACACTTTAAAATGCTTAAAATGGTGAATTTTATGTTACGTGACTTTTATCTAAAAAAAGAATTGCAGTTGAACTTCCTTTAACTCCTCAATCTCCTGTCTGGTTCAGAGCTTGCCTGCCCCCACAGTGCAGGCTGTCCTTCCCCACTGAGGGATTCGTGTTTAGAAGGTGCAAAGCAGTTTTTGCTAGCCTCCTCTTCCTGTTCGGGGCTTCCCTGTCTTTATGAAATGGAGCAGGAAGGAGGGCCAAGGGAGGTGAAGGTCATTTTGTGTTTTGGGCCTCATGGTAGGGAGTCGTCCCTGACCTCACTCTGGTTCTTTGAGTGGCCTCCACCGATATGGTCATCTCTCCAGAAAGGGTGAATGTGTTATTCAGCCTCACGTTGGTCCCTCCTGTTACCAAGCACCCCTCAGACCAGGGCCCTGCTGGCAGTCTACGCCCCCAGCTCCCTCACTTGGCAGCTGGTGGGCAGCCCTATGGCTCCTGTCCTTGCAGTGCTCTGCACTGGCTCACTGGGAGGAGCACGAATGGCGGACGCTCATACTCAGAGGGCTGCCGGAAACTGGGGTGAGGTGTCTGTCCTTCTCTTCGCAGGCAAAGACTCGGTCCTTCCTAATCCCTGTCGATACCAGCCAGTCCCAAGAATTCTCTTGCCATTTGGGTGGTGGTGTCAGCATGGGCCTGCAGGTTGAACTCTCAGGGACTGAGGTGTCAGTCCTCCTTGCCCGAAGGCACACCAATCTCTAAGAAAGACCCCACCTCACTTGGCCTCAGAGTTGGATGTAGCACTTTCCTTCCCCACGGGGCAGAGAAGGACAAGCCTCTTCCCTGGAACAATGATGCCCTCCCCACACCTTTCTGATGAAGGAGGGTTTCAGGGTAATGGTCATCAGCAGAGCTGTTTTGGCCACCCCTGAGTCAGCCTTGGACTGGGTTGTCAACCCTAGTCACCCACTAGAATAACCTGAGAAACTTCTGGCAAACACCAGCGTGGTGCAGTTACTTTAGAAAGCATTTGCCATCATCCACTGAAGCTGAACGTTTGCCTAGCTTAGCTATGCTACTCCTGGATCTATACTCAACAGAAATGCATATACGTATGTGCCCCCCCCCCCAAAAACACATACAAGAATGTGCATAGCAGCATTATTTGTAAGAGCTAAAGACTGCAAACAATCCACACGTTTATCAAGAAGAGTTCTATATATTGTGAGGATGGTCAAACGGTGGAATATTCTACAGCAACGAAAATAAATGAACAACAGCTCCCCCAAACAACATGGGTGAATCTTCCAAACAAAATATTGAACCAAAGAAGTCAGACACAAAGAATGCATATTCCACAGTTGCATTTCTAGAAATATCAAAAACAGGCAAAACCAATATCTGGTGTTAGAAATCAGAGGAGTGTTACTGCCCCGGGGAGGAGAAGCTGAAGGACGAGGCGGGGGCTTTGGGTAGCTGGGGCTGCTTTTATTCCTCGATGCAGGTGGTGGTGACACGTGCTGTTCACTTGGGGAAAATGTGCCAAGACTTTTTATGTAATTTTCTGATGTATATTATAACTACATTTAAAGGGAAATACTGGCATTGGGCCTCCATTCCCATGGGACCCTGATTTCATCGGTCTATGGTAGAGCTCAGGCTTCTCAATGGTGTCAAAGTTGTCCGGGGGATTCTAACGTGAAGTCAGGCTTGAGGAACACATGTGCCCGATTTTTGGCCTCCCTCTTTAGATGCGGAGCCTCAGGCCCAGGACCCACAGGCCAGTCCCACTCGGCATCTGGTTATGGTGTGGGAGCCGAGGAGAGAGGCCGGGGCTGGAGGTCGGAGCGCAGAGTCATCTCCTGTGGATCAGCACGGCGGCCCAAGAGTGAAGGAGTTGGGGGGATTGGTTAGAGATTGCTCAGAGTGATGGATCCCAGGGGCTGGGGTGGGTATGAAAAGAAACCATCCAAGAGTTGTAGACTTAGAGAAAACGGGGGAACCAAACACCTGGGCATCTGGATGAAGTTCCAAAACAGGTGCAGTAAATGTAAACGAGTGAGGAGAGGAAGGAAATCACGGTAAGACAACGGGTTTGGACATTCAAAAGCCCAGAGGAGAGCAAAGCAGGAACATCGCTACTGGCCTTGTTCTCGGTGTGGGCTGCCCTCCCCCGTGTGGGGTTGGTAGTGTTCCCCCAGCACCAACTTTGACCCTTTTCCTAACTGCCTCCCTGGCAGTGGCTCAGTCCTGAGTGTGAGCGTCGGGGTTGCCGCCAGCCAGGTGGTCAAGCCTGGTAAATGACCCACCTTCCAGGACTCTGGGTGAAAAACTCGGGAGTTCTGGTCGGAGTAAAACAATTTCCAACAGGGCTCCGTGGAGACCCCTACAGCCCACCTGTAAGCAGGGCAGGTTGGGGAGAAGGGAGAAGAGCGCTATTGGCCCACTAGTCTGGATTGAACCAGAAGGATAGGCTTTTGTTTTACACACTGGATTTTGCAGTTAATAAGAGCTTGTAATTTAATTATTGTTCAGCTTCCTTTTAGTGCTAGGAATGTGAACTTCCTCTATCTCCTCAGTTGAGCAACAAGCGAGTAAAGACTCCCAGCCCCACTGGGAATGCAGCTGGCTCCCTGGGGTTTTACCCTTCACAGGCCTCCCCCCTTTTGTCTTCTCACCCCCACCACTCAGCTTCAGAAGGAATCGTGTCTGCAGGGGCCCACAAGGCTGCCCCAAGACCAGTGCTCACAGAACATCAGCATGCTGCCCTGTGTCCAGCTCCCCGAAGGGCTCTGCTGACTTTTTTTTTTTTTAAGATTTTATTTATTTGACACACAGAGAGTGACAGCGAGAGAGGGAACACAAGCAGGGGGAGCAGGAGAGGGAGAAGCAGGCTTCCTGTGTAGCAGGGAGCCCGATGTGGGGCTCGATCCCAGGACACGGGGATCATGACCTGAGCTGAAGGCAGACGCTTAACAACTGAGCCACCCAGGCGCCCCGGGGTCTGCTGACTCTTACTAGGGCACAGAACACCGGGAAAAGAAGATGGGGCCCTTGTGAGCACCTGCAGCCACCGGAAGAGTGACGCTGGTCCTGGGAACACAGCTGGGATCTTCATGGCCTCAGAAAAGGAAGCAGGACCAGGACTTAGCAAGGGAGCCCGGACTGTCCCCACCCCAAGTGGGCCAGAAACATTGTGAGCTGCCCTCAATAAAGCATGTTACTATTTTAACTTCTAAAAGCAAAATTATATTGTAGGCCCCCCAAAGCAATGACGTCCTCTGTTCACAGACCCACACGTGGAGAACTTTTCTGAATAATATTCCTCTGCTCCGTGGGTTTGACAATGTAGACACGGAGGCCCAGAGAGAAGTGACTTGCCTGAGGTCACAGAGCTTGTTAGAGGCAGGTGTGGTTGGTGGAAAGGACAAATCGAGGTCTGACCCCCACAAACTGGGGTCAGACAAGATGAGGACTGATCCAAACTTTGCTATGTGACCTTGGGCAAATTCACTAAACTTTCATTTTCTCATCTGTAAAATGGGGTAAAAAAATACCTACCTAGCAAGGTTATTGTGAGGGCTAAGTGAGAAGAAATGTATATAATGCCCGACACAAAATGGGCACTCACTAACTAGTGGGTATTATTATATTAAATGTAACTGCCTTTAAGTATGTAGTCCCTTAAATGGGAGATAGAAACTCACAGCAAAAGGGCTATGTTGGTCATCGTCTAGGTATCATTGGGTGCTTGGTGGAAATACTGCTCTTGGGAGTGATGTTTCCCTGGAGCTTGTCTTAATGGTTCTGGAGAGAGTCCTTCTTGTCCTGCGTGAGGTTTGCCATGGTGACTGCTGTCCCAGCCAGGGAATAGCTTCTGAATGAACCACTGTGAAGCCTCCATCACCCACTGAGAGACCGACCGGTGATCAGACCACCAATCTTGCATGCATCTCATTCATTCATTCATGCATGCATTCATTCATTCATCCAGTCAACAAATATTTGAGCACCTGTCCCCTCCAGACACTATTCTAGGTGCTGGGAACCCAGCAGTGAACAAGTAAAATCCCTACCTTCATGGAGCTTGCATTCCAGAGCATTCTAACAATTCAAAGGAAAGTGGCAACAGGACTAATGCCAGGCTCTGAGGCCCTTCTGTTTAGAAGGCTCTTCTCTTCACCTACCTTGGACCCTCTCTCCGCTCCCCTCCCACAGCAACTGTCTCTGTCTCCTTCAATTTCACGGTTCTCTTTCCCTAAGCCATTCCTTTTTAACTAGGGAGAATTAAAGCAAAACAGCATTTGTGTTTAGAAGCAGGGAATATGATACTTTGTGTAGTGATGGAGAAGTCAGAAAAATTAACATTTTATAAATCTCTTCTCTAACATGTGCCTTCATGCTAATTAAATTAAGTGGCTTTTCCCTTGTGTGTATTACAGCTGATGAATTTCTTTCTGAGCATAGCTAGCCTGCATCTGAAGGGCCTCCTCCCCTGTGGGGCCCAGGTTTTGGGGTGTGTCTTTTATAGCAAACACGGCACCCCTGTCCCCATCTCCTTTATCACTTGACTCTGGCTGTGAAAAGAAAGAGAAGAAAAGTAGGTTTGTTTAGTGGGCGCTCTTTTCTGAAACCAACAGGGAGAACAGGACTTGAAACAAGAGGAGTCTGCATTTGGGGTCAATGTTTAACCAGCTAGATTAATAAATTCTAGAAGGAGGAAACAGCCAGGGAGTAAAGAGGTAAGAAAAAATGTCTCCCTGTGGTTCAAAAGCCAACTGAAGTTTATCGAGATCCATGACCTGTGGTTAAAATGTCCTCCGAGGGGCACCTGGGTGGCTCAGTCGTTAAGCGTCTGCCTTCGGCTCAGGTCATGATCCCAGCGTCCTGGGATCGAGCTCCGCATCAGGCTCCCTGCTCCGCAGGAAGCCTGCTTCTCTCTCTCCCGCTCCCCCTGCTTGTGTTTCCTCTCTCGCTGTGTCTCTCCCTGTCAAATAAATAAATAAAATCTTTAAAAAAAAAAAAAAATGTCCTCCGAGGCGGGCTGTCATCTGCTTCCCACCTGAAATGCTTCTGCCTTGCTAGAGAGCCACCTGGCTCTGCTCTAACGCTCGGGGCCCCTGAGGTGCGGGAGCCCCACACCGACCCGCATTGCGCCCCGCCACACCGGACTCCCCAGAACCGCCCCTGCCATAGAAGTCCCCAGGCTCTGCCCCAACTCCACAGACTCCTTCCCTGGGATCTGCCTCCTGTCCCTGCGGACTCTTCACCCCAACACAGCTTCCACCGGTTTTGAGAATCGAACAGAGAGCTTTGGGCCAGATGAGACCTTTTGGCTGCTATGAATCAGGACAGCAGGGCCGCCCCGGCCTCTGCCCTGACTTGCATGAGTTTTGGCAGGTTGCTTGCCCTCTCCAGGCCTCCAGTTCCCTTGCTGTCAAAATGACAGTATTGGGCCCACAGCAGTGGTTGGCGACCTTTCTCTATAAAGGGCTGAATAGTGAGTATTTTAGGTTTCTGGGTCACACGGTTGGTATCTGTCTCAACTATCCCATTCTACCTTGTAGTGAAAAAGCAGCCATAAACAATATGTAAATGATGGGGATGGCTGTATGCCAATGAAACTTTATTTACAAAAACAGGTTGTGAACAACATGGACCAGTAGGCTGTAGCCAGTGGATCCAAGAACTAGAGTTCTGAGGAGCTTTGCACGCACAAGTATTATTTAACCCTGCGTTATTTTACAGAGAGAAAATTCCGGCTCAGAGATGCTAAAAGACGGTTTTGCAGCCACCAAGTATGTTAGTGATGGAGCTGGAACGAGAAGTCTCCTGGCTCTAGTCCGTTCTAGCCCTCAGGTCGCCTTGGGCCAGGGTGGGGGGTGGGGGAGGAGCGCTCTCTTGGCCTGTTCCAGTAGGGCTCTCTGGCCGGCTGGGGGCCCCAGACTGAATTAGATGAGATAAGGGACACTACAGGAAGAGGCGGGGCAGGCGGGCAAAGGAGATTATTCTGTTCATTGTGAATCTGGGAAAACTGTGGCTTAGGAGAGGCAAGTCCCTTCATATTCCATGTCATAACCTCCTGCTTCCGATCTGCACATGCTGACCTCCTTTTCACCCAGATGGTGCCGCAGGAGGAAGGCCCCACCAGCGTGTGTTCTTCCTGTGTGTCTGAATGTTCCACCAAAGGGGGCTCCTCCCAGGAGATCGGCTCCTGGGCCCGTTCTTCCGTGGCAGAAGTGGCGTGGCTGGCTCAACGCGGCTGTTTATTGTTACGCTTCTGCGACATGCTTCCCTTCAAACAACCTCGTGTCAATTTGTTTGGGACTTACTGTTCCTTGGCTGAAGACCCAGAAGCTTTTATGATACTAATCTGTTTTCCTCTTTGCCCTCCCCCCGCCCCCCCCCCCCCCGCCTTTGCTCTGCGGAGGGGAGAGGCTGTGGATGAGGTCCCGTGGGGTGAAGTGACACCGCTTTCACTCTGAATCGCAGTCTTTTCACACGCTGGGGTGATCCTTTTTTCCATACTCCACTCTCCATGCCCTGCATGCCCCCCACCCCCCAGAGGACCCTGGCCATGGCGTTCTGGAGCAACTGTACGTCCCCATCACAACTGCAACCACTGTGACTTCTAAAAGTGAGACAACGCACCCGGTCTGCATTCACTGAGCTCCAAGGAGCAGCCCAGTTCTCTTTGTTGTGACAGGATTCTATCACAGGCAAATTTGTATGAAAGAAATGAAACCCAGGAATCGGGACTTTTTTGGCAGGTGAGGAAGTAAGATTTTTCAGAATTGGCTTTAGCGTGAGTCTGGATTAGGGAGCTAGACTGGCTCTAGGGTGTCATCCACAGAAGCCTCCCCCAGGAAAGTATATGAAATCCATGGTCAGCTCACATAGTCTAGCTGCAGGATCAGCTCAAGATGATCCCTATCTGGAGTCATAGACCTTCAGGCTAGTTTTGGAGGCTATTGAAGGTATGAATATAGGGTCCTGCATACAGCCAGATGCCCCAGCCCTCCCTCATACACCCTAAGGTGAACTACACTGGGTGGAACTGAGTTCTCTGGGTGACTGCTTCTGGGGCTTTGTTGCCCACTCTTCCCATCCATACCCCATATTCCTGTCAAACTCAAATGCAGCAATCCCTGACTGGCCCTTGCTTTTTAGCACCCGCCTTTGCTGACTATGCCACCCTCTGCTTTGAACGCTCATCCCTTTTCTGGGTTGTTCCCATTAGTCCTTCAGCCTCCAAATCATATGGCTCATACCATCCCCTTCTTTATATTTCGGTTATGTGTGCCCCACAATGCCCTGCTAGACAGTGTATTCTTTACGGCAGGGACTCTATCCAATTTATCACTATATCCCCATTTCCTCCTGTGATCTTTGGGGTAACCACTGAAGGAGAGAGCAGATGAGTGAGTACATGACCTTGCAAGGATTGGTAGTCATGGGACAGGTGAACAGTGGACCCCATAATGTATGATAGCTGTGACTTTATTTGGAAATAGGGTCTTTGCAGATATAATTAAGTTAAAGATCTTGAGATGAGATCATCCTGGATTTAGAGTAGTCCCTAAAATCTTATAAAAGATGGAAAAAAAAGAAGACACAGAGATGCATGGAGGGGAAGGCCATTTAAAGATGGAGGCTGAGGTTGGAATGATACATCTATAAGCCAGGGAACACCAAGAATTGTCAGAAGCTATGAGAAAGGCATGGGACAGATTTTCTCTCAGAGCATCCAGAAGGAACCAACCTTGTTGACATTTTGATTTCAGACTTCTGGCCTCCGGAACTGTGAGGGAATAACTATGTTGTTTTAAGTGATTAGTTTGTGGTAATTTGTTATGGCAGCCCTAGAAAACACAAGGAGGGAAAACTTCCCAACAAATTTTGTGAGGTCAGAATTACTCTGATACAAACCCGGATGAAGAAATTACAAGAAAAGAAAACTACAGACCAGTATCTCTTATGACATAGAAATCCTCAATATAATACTAGCAGATCAAATCCAGCAAATATAAAAAGTATCATATGCCATGACTAAGTGGGACTTACCTTATCTGAGGACTGCAAGGTTGATTTAGAGTCCAAAAAACAATTAATGTAATGTACCACATAAATAGACGTTAAAAAATACATAATCATATAAGTAGATGCAGAAAAAACATTCAACAAAATCCAACACCCCACCATTCATGATCAAATACCCAACAAACCAGAAATAGAAGGAGGCTTCCTAAACTTCCTAAAAGCTATCTATAAAACAAAACAAACACACAAACAAACACAAAACAAACTCACAGCTAACATTATACTTAATGGTAAAAGAACCATTGTTTTCCTCTAAGATCAGGAAGAAGACAAGGATATCCACTCTTGCCACTTCTATTCAGCATTATACTAGAGGTTCTAGCCAGGGCAATTAGGCAAGAAAACAGTAAAAGGCACTGAGATTGGAGATATTTGCAGATGACATGATTTTGCATATGGAAAATTTTAAGAAATCCCTAAAAAGCTATTAGAACTAATAAGTGAGTTCAGTAAAATGAAATTTAAAAAACAATTTAATTACAATATCATCAATAATAATAATAATATAGGCAAAACTTATACTCTGAAAATTATAAAAAAATTGTTGAAAGAAGTTAAGAGTAAATAAATGGAAAGATATCCTATGTTCATGGATCAGAAGACTTACTGCTGTTGAGTTGACAACACTCCCCCTACAGATTCAATGCACTCCCTCAAAACCCAAGCTGGATTCTTTGCAGAAATTGATAAGCTGATCCTAAAATTCATACGGAAATTTGAGGGACTTAGAGCAGTCAAGACAATCTTGAAAAAGAAAGATATTAGATGACTCACATTTCCTGATTTCAAAGATTACCACAAAACTACAGCCATCAAGACAGTGTGGTACTGGTATAAAGATCAAAGGAATAGAATTGAGAGTCCAGAAGTAAACCTTCACATTTATGATCAATTGATTTTTGACACAGGTACCAAAACAATTCAATGAGAAAAGAATAATATTTTCAACAAATGGTGCTGGAACAACTGGATATCCACATGTAAATGGAGAAATTGAACCCATTTCTCATACCATACACAAAAATTAACTCCAAATGGATCAGAGACTTGAATGTAAAGTGAAAACTGTAAATTCTGAGAAGAAAACATAGGGATAAATCATCATGAGCTCGGATTAGGCAATGGTTTCTTAGACATGACACCAAAAGCACTCACAAGAAAAGAAAAAAATAGATTGAGTTGGACTTCATCAACATTAAAAATATTTTGTACTTCAAAGGACACCATCAAAAAGGTAAAAAGACAACCAAAAGAATGGGAGAAAATTTTTACGATTCGTATATCTGATATGGGATTTTTATCTAGAATATATAAAGAACTCTTAAAGCTCAATAATAAAAAAGGCAAATAACATAATTGAGAAATGGGTAAAAGATCTGCATATTTCCCCAAAAACTATATACAATGGCCAATAAGCACATGAAAAGATGAATAATTAGTCATCAGGAAATGCAAATAAAAACCATGAGATGCTTTTTTTTTTTTTTTAAAGACTTATAAGTAACCTCTACACCCAACATGGGGCACAAACCTACAACCCCAAGATCGAGTCCCATGTTCTACCGATTGAGCCAGCCAGGCGCCCCATGAGATGCATCTTTATAGCCACTAGGATGGCTATAATAAAAAGGACTGATGATAGCAAGTGTTGGTGAGGATGTGGAGAAATTGGAATTCTCATCCACTGCTGGTAGAAATGTAAATGGTGCAAACTATGTTGGAAAACAATCTGGAAATTCCTCAAAAGGTTTAAACATAGCTGCCATAGGACCTAAAAAATTCTATTTCTAGGTATGTACCCAAGAGAAGTGAAAACATATGCCCATTCAAAAATGTGTATGCAAATATCCACGCAACTTTATACGTCATAGGCAAAAAGTGGAAACAACCCAAATATCAATCAGCTGAAGAATGGATAAAAAATGTGGCATTTGCATACATTAGAATACTTTCCAGCAATAGAGATGATTGAAGTAATGACACATGTTACAACATGGATGAACCATGAAAATATCAAGCTAAGTGAAAAAAGCTGATCACAAAAGGCCACATACCATATTTATATAATATTCTATTTACAGAAAATTCCAGAATAGGCAAATCTATAGAGATAGAAAATAGATGAGTGGTTTCCCTGAGGTGAACGGGTGTCAGGGAGTGGGGGAAATAATGGGGTCACTGCTAAAGAGTAGAAGATTTTGTGGGGGTTAGGAAAATATTCTAAACTGGATTGTGGTGGTGGTTGCACAACTCTGAGAATCTGCTAAAAACCGTTCAACTGTACATTTGAAATGGGTGGATTGTATGGCATGTGAATTATATTTCAATAAAACTGTTACCAAAATATTTTATGTATATATTGATAAAAGAAGACTAGAAATAGATACCCAAAATGTGTGGTGGGTGATAGGTGATATATATTTTCTACTTTTCTATAGTAACCAAATTTTTGTCATTGCACATG
Source organism: Phoca vitulina (assembly GCF_004348235.1). Lineage (NCBI taxonomy): Eukaryota > Metazoa > Chordata > Mammalia > Carnivora > Phocidae > Phoca > Phoca vitulina. The sequence continues at coordinate 50,679,508 of NW_022589711.1, forward strand.
GTTTGCTTTTTTTTATCATCATGAAAATTAAGATTATAAAAAATTAATAAGCATGAGGCTGGATGGTTCTCTTCTTCTCTTTCCCTTCCTTTTGCTTTCCTCCTATGGCTGATTGATTACTAAGATGGCACCTGAATTGTACTGAAATGCAATTAAAAATGGAGGCTATCTTAGAAGCAGGGGCACCTTATCTAGTAAATAGATCCTTTCTCTACAGCATCCTTGACAAAAGGGTCCAGCCTCCACAAACCCCAACTGTGATGGGGAGCAAGCCCACTTTGTCCTTAGGCATCAACTTCCTGAGGACTAGCTTAGAAGGTTCTGCTTTGTGTTGAGCTGAAGTATTTCTCCCCTAAGCTTTCTTCATTGGTCTCGTTTTACCTTCTGGAGCCACACAGAAGCAGTCTGTTTCTCTTCCACATGACAGTCCTTCAGCTATCTGTAGATAAACAGCAACTCCTGAGGCTTCCCTGCTTCAGACCAAACACTCACAACTCCTTAATGGCTCCTTATGTGATATACGTATCCGTCGAAATTCTGAATTGCACACAGCAGAAACCCACGTTAGCTGCCTGAGGTAGAAAACACATTGCCATTAAGAGGGAATGAAGGTGTTCACAGAATGGGCAGAGAGGTTGGAAATCCTGCTTGAGAAGTGGGTGGGACAAGGGGTGTTCAGACAGCCGGAAACACCCTGACACTTGTCCAGAAGCATCCTGGGCAGGGAGGGGCACGCTGATGTCAAGTGGAACGCATACCACCACAAGGGAGGAAGCCACCATGGCCTTTCTAAATTGTAAGTGCTGAATTACCCATGAGGGTAATGGAGGGAGCCGCAGCTATTTCTCGAGAACACTTTGGGCAAGATAGGTGCTAGAATTTATCTAGCACTAATTTGCCTTGTAGGTCAGCTCAGCTTTCTCTAAAGCATCAGCCAGAGATGGTATCGTGGACACGATGTTTGCGCCCTCCCCCCGCCCTAGTTCATCTGTTAAAGCCCTAACCCCCAATGTGACTGTGTGTGGAGATAAGGCCTGTGAGGAGGTGATAAAGTTAATTTTTTAAAAGATTTTATTTACTTATTTATTTGAGAGAGAGCAGAGCGTGAGAGAGAGCTGAGCAGGGAGCCTGATGGGAGGGCAGCTTGATCCCAGGACCCTGGGACCCTGACCTGAGCCAAAGGCAGACGCTTAACAGATTAAGCCACCCAGGTGCCCCAAGAAGAGATCAAGTTTAAATGAGGTTATCAGGGTGGGTCCCTAATCTGATCGGGCTGGTGCCTTATAAGAGGAAGAGACACAAAGGTGCTCTCTCTCCACCACGTGAGAACACGGCCAGAAGGTGGCCATCTGAAAGCCAGGAAGAGGGTCCTCCTCAGGAACTGAATCTTCAGGTACCTGGATCTCAGACTTCCCAGTCTCCAGAACTGTGAGAAATAAGTGCGTGGTGTGTAAGCCAACCAGTCTGTGGGATTTTGTTATGGCAGCCTGAGCCGACTCAGACAGAGGGGTTGGTGGTAGTTACGTGTTTTCAAATACCTGGAATTTCTACAAAAATTAGCAGCCCTTTGAGAGACATGAAAGCAGGGTCACGACCCAGAGTTTTCCCATTCAAGTACCAGACGTATTCTCCTGGTGGTGGTTTTGCTGTAGTTTAATCCAGGGAACACGAAATTAAGAGAAAAATTAATCCTTCAAGAAAACACAGGGTTGTCGCATGTTAGGAATCCTCTGGGGCAGTGGTTCCAACCCTAGTCCTGAGATAGGCACGAGACGAGCTGCCTGGGAAGCTTTCTAAAAATATAGATTCTCGGCTGCACCCTCTGGGAGTCTAATTTCATCAGTCTGGGGAAGGAACCTGGCAGTCTGTGTTTTGGACAGGTGCCCCAGGAGTTGGGGACTGGGAGCCCTGCTCTGGGCAAGCTCTTCATTCTGCAGAGAGGCTGAGGAGGAAGACCCGGGGCCCAAGGTCACCCAAGCTTCTCCAGGTTCCGTCTAGACCAGGACCCGGGGCCAAGTATTTGTCTCTGTGTGCACAATACTGACATGTCCTGTGTGTGGGAGAGAGCCCTGACTACAGCCACCACCACTGGCTAAAGCCACCTGTGCCTTAAGTAGGGGGTGTGGGGGGAGAGGGGGACACAGAGGTCCGTGATGAGAGCAAGGCACGGGGTCGGGGGTGCAGCAGGGATTCTGGCTGGGGGAAGCAGTTACAGTTTTCCTGGGAACTGCCAACCCAGAGCTGGGACTTAAAAGGTAAGTAGAAATGCATAAGCAAACGGGGTGGAAGCGGACCGGGTGGAGGGAACAGCTTGAGCCAACCCCCGGCAGGCGGTGGGAATGGGTCGGCAGAGTAAAGGAAGACACGGTGGCCCTGTGTGGCTGCTGCTGGCCCGTTCGGAGCACTGGGCACCTTGGATGCACTGGGAGCCGCACAGCAGGTCGGGGCCGTCGTTCTTCTGTCAACCCGAAAACACCACTGGGCACAGAGATGGCAATAAATGCCTCGTAAAGCCCTGGTAGCCTGCCCTGATTTCAAGAAGGAAAGGAGCTGAGGTGCTTGTACATCAGCAGAAAGAGACCATTTTATATGACTCGTGTCCCCCCACGGGGAGCGAGGAGATTCTGCCCCAAAGAGAAAAAAGCAAATGCCCCCCAAATCCTATAGAGACAGCGTCTGCCCCGTTCCCTCAGCCCCACTGAGTTCTCCTGGCTCCCTGGCTGCTATACATTTTGGCTCCAGCTGTTTTTCCTGCACGTGGGGAGAAGGGGTTCCTCCCTGAGTGACTCAGAGGGGAGATTGCAGGTTGGATTGCGGGAGGAGTCAGGTGACCGGAGCCTCGCGCGGGGGGGGGGGGGGGGGGCTTATCAGCCCTCAGCCATCAAGTCACAGCCGTTTCTCGAGGGCAGATGCCGCGGCCAAGTAGGCACAGTCAGGGGAGTGCAGCTCCAGGTAATGCCGGAGGCCATCCCTGGCCCCACCCAGGGCTCAGCCACCCCACCCCCACCCCCTAGCATGCAGCTCCTGGGGCTCAGGGAGGGGTCAGGCCTCTTGTTAAAGCCATTATCTCAGCAGCACACCAGTCTTGTGCAAGTGATCCGTGATGATTGCAGTGTTGGGGTCTTGGAGGATGTCAGAAGGGAAGAGGCATGAGGGATGCCCCAAGCACCTTTCACTCCCAAGGACAGGAATGGCCGGACGTGGACAACAGTGTGTGCGTGCGTGCATGCGTGCGTGTGTGTGTGTGTGTGGTGGGGGGTGTTCAGGGGTGCCAGAGAGGCAGGCACAGTTCTGAAGAAGTTCCCAAGTTCCAAAGAGGAGGCAGTGCCTTCCAGGTAGGGATCCTGAGAAGGCGTACAGCAGGGTAGCCCCTGGAACCTGACCGTGGGAATTTGGAAGGGATGGATGTGAAGAATCAACGATGGTAGGAATGGCCTGGGCAAAGGCAGAGAGGATGAACATCTAACAGCCCAGCCGCCACTTCTTGGCCCATGTCCTTTCTCTTCCCACAGGGCCCATGAGGCAGAGCCGATGAGATTCTCTTATCGTCTCTGAGCATTGTGCTGTTCAGATCACAGTTCCAGGGGCTGATCCTGTCTGTAAGAGGAGGGGTGGCTAGGCCCTGTCTTGTAGGGGCTCAGGAGCTTAGAAGCAAGGGGAGAGCTCTGCATGAAGCAGGAGTGGTGCTGTCCCCTGCAGGACTCTGCCCAGTGCCCTCAGCCCTCCATGCTCACACAGCTCCCTGCACCTGACCAGCGCTTGCCCTTCCTCCTGGGCTTTGTCCTGCTGTTCCCTGCATCTGGAGTGTCCTTCCTCTCATGTGTGAGTGTCCAGATGTGCCTGCGAGGCCCAATCGAATGCCCCCACCCCGCACCGGTATGACCGACTATGCTGATCTGCATCCGTCTGCCGGGTGGAAGGCTGGCTGCCACCCACTGTGCATCCTCCTCTCTCTGATGTGTTATCTGCTCAGTTTAACCTCCCCTCCCAACACCAGACTGGGCGTCAAGTCAAGGCTATGTGTCCTTCTAAAGTCTAGCACCATGCCCAGCACTTAGCAGGTGTTCAGGAAACATCTTTGTTAGCACTGGATGGTTGGACATAGAGATCTCTGAAGATGTGGAGGCCAGAGTTCATCAGAAAGGGTTGAAAGCACTTTCAAAGGTTAACTGGAAAGAAAGTTTGGAGATTTGTGGGAGGAGGTGGAAGACCACCTGAGGCTGGAGAACAGGTGAGGGGCTGAGCACTAGAGGTGAGAGGACTTGGAGATGGTCTCAGACCTGTGGACTTGCTCAGGTGGAAGGGGCTTACAGACTACCTTGACCTCCCACCCATCCAGGAAGTTCCTCACCTCACCCCAACTCAGACACAGGCCCCACTGGATGCTGGGCAGAGATCTGGAATGGGAGGCAGAGAAACTTGGGCTCAGAGGCATAGGAAGGCATTGATGGCTCTTGAATAGATTTCTGGTAGGATGAAAATTGCATTTCCAAAAAAATAGCCCGGATCATGTCACTCCTTGGTTTTAAATGCTTTGGAAGTTTCTCATTTCTCATAGCATACAGAAAAATCTCCTTCATGTGGTCCTAGAAGCTCAGAGTATCTGGGCCCCATCAGCTTACTAAGCTTGACCTCCCCTAAGGCAGCCACTGGCCTCTTCCCTCTCTTAGTCTTTCCTCCTTGCTCTCTCCAGCCTCAGGACATTTGCATAAGCTGTTCCCTCTCAGTGGAACTCTACTAGATGCGGAAGTAAAGGGGGTTGGGAGGAATGGCATGAGCCAGAGGCAACTGTGTGGGATGAGGTTAATAGGGAAAACATGAAGAATAGGTGGACATTACTTCTAGACACAAATTGAAGAATGTACAGAGCTGAAGGAGGGAAAGAAAAGGAAGAGAAACTGACATTTAAGAGGTTCCTCTTGGAGAGAGAGTAATAGTTAAGATCTGACTGTTGGGTTCAAATCCCAGACATCGTACCTGATAACTGCATGGCCTTGGGAAGAAGCAAACCCCTCTGCCTCCTGTCTACAGAGGCTCGCTTACACATCAGCTGGGTCAGTATGTACACAGCCCTGAGAGAAGAGCCTGGGTCTTAGGAAGCAGACAGTAAATGTTAGCTGCTCGGAGCATTGCGGCAGACCAGGAGTAACAACGCCGATGGGCCCATAGGTGTCATTCATCTCTATTTTACAGATGGGGAACTGAGGGTGGGAGAGGTTCAGGAGCCTGTCTGCGGTCAGGACATGGACATTTCTGATTTCAAAGCCCACATATCCTATTTTTCCACTGGGCCGTGCTGGAAGGGATCTTGAAAGATTCTTCCAGTCCAATCTTCATTATGAATAAAGGTGGGGAGAGGGGGTCCTCAGAAGATAAAGTGACTCGAGCCAGCCTCTTGCTCTCAGGCTGTAAGCGTCGAGGGACCGCATGGACAGTCGGGAATGCGGGACCAAGACCGGGCGAGAGGCAGAACCCACTCCCCAGGGTTGACTGAAACCCCAAGGCTGGTTTTCAGCGCCAGAACCATCCGCACTGGCAGAAGTTCACTGACCTCTGTGCTCTCCCTGGGTGACTGGGCAGATGGAGAGCCTGGTTGCCAAGGAGCCAGGCCTGGCAGTTCTGAGAAGGGCCGCAGCGGTAGCCTTTCTCGGGTGGCTTCCCACATCCTTGAGTAACTGCCACACAAAGGTGCCGGGCATGGGACCAAGGGTGTGGTGGAGACAGAATTAGTAATGCACACGTGGTGACCCCCTCACCCCAGCCAGGTTTCACCGCATGCTTGTGACCAACACCACCCCTTACTTGGCATTCCTGGTGTCATTAAGGTCCCAAGTCGAGAGGGCAAATTTTGGCAGGGAGTTGGGAGGGTGCGAATCAGCCTGGGGTGAGGGACCCCGCAAAAATGGAAATGTATGTGATGGGCTACTTGTGGGGATGATGTAGTAAGTGAATCTGTCCAACCTTGAGAGTGGCCTGCTGTGGGCCCGGCAATGAGCTGAGGGAGGCCGAAAGGTGTAAATAATCTGAGGTGAATGTGGGTCTTGTTGGCATGGTAGATTTATGCCCTGTCTTCATAATGTACCCTTTCATCTTGGGAACCTGGATTCCAAAACTCTAGTCTAGACAGGAATTGATGGAGCTACGTCTGCGCTCACGGTGTTCAAGGTTCCTCCGCACCGGGGACTCCTGAATACTGGTGTGAACAGCCCGCTCTGCCAGGGCACACTGCTGGGAACCCAGACAGCCGAAGGCATCCTTCTTGCAGATCGTCTCGGGCCTGGGAGCCCTGCTCATTCTGGGGGCTGACGCCCTCTTTGTCTCCATCTCCCCAAGGGAGGGACAAGCCCAATCACGCCTGCCACGGGCCGTCGGCAATCAGCCCGTGCCTCTTCTTCTCTCCTCCTTTTCATGTGTGCTGGCTTCTGGTTTTGTGGCTTTCAGCAGCGACTGAAACCACCCACTCCCCGTCCCTTCCCAGGGTTGCGGGTAGGCCCAGGCTGACAGGGCCAGGCCTGGGAGTCTGGGCAACAGTAAACAAGGCCACCAGAGGACCTGTCACAGCAGCCAGCTCTGCCCGGGCAGGGCCTGTCTCCCGGTGGGTGGGTGGGGGGCAGAGCCAGGACCCCGGGAGCCCCCTGCTGCAGGGACGGAGGGTCTGACCGGCTTCCTGCCTGAGTGAGGCCCCTCTTGGCCATTCCCCTGCTGTGGGCTCTGCACGCAGCCTGGGAAGCTGGTATGACAGGGCAGGGAGAAGGCAGAGGAGGGGACGCGTTCCTGGTGCAGCCCTGGAGGCTGAGTCATCCTGAGAACAGGAACACACACTGGGAGAGATGACCGAAGAAGTGATCCTGGGAAAAGAGACACACGAAAACTACACACGCTCGGAACAAACAAAAAAGGCATAAGGGCTCAGAAACCAGTTTGTCGTTCTTTGTGAACAGCTGGGGATCCCTGACTCATGCACTGGCCCCCGTTCCGTCTGCCACCCGGGGCCAGCCAGGGAGAGGCCAGATTCTGCAGGAGACAGAAGAGAGCCCTCTACCATTGCCGCCACTTGCTGGCTGTGGGACCTTGGACACGTCAGCGGGCCCCTCTGAGTCTCCGCTTTCTCATTTGCAAACGGAGACATGCCTGCCTCCCAGGGTTGTTGTAAAGGTTCAGTGATGACCTGGTTTATCATATGCCTATAGTAGGCATTAAATAAATAGAATTATTATCCCTGATCAAACGTGGCTCACTCACTCCTTTTTAAAGCCTCCCCTCAGATACCCACTTTCTATATGTACACTAGTCCTCTATCTGAATAATTTCACCTTATCCATAGCCTCAGATGGGGTGTGGGAGTGTGTGTGTGTGTGTGTGTGTGAGAGAGAGAGAGAGAGAGAGAGACCAGAAGAGACAAAGAAAAACTGGACACATGGTGACCACATTTCCCCTCTCCTAGAAAATGTGTGTGTGTGTGTGTGTGTGTATGTGTGTGCACACGCACACGTCCATACACACAGCCCTGTGTCGCAGACAGGGCACAGTTCTCCTCCTTTGCAAGATGGGGACATTGAAATCATACCTTTAGGGCGACTTAAGTGCCTTTGAAAAGGTATCATCTAGCTATCTTGAAAAGGCAGGTTTCAATTTTTTACCCATTAAGGAAAAGTGCTTCCACCCACGCCGTGATTAATCTGATGATTCCCATATCCTAATTCCCCGAACAGGTTCTTGGGGAAGTCGAGTCGCAGAACAGAACAGCTGTCACCCTGAAACAAAAAATTATTGTCTCCTGGAGACACCACTGGAACTCAAGGATTTCTTCTGTGCTGCTCGGCCCACTTCCTGTGCAGCCTCAAGTCCCGTTCACAGCCGTGACAGATCCGTGACCATGACAGCCCTCTCCCGCGTGGACAGTGCTTAACACCCACGGAGCGCCTTCGCATTCGTCAGCTGATTTGTTCTGTCCACAGACCCGTGAGGTGGGTTGCAGGCAGGCTCACCCCCTCCCCGCCCTTCTAGAGGAGAAAGAAGTCAAGGCACAGAGCGGTCTAGTGTCTTGTCTTAGGTCAGGCATCTCACAAGTGTGAAACCATGGTCTTCGGACCCCAGGAGGGCTTTTTTCTCTGACCACCATGCCTTTTAAAAGCACGGTGCTGACCAATGTGTATCTCTGTCACCTGTTTTTGTTTGGTATCATTGAAATGATCTTCCCTAAACAGATTTAATAACTCCAAGTTTTGTTCTCTGATCCTCTGAGAAAACAGACATGCTTTACAGAAGGAATTTGAATCCGAACAGTCATGTTTTGTAGACATCAGTGTTTATTTCCCTGTGATATTGTAGCTTCCTCTGGAAAAATCCAAGCAACACATCCGTTTCCAGTCCTGAGAAACTCTCAAATGTTGACCATGTGTCTGATTCCTGTGTGGTCAAAAGAGGGATGTTCTGAATGTCCACAACTTATTTCCATGTTAAAATAATTCCACGCTCGGCTAAATTCCACTTACACACAAGTGTGCACCTGTTAAAATAGGTCATTTTTCACTGTTAATCTTTCAGATTCCATGGACATGTGTGGGAACCCCAGACAAATGTAACCTGAATGTCACAAAGGGCATTTTTCTCTGCTGAGTGATTGTGGTCGGTGCAGACCTTGGGGTCCCTCACTCCCCCCAGATCCGTGAAACTGAGGAAGACCCCTTTCTGGTGGGGGAATGGATTGGAATCAAACCTTAGCATCGAAGGCCTGCGTGAAATCTCATGGGCTTTTTGTCTTACAACCGTGTTATATTTTAGTGAGGCTTCTGGAGAGCTTTTCCTCTGGTGCCCTACAGTATACAAACTCAGTAACTTTCCCCAATGCCCCATAAAGCTAAAAAGGAAAAAAAAAAAAGGAAAAGAAAATTAAAAAAAAGATGTTCAGAGCAAGGACCTCTAGCATGTGAGGTTTCGTTCCTCTTGTAGAAATAGAAGGTCATGTTGGCCACAAAACTTTAAGGCTAAAAAGTAAATGCATAAAGGAGTATTTTTGACTGAAGTTTTCGTCCTGGCATTGAAATGTTTTTTTTTCTCCTTCTTCAGATTCTGAGTGCTTCCAGAAACCCAAGTGCCTTTAATCAGTATCAGGGGACTGCCATGTGGGGCCTTCTGGACGGCCAGGCCTGAGGTCTCCAGGGAGATTGATGGTATGCCAGAAGCCCAGTCCCGTGACCTCAGACTCAGGACTCGTACTGGGACAGACAGCCTCTCTTCCCCTCCACGAGTTGTGAGGGCCTGCCATGGATTGCTAGTCTTCCTGGCAGCTTATTCTGAAGAGAAAGTCAAGGTCTGGAGCCCCAGAGCAGGGGTGCTTGACCGGTGGCCTTGCAGACGGCGTCAGACAAGCCACCGATCTCTTGGGAAAGCATTCACCCTCTCAGGGAGGCAGATGCCGACCCCTTGCCTTTCTGAGGGGCCATTAATATACGCGTGCATCCCCAATCCAAGAATGGGTTCTCCAAACTGATTTACTTAAATTTTTTTTTTCTCCTGAGATATGTTTCAAGAAGGACACAAAGAAGGCAAGATGCGGGGCATCTGGGTGGTGCAGTTGCTTGAGCATCTGATTCTTGCTGTGATTTCTGGGTCGTGAGATGAAGCCTCGAGTTGAGCTCCTCACTTCAGTGTGGAGTCTGCATGGGATTCTGTCTCTCCCTCTGCCCCTCCCCCTACATGTGCAAGCTCTCGCTTGCTCGCTCGCTCTCTTTCTCAAATAAATAAATCTTTAAAAAAAAGAAAAGAAGGAGGCCTGAACTGTCCCTAAGGAAAGCAAGGTGAAAAGCTATGTTTCAGGGTAGAATCTGGCATAGGAAGTGGCCCATAGCAGACCCTCCACAGGCCCACCTCAGCTCAAGGGACCTTCTCTATCTTCCTTCCACCACCTCGGGAGCGACCACATTGGTGACAAGAGCTGGGGCCTGACAAAACAAAACAAAAACAACAACAAAAACCCACCTGGTCAATTGCATAGACAATAGAGTCTATGTGATGATAGTCTCTTCCAAGTTTCCAACCAGCTCTCTCAGTTCAATGCACTTCCACAAACATTTCCTCAGCACCCACCCATTCCCAAGGACTGTCGTGGGTGCCCGGGGGACGTGGCCCTTTCTGCTGCTGCCGCAGCTGAGCAAGCTCAAAGCCTGTGTCTATTTGCCAAGAGAATGGCCAACTAAAGGAAAACAAAACCAAACCAAAGCAGAAAAGCTGATTCGGGGAGATGGCTGGAGTTGGGAGGGTGGAGACAGTGTCTGAGCCCTGATTCCCTGGACACCAAGGAACGCTTGCAGATGGCATGGTAACCGCAGGGCGGTTGCTGAGGGAACCTGAAGTCATGTCACACGGAGGAGATTTGTGGGTGTGGAAGACCTTTGGCCTGGAGAAGAAAAGACTTGGGAAACAGGAGAGCTGGCTTCCCATACCTGGGAGTGTGTGGTGGGGAAGACCCAGGGTGCATTGCGGAGTGGGGAGGATGAGTCCAGGAGAAGTGCCCCGAGTTCCAAATGGAGGGTCTCCCTAGTCAGGGCTTCCCACCGCTGGAGGACCTGCGGGGCGGGACAGAAAGCCCGCGGGATGAGTTGCCGAAGAGAACTGAGAACCAAAGGGAGGGACCCTCTAAGCTTCACTCCAGCCTGAAAGCTTTGGCTACACCTCTTCCCACTGCAATTCAACGAGCTGCTAAAGCCGGCAGGGCAGCTCCATTCCTATTGGAACAGGCCCCCAGTGGGGAGGCCTGGCCCCACAGGTGGGGCAGGTAGTAACAAAGGCCCACAGGGATGAGAGGAAAGGGAGGAAAGCAGAACATTCTGCAGACCTACAGGTTGCCTTCTGAGCCTCCACCTCACCCCATGCGATGCCTCCTGGCCTCTGGGGCTGACAAGCCACACTTCAGCCTGGGGTGGTGTGTGTGCAGTTTCTTGCAGAGGCGACAGGCCCTGAGCAAGAGGGCAGAGAGTGGCGCACACGGGCAGCAGGCCACCTTCAGCCCCCCAACACGAGGCAGGCGGCACCAGTCCTAAGGTGGGCGCCCCATCTCTGCCCTTCTCACACCCCACCTACTCTCAGCGGAGGGGGTGCCTGCCACGCAAATGCCCCTCATTCCAGCCTACCCCTTCATACACACACACACACATGCTTCTTCTCTCCCTTTCTTTTTTAGTTGAAAGTATCTTTTTCCTGATATCACTTATCTAAGAAATAAATGAATTTCCCCAGGCAGCAGGCATTTGCTGAGCTCCCGTCACGGGTTGGGGTTATAAGTTCAAAGATAACGGGGACAGCCTCCCAACAACCGAGGAGCAGAGAAGAGGGGTGGCAGAAGCTGCGAGTGTCACAGAGGAGGGACCTCAGCCCGGGGTTTACAGCAGGCTTCCCAGGAGAGCTGCCATTTGACCTGGCTCTTCAGGGAGAAAAGAGCAGGTGCAAGAAGTGGGGAGGGTATTCTAGTTAAGGGGACAGCACAAGCAAAGGCCCAGCAGGGAGAAGCTGCATGGCAGCCATTACAAGTGATTAGTGCTACTAGTCTGCAAATTAGGAGACTGGCAGGGAGGGGTGGGGCTGAGAAGTCAGCCTGGACACATGCTAAGGGCCTTAACATCATTCCAAGGTACCTGATTTTTCCTCTAGGTCATGAGAACAGAGGTGCGACTTGGACCTGCCTTATAGGGATTTTTCTGCCTTTCGTCAAAGACGTAATATAGAGGGGGGCAGAACCAGTGTGAGAAACACTAGTCACAATTCTCCTGTAATGGTTTAGTTGAGCCTTGGGAAGGGGCTGAACCAGCGCAGCTGCAGTACGATGGAAAGGAGGGGACCAAAAGGAGAAATTGTAAAATGTAAAACTCAAGAAGGCCATCCAACCAATGAAAGCCACAAAGACAAACGATCCAAGAAAACAATGAGCAAAAGACTTGAACAGCCATTTTGCAAAGGAAGACACATGAATGCCTACTAAGCAGATGAAAGAATGTTCAACACCGTTAGTTATCGGGGAAATGCCAACTAAACTCCAATGAGAGAACACTTCGAGCTCTCTAGAATGGCTATATTCAAAATGACTGACCACACCGGGTGCTGGTGGGAATGTGAGGGAAGGGACTCACACACTGCTGGTGTGGTCGTGGTGGTGGTGGGGGGAGTTAAATGGTACAAATGCTTTGGAGAACTCTGACAGATTCTTATAGAGTTAAATATCTATCTTATGACCAAGGAATGCCACTTCTGGATATTTGCCCAAGAAAAATATGTTCCCCAAAACTTGTGCCAAAAAAAAAAAAACAAACATTGTTCCCAATAAAATTATAGAGTTTGTAGCAGCCTTATTCAAATATTGCAGAACTGGAAGCAACCCATGTATTCATCAACAAAGGCATAGATAAACAGACTATGGTATATCCATGTGATAGAATACCACCAAGCAATAAAAAGAAACAAACTACAGATACAAGCAATGACATGGGTGAATGGCGAAAATGTTGTTGGGGAGAGAAACCAGACACTATATGAATACACCACATTCTGTTCATCCATTTGCCAGTTGATGGACGTTTGAACTGTTTCCAGCTTGGGATTACTATGAATAATGCTGTAATGGATGTGTACTGACAATTTAGGAGGACATATATTTCCATTTCTCCTGAGTAAATACCTAGGAGTGGAGCTGTTGGGTTGTATGGTAAGCATGCATTTACTTTTAAAAGAAATAGTCAAATTATTTTGCAAAGAGGCTATACCACTTCACATTTCCACTGGCAACTTACGAAGATTCCTTTTTCTCTACATCCTTATCAACACTTGGTATTATTGGGCTTTTTAAACTATTCTGGTGGGCATAGGATGATATCTCATTGTGATTTTAATTTATATTTGATGACCAGTGATGTTGAACATTTTTCATGTACTCCCAGACGTTTCATACATCTTCCTTGCTGAAATAGTTGTTCAAATATTTTGCCCATTTTTTACATGGGTTGTTCATCTTCTTCTAATTGAGTAATAAGAATTCTTAATACACTCTGAATACATCAGATGGTTTGCAAATATTTTCTCCCAATCTGTAGTCTACCTTTACATTTTCTTTTGCCAAGCAAATTTTAAAATTTTGATGAAGTCCAATGAATCAGTACCTTTTGTGATTTGTACTCCTTGTGTCCCATCTAGGAAGTTTTTGCTTGACCCAAGGTCACAAAGATTTTCTTCTGTCTTTCCTTCTAGAAGTTTTATGGTTTTAGCTCTCACATTCAGGTCTGTGACCCACTTTGAATTAATATTTGTGTATGGTATGAGGAAAGATCAAGATTAGTATCTTTTTTTTTTTTTAATGACTATCCACTTACTTTAAGAGCATTTATAGAGACTCCTTTTTTCCTGTTGAATTATCCTGATTCCTTTATCAAAATCAATTGACCTTTTAAGTGAGGGCCTATTTCTGGACTCTCAAGCTTGTTCCATGCACCTCTATGTGAATTGTTAGCCAATACCACTCTGTGTGAATTACTGTAACTTTATAGTAAGTCTTAAAGTTGTGTAGTATAAGGGGTTTTGTTGTTGTTGTTGTTGTTCTTTTTAAAAAAATTGGGTTGTGACAAAGGACTTGAACAGACATTTCTCCAAAGAAGCTATACAATGACCAATAAACATGTGAAAAGATGCTCAACATCAGAGAAATATAAATCAAAACCACAATGAGATATCACCCCACACTCATTAAGATGACTACTATGAAAATAAAACAAAACAAACAGAAAATGAAGTGTTGGCCAGGATGTAGAGAACTTGAAACCCTTGTACACCATTAGCAGAAATGTAAAATGGTGCAAGTGCTAGGGAAAACAGAATGGTTTTTCCTCCAAAAATTAAAAATAGATATGACCTGGCACTCAGGCTTCTGGGTATACACTCAAAAGAACTGAAAGTAGGATCTTGAAGAGACATTTGTACAGCCTTGTTCGTAGCACCATTACTCACAATAGCTGAAAGGTTAGCAAACTAAATGTCTATTGATGGATGAATGGGTAAAGAAAATGTGGTCTATACATGTAATAGAATATTATTCAGCCTTGAAAAGGAAGGAGATTCTAACATAATCCATTAAGTGAAATAAGCTGGTCACAAAAGGACAAACACTGTCTGATTCCACTTACATGAGGTACTTAGAGAAATTAAATTCAGAGAGACAGAAAGTAGAACGGTGTTTTCCAGAAGCTGAGGGAGAGGGAGAATGGGGAGTTGTAGTTTGATGGGCCTAAGGTTTAGTCTTGCAAAATGAAAAGAGTTATGGAGATTGATTACATAACAATATGGATATACTTAACACTACTGAACTGTACACTTAAAAAATTGTTAAGATGGTGAATTTTGATATGTGTATTTTGCCACAATTTAAAAAATTTTTTAAATGTTTTGTTTCATCTAGGTCATTTGTATTCCAAATAAATTTTAGGATCAGTTTATCAATTTCAACAAAAAAGTCTGATGGGATGTTTACTGGGATTTCACTAAATCTACAGGTTCATTTAGGGAGAATTATTCTTTCTAATTAGCAATATTGAGACTTCCAAACCATGAACATGGCATATTTCTCTGTTTAGTGAGGTCTTCTTTAATTTCTCAGCACTGTTTCACAGTTTTCAGTGTACAGGCCTTAAAGATCTTTAATAAATGTATTCCTAAGTATTTTTATACCACTATGAATGGAATTTTTGGAGTTTTATATTTTGTATTTTTTTGCTAGCATATAGAAATACAGTTGATTTCTGTAATTAATCTCATATCCTATAACCTTGCTAGATTCGTTTATTGGTTCTAAGAGCTCTTTTGAAGACTCCTTAGGATTTTCTACATACATGTTTACCTTGTTCACAAAAAGACAGTTTTACTTCTTTCTTTCCAATATATATGCCTTTTTTTTTTTTTCTTTTCATACGTTATTGAACTGGTTAGGACCTCCAGTACAATGTTGAATGGGGTGGGAAGCAAGTTTGAAAATGGAATTATTTTACTCAACAAAGGTCACCAGTGGCCTCTGGGAGGTCAGTTTCGTTAGAACAGCAGGGGTATTACCTTTCATGAAGTCTGAATGAAAAAGGAAGGACAGAGAATGGTTAGGACACAGTCCCTAGTCTCAAGGGGTTCCCAACGGGTAAACAGGGGAGTTCTGTATATACTTGTCTCCACCTCGGATACTACTCCAAATCCAGCCTCCCCTGCCTCTCACCTAGATACTTCAACAGCCACTTCCTTCTCCTTCCTATTTTTACTCTCCTTCCTCCCTCTCCCCCATGTATTCCCTTTTTACAGTGAAAAACAGATGATATTACTCCTCTGCTCAAAACTCTCCAACCACTTCTCCTGGCAAATAGAAGAAGTGAAAGCCCTATACCATGGCTATCGAAGCTCTGTGTAACATGGCTCCATCCCCTTCTCTAGCCTCATCTCCCACCAGCCTCCCCTTCCTCACTATGCTCTGGCACACTCATCTTCCTTCTGTTCCTGGGACTTTGCATTGTTACTATTCAAACTGGGGTCATACCTGAGAGCTTGTTAGAAATGCAAAATCTCAGGCTTCACCTAAGACCTGCTAAATTGGAATCTGCATTTTAACAAGATACCCACGGGATTCCTATACATACAATCTTGCATCTCAAAGTGTGGTCTGGGTATGATCCAGCAATCCCATTTCTGGGTATATATCCAAAGGAAATGAAATCACTATCTCAAGGAGATATATCTGCACCTCTGTGTTCACTGCAGCATTATTTACAATAGCCAAGACAGGAAAACAACCTAACTGTTCCTCAACAGATGAATGGATCAAGAAAATGTGAGATCGACCGATCTATTTATCTATCTATCGAGAGATGATGGAAAATTATCCAGTCATTAAAAAATGGAGATCCTCACATTTTCTACAACATGAGTGAAACTTGAGGGCGTTATGCTATATGAAATAAGTCAGAGAAATACAAATACTGTAATGTTTGTCTTACATGTGTAATCTAAAAAAACCAAACTCATGGGTACAGACAGTAGATTGATGATTGCCAGGGGTGGAGTGGATGGGGAATGGGTGAAGGTGGTCAAAGGGTACAAACTTCCATTATGAGATGAATAAGTTCTGAGAATCTAATGGACTGCATGGTGAATACAGTTAACAATATTGTATTGCACACTTGAAAGCTGCTAACTGAGTAGAGCTTAAAAGCTCTCACCACACACACAAAATGATAAAATGAAAAGATAACTATGGGAGGTGATGGATATGCTAACTAATCTTCTTGTGGCAATCATTTCACAATGTATACATATATCAAATCATCACATTGTACACCTTAAACTTATACAATGTCATATGTCAATTTTATATCAATAAAGCTGGAAGAAAGAAGTGCTTTATACATATTATATTAAAAAAAGAGTGTGGGGCACCTGGGTGGCTCAGCTGGTTTAGCGTCTGACTCTTGGTTTCAGCTCAGGTCATGATCTCAGGGTCATGAGATGGAGCCCTGCATCAGGCTCTGTGCTGAGCGCAGAGCCTGCTTAGGATTCTCTCTCCCTCTGCCCCTCCCCCTTTCTCTCTCTCTCTCTCTCCAGGAAAAACAAAAACATGGTCTGGGAACCAGCAGCATTGACATCATCTGGAAGCTTGGTAAAAATGGCAAATCCCAGACCCCAACCCAGACATCTGGAGCCAGAATCTGCATTTTTAACAAGACATCCAGGAGATATTTATGTACATTAAAGTTTGAGAAGCACTGCCTTACACCATAAAAAAACACTTCCCTAAAGCAAAATTCAACTCTCTCCGGTAAAGAACTTTAATTTTGTGTATGTGTCAATAAATGAAAATTTAAAACCTAGTAAGAGGGGCACCTGGGTGGCTCAGTTGTTAAGCGTCTGCCTTCGGCTCAGGTCATGATCCCGGGGTCCTGGGATCGAGCCCCGCATCGGGCTCCTTGCTCAGTGGGAAGCCTGCTTCTCCCTCTCCCACTCCCCCTGCTTGTGTTCCCTCTCTCGCTGTCTCTTTCTCTGTCAAAAAATAAATAAAATCTTAAAAAAAAATAAAAATAAAAATAAAATAAATAAATAAATAAAATCTAGTAAGAGAAAATGGAAAGACTTGTCCATACAACCAGTAATTAACCAGATGGGGATAAAATTTGATTAAAGAAAGAGAAGGGACTTCAGTTCATTAAAAGCGTAAGATGAGCTTGCTGGGGAGGCACCAGTGCAGCCCTGCAGCAAATGGTTTATCTTTTGTCATCTGACTGATAATACCCTGCTTTGGAACACGGACTGATGAAGTGAAGATCTTGGCTATTCTCATCGTCACTCCCTCTCAGCAGATCGCTTCCTCCCCACAGTCATGCATATACTAGATAAGTAAGCTCAGCAAAAAACACACCCCAAACAAAAGGCTTTGCAGGCAGCAGGTCACACGCTGTCTTCAAGTCCTGACCTGCCATCTTGGAAATGGGTACCATGAATCATCACTGAGATCAGCAGCATGTGGACTACAACACAACCTACCTCCGCTGTGGGGAAAACGACCCAGTCAGTGCACAGAGCCTTCCAGGGAGCAGAAGTCTTTGCAAGTAGGAGGGTCCAGGTCCTTACCTTCTGCACCATCCTCAGAGGTTCTCTCTTCTGGGCGGTTCCCAACAGTGTTTTGGTCCCTTGAGTCCCTGTGCAAGCAGTGCTGCCCTGGACCATTCTCTTGAGGTGCTTCTCCTACAGTCCTACTAGAAGCAGAGCCTTACCGGGGCCATGACAGGTGCTTCTGAGTCTGTGGCTTCTAAGTTCAGCCAATGGAGTCTAAGAAGAATCCCAAACTCAACAAAAAATCAAAGTATAGAGTGTATGTCGCTGTGGGCAATACCATTGTTAGAGCATCAGAGCTGAAAGAGACCTTTATCCATAATCAATTACCAACCGGAAGCAAAATAGCCACGTGCCAAAGAGCTCAAGTTTTGGCATCAGACTTTTGGACTTTAAATCTTGTCAGCTGTGTGACTGTGGATTGAATATTAACTTCTCTGTTCCTTGGTTTGCTCATCTGTATAATAGGAATAATAGCTGTGCTTGCTTCACAGGGTTGTTCTCAGGGTTACATAGAATCATCGACCTAAGACACTTAGGACAATGCCACTCTTTTTTTTTAAGGTTTTATTTATTTATTTGTCAGAGAGAGAGACAGAGACAGCACAAGCAGGGGTAGCTGCAGGCAGAGGGAGAAACAGGATCTCTGCGGAGCAGGGAGCCCGACACGGGGCTCGATCGCAGGACCCTGGGATCATGACCTGAGCCAAAGGCAGACGCTTAACCCACTGAGCCACCCAGGCGCCCCAGGACAATGCCACTGTTAACAAATGATAGCTATTGTAATTTCGGAGGCTGCTTCTGCTTCTGGCACGGCGTCTCAGTGACAGGGGAAGACCCGGTGCTTAGGGGAGCAACGAGGAGGGGCTATCACCCTGACGGGAGGTGGGCGGGGGCCAGGAAAGGCTTACGGGGTGTCTTGAGGTTTAGCAAGAATAGGAACCTGCCGGGCTCTGCACTCCACCTCTTCCTCTTGTTTTTCCTGCTGGAGCGCACACGCTCACGCGTGGATGCGCACGCCCGCGACGCGACCGGGCGCAGCCGTCAGGGCGCAGCCTGGGCAACCGTCCGCAGCTGGCAGCGCAGCCCGGGCGGCGCGCACTCGGGCTGCCCCAGCTCCAGCTGTGAGGGAGGAGCAAGGCTGGAGCCAGGAGGCAGCCTCCCCCCACCCATGAGAAGATCTCCCTAGATTAGGCAGCTGCCCGCGGCATCACCTCCTCCCCCTCGGTCGCTGCTGGAGGAGGGGAGGACGGGTGGGAGGACGGATGGGAGGTGCGGAGCGCACACGGGCCCGGACATGGGCTCTCTTTGTCCACGTCTTCCTGGGGAATGACCAGCAGAGCCCCCAGCCCGGGCTTGGCCGGCTAGCCTTGCTCACAGCTGCTTGGCTTTTGTGTCAGGCATCTGTCAGGCCGCATTCTTCCTCGGCGGTGGGGGGGGGGGGGGGGGGGGGGGGGGGGAGACTCCTGTCCAACTCCAACAGTGGCTTACAACCTTGGCTGCACATCCGAATCTTCTGGGGAGCTTTGGCCCGGGCCCCACCCCAGAACAACTGAATCAGAACCTCTATGGGTAGGGCTTGGGCACTGGTTTGTGGTTTTTTTTGTTTTTTTTTTTTTTAAGCCTCCTAAGTGATTTTAATGAGAACCCAGGGTTGAGAAGGACTGTTGGATAAGGAAAAATAGAGCTTCTGGAAGTCAGAAACCGCAGACCTTCTGACCTGAATGGGAGGTTGAGAATGGTTCGGGCCAACCCCCTTATTTTACAGATGGGGAAATGTAAGTCCTGAGGAGGGACCTGATAAGTCTAGCTTGCAGAGTGCGTCGTGGCAGAGCCGGGAGAGAACCCGAGTGTCCTATTCCGAGTCCAGCGTTGTTTTCACAGCATTTACAAAAAGTAAATTGTAAAGGTACCCCTAGAACACTTAGGTCTTGAAGGACAGTGCTAGTTGCCAGCAAGAGTATAAAAATGACAAACCCAGGCACCTGTTACTAAAGAGCCACAGGCAGGGACAGACATGTTCCACCTGAATGTCACCGTCTGCCCTTGGGCAGATGAGGTAGCATCAGACGGAGGCCCACGTTCCTGGCTCACTGGCCTCACCTGCCCAGCCGTGGAACTTCACACCTTAGGCTGCTATAGTCTAGCAATTCCACCCGTAGGCCCATACAAAGGGTCCTACACTTTATAGGGCCGGCCCCATCCTAGGGCAGGAGTCCAAGAGGTCAAGGGCCATGGCTACAAGGAGCCTGCGCTCTCTATTCGAGACCCGAATTCCCTCCGAATTCCCCGCCAAGACACCGCTTGGCATTTCCAGGGCCCATACAGGTCTTTCCCCAAGTTTGTCCTTTCCAGTGTGGGTCGTGCCACAAGGATGTGCACTCCTTGGCCAGGGGTCACCAAGGGATACACCACCGGCGTGTCCACCCCTTGGCCCAGGCCCAGCCAAGGAACCATTGCAGCCAAATTTGGACATCTGGGCCAGGGTGTCGAGATTTGGGCCCAGATCGCCTTGCAGATGTTGCTGGGGGCAGGAAGAGAAGAGTGTCCTGGGCTCCATCCCTCACTTGACCCCTTGTACTGAGCACATCCTGCAGAGCCTTCACTGGCTGTTGTGGAAGAAAATCAACCCCAGCCCAGCCTTAGTATGAGGAACAAGTTGGGGACAAGCATGCAGGAAGGCCACAGTAGGACACGGTCACACTCTGATCTCTCACATCATTCTGGCTTGTAGCTTCCCTCCATAGAGAGCAGCCTTCTGAATTAACAGCACCTTGTCTCCATCTCAATAATTTGCCCAGGCCCCTTGCCCTCCAGCAAATCAGCTGCTCCACACAGATGCCGGACCCTGTCTCAGCAAGGACTCGTGGGCCTACCCCACATCAAAGTTCTCCTTCGTGGAGCTGCCATCACCACCCTCCTGCACACGGTGCAGGCAGATTAATCTCAAGTGGAGGGATTGCGGAGAACTTCACTGGTGAGGGCTTCCGCAGGAGGCTAAAGTTTGAACAGGCAGAGATCCATGAGCCAAGTCAAGGAAGTGGGGATACGTGGGAGGCTGGGAAGAGCATGATGACAGCAGGTAGAATGTATGGGAGGAGCAGGGCAGCAGGGCAGGTGAGGGAAGTGAGCGTGGAGCAAGAAGCAGGAAAGGCACCTCACGCCTGTCAGAATGGCTGAAATCAAAAACACAAGAAACAACAGGTGTTGGCGAGGATGTGGAGAAAGGGGAACCCTCGTGCACTGTTGGTGGGAATGCAAACTGGTGCAGCCACTGTGGAAAACAGTATGGAGGTTCCTCAGAAAATTAAAAATAGAGCCACTTTATGATCCAGTCATCACACTACTGGGTATTTACCCCCAAAATACAAAAACATTAATTCAAGGGGATGCATGCACCCTTATGTTTATTGCAGCATTATTTACAATAACCAAGATATGGAAGCAGCCCAAGTGTCCACTGATAGATGAATGGATAAAAAAGATGTGGTAAGTACACACAGTGGAATATTATTTGGCCCCGAAAAGAATGAAATTTTGCTTTTTGCAATGACATGGATGGAGCTAGAGGGTATAAATGTTAAGTGAAATAAGTCAGTCAAAGAAAAACACCATATGATTTCACTTGTATGTGGAATTTAAGAAACAAAACAAATAAGCAAAGGAAAATAAGAGAGAGAGAGAGGCAAACCAGGAAACAGACTCTTAACTATAGAGAACAAGCTGATGGCTACCAGAGGGAGGGGGGATGGGGGAAATAGGTTATGGGGATTAAAGAGAGCACTTATCATGATGAAAAGAAAAAAAAAAAGCACAGGAAAGGAGAGGTAGGAGGCAGCCTGTGGTCTTAAATGCTGTGATAAACAGTTCAGATGGCCATTCTGGTCTTCACATTCAATTCTCAGCTGGACCCTTCGATGAGACCTACAGGCAGATATGTTTGTGCTGTTGGTAATT
Organism: Phoca vitulina; assembly: GCF_004348235.1. Lineage (NCBI taxonomy): Eukaryota > Metazoa > Chordata > Mammalia > Carnivora > Phocidae > Phoca > Phoca vitulina. Next base: position 50,701,084 of record NW_022589711.1, read on the forward strand.
TTTGCCACCAGATAAGTGCAAGCTCAAGAATCGGGATTCCGTTTTCACCGACGTAGGATGCTGGACTTCTCCCCCAGTGTGGGGCTCAGTCTGAGTAGAGCCGGTACAGTGCTCGGAAGCATAAGCATCCATCTGACTGCTCAAGCAGGTGGCTGACTACGTGATTGAGGACTCTGAATTTTGCCCCCCAGTGTCTCTGCAGCAGGGCCACGATATGCTCATCTTTGTATCACCCATTCATTCATTCATTCATTCGTCCTTCATTTGCCAGCCTCCAACTGAGGTGTCCTCCATGTCAGGTCACCACAAAAGCCAAGGACAAATCAAAGAAGTAGACAAGGTTCAGGTGTACCGAAGCCCCCTAAATTGCCTCTGCGAGAAGGAATAAAGGCATGAATATGTCCTGCTTATCTCTCAGGCATCTCTTTGTTTTCCCTTCTAGAGGAAGGTGCATTGCATATGGAATGTTTCGGGAAAGTAACTAGAATGTCTTTAAAAGCCTGAGGCTGGAAGAGCGAGGGCCAGTGGCCTGGAATGCAGGCTGGAATTGGCAGGACAAAGTTCCTTCTGGGTGCTCATGTTTTGCTCTGTAGTTTAGCCACACAGAGCCCCTCTTCCTCGGTAGCCTCTGTGTCTTGAAGCCAAACCCCACAGCACCCCCATTGCCTCTCCCCCAGCTCTGCCGGTGTCTAGCACCCAAAGTAGGTGATAAGTGGATGAATGCTGATCTGAATAACCCGGATGCAGCTTGTCCTTTCATGCTCTGGAGTAACACAAAGTCCCCTCCTGCCCTCACGCCTCCGCCCCCCAAACACACATTCTGACACCTCTACGCCAGCTGCTGGTGGCCCTGGAAGAAGGCTGAGGTCATGCCAGGGGGGCCTGAGTTAAACACACACACCTCCCTGCTATGCTCCGCATCAGAAAACAAACCTTGGATTTCGTTCAACCCCCAGGTCATTCGAAGTGGTGCCCCACCCCTGGGAGGCTAAGCAGAAGCAGGCAGTGAGGATTAATTCTTGCCCACAGATTGATCTGTGATTGAAAAGTGTGCACATCAGAGCCCTGACATCTCACCAGCTAAGCACTCCTACAAGAGTTTCATTCAACAAGCCCAGACACATGTGCTATTTTGCAAACTGTGGCTTGCATTTGCCTAATCCACTAGCCTGGGCATAGGAAAGGACTCCTCAAGACTGCAGGGAGCAAGCCTACTCCCTTGTGTGTGCTGAGGAAGGGGATGCCCCCTCCCCTACCATAGCCACAGGACCCCAAGCTGCCCATGCCCCCCCCACCCCCCTCCACCCACTGGCAACCTGGATTTGGTTTGAAAAAGTGGAAGGTTGATTAAAGAATATTTTTACAACTCTAGAGGCGTTGAAACATCCCTGGCCTCATCCTCGGTGCCAGGTCCTACATTCTCTCATTTCATCCTTCTAATCCCTCCCCAGGGTTGGTGTCACTATTCTCACTCCACAGGTAAGGAGACACCCACAAAGAGGGCTTGAGTGGCTATCCCAGGTCCTATCGCGAGTAGGTTGCAGACCAAAGCATGCCTGGGGTTCAGTCTCATGGTCTCCCCACGAGGACATATGCACTCATGGCAGAATCCAGGAGTCAATTCGGTGTCGTCACCGAGGCTCCACCCTGTCCGAAGCTTCAGTCTTTCCATAGCCCCATCCCCTTCCTCCAGCATCAACAATTACACAAGCTCTGCATTTTCTGCCCAAAGTGAGTTGTTACGGGAAATGCAGACATGGTTCATTGGTCACCATTGCAGGCATAGACATCCCCAGGGTCAGTGTCCCTTAATCTCCTGTTTGTGGAGGAGAGCAAATGCCAACCGCTGTTCTCCTAGGAGAAGCAGACTGCAGTGAGTCATTCTCCCAAGACTTGGCTGCTTTAAGTAAGGGGCGTTTGACGGTCATTCTGCCAATCTTTCCTCATTGAGTGAGCTGTGAGGTGTGTCAGGCGCGATTACAATTCCCGACATTCTTTACATCAGTATTTTTCGCAGTATCTCTGGGATGAGGCAGCTTAAACCTGAGGATGACTTTCCAGATCCTGCAATCCAATCTTCCCCAGTTCACAACAGAGAAAACCAAAATCTGGTCAAGGAAAGTGACTTGTCCAAGGGCGTGGCCCGAAACACAACCACAAACTCCCAAGTCTGACACCAGTGCTTCTTCCACAGACTCGTGGGGCTGCCTGATGGGAACTCTTGACTTCGTGTGTCCTGAGTATTGGCCTCTCTAGCTCACGTGAAGAGAGCTGCTGTGGGTGGCCGTGGGGACAAGTATATGCCTACTCATTACTCTGCCCCGTAAATGTGGCTGCCTTCTCCCTATTAATGTCATTTATTTGGGGGTTCGAATCCTTCACTGATTCACAGAGCAAATGAAAATCTCCTGTACTCAAGAGAGAAAGAAAGAAAACAGGAGTAATTCTCAGTCCCTGCACCTGGCTTCAAGGGCCGCAAGGGAAAATATGTCCATAAATATCTACAGCCTGATGGGGACCTCAGCTCCACACCCTTATATGACACTGTCTCCATCTCCATCCTCTCGACCCAGTCTCCTTAACTACAACACGTGCACCAGGGAGCATCTCAGCCCTTCCCTCAGACCCGGGGCTGCTCCCACAGTTCCTGAACCGGCGGCTGACGTCACCCTCCACGCAAGAGCTGCAGCTAGAAACCCTGGGGTCTTAGACGTCCGGAGTCCCTGACTACAACCACAACTTCCTGGCAGCTGCAGCCCACATTTCTCCTCCTCTGTATGCCTTCTGTTCTTCCCTTGGGGGCATGCTTTAATATTTTGTTGGAATTATTGCAATAACCTTTTAATTAGCCTTTTAACCTTCACTTTGGCACCATCGCTACCCTCACTCACACCCACACTCCCACCCTCACCAAGTCTGTCCTCTGCATCGCTCCAAGAACAATCCTTACCATGTGGATCTGTTCCTATCATCCCTTTGCCTCTTTAAAGGCCTTCAGGGACCCACCCATTGTCCTCAGAATAAATGGTAAATCTCATGGCTGTGGCTATTCTGCTATAATTCTGTCTTCTGTCTTCCACATCGGGGTGTGGGCTCCTGGGGGCAGGCACCGTGGCTGGCACGTAGAAGGCTTTCAGTAAATGGTTGTTACGCAGTGAAGAGAAGGACACGGGAGTGCACGGGGACACCGCCATGAAGCTGCGATCCGCGTGTTCCATGGGGGAGGCAAATCCAGTTCCTTGGACATTCATTGGAGGAACTAGCAGACCGGGGAGGTGCAGTGCTGTTTTATGACCTTGAGAGTGGTTTTAGAGCTCAGACAGGTGGACAACAGGAGCAATGGGGATGGAGGAGCGGGGGAGGAAGAGAGGAGAGGGAATTCCAAGCAAGGAAAAAAGGGGCCGGGCAGGTGCAGTGCGCGCTGAAGGAATTCGTGTCAATAAGGCCGGCCGCGAGAACGGAAGTAGACGCAGATAAGGGCAGGTGGCCGGCAGACCAGGGTGGGGCCCTTGCGGCAGGCCTGAGGAATGTGACCTTCCGTTTATCACAGCACTGGGGCTGGCGTTGGGGCCTGGTGGGGAGGGAATGGCTAAAGAAAGGTGGTGACAGAATCAACACCCAAGATTGAGAGAGCCAGTGTTTAATTTGGTTCTTGTTGACTCGTGTTTCAAAGGAATCTAAGTATCCTTTCTCCCCGCGCCGCCCCCCTTAATTTTTAAGACACTAATTGAAGTGAACACTTGGGCCTTATAAATGAATGGTGAAGAATGAACCAGTTTTTGTTTTAATGAGAAGTTTAAATTGGCTCTATTTGAATTTGTAGTCAGCATCCAAATCCATTTTTACCTCTCTAATTCTCCATGAGATGTGGTCTCCAGTATCCATGATGTGTTGATGGCCACCGCCCTGGACAGCAAACACTGTCTCCACTCTGTCTCGGTCCTGGGCAGAAGTGCCTTTGAATGGGGAAAGTGCCTCTTTGAATAGTTAGTGCCCTTTTAAGTGCCCAGAGGCAGAGGACGGGTTCAAGTGAACTCTTTCCATAGCACGTTCTGCCATGGAATGGCAATCACACCTGAACTCTCCATCCCTGGAGGAGACAGGTAGACACAGTGTGGTCGAGGGGAAAGAGCCCTGGCCTGGGGTCAGGGAACCAGGCTCTATCTTTTTCCCTCTTGACAGTTTTCCGTGTGATGTTTGGCAAGTCTCTTCTCATTTCAGGCCTCAGTTTCCCCATCTATGGCAAGAAGGATTGGACTAGACACATGCTCTTTCTAGAGAACTCTTTGGCTCTGAAGTGCCATTAATATCTGTGCAGTTTCTCTTCTGACCTCTGCTTTGCTGCGCTTGTCAGTAGGAGCATTAGAGAGCAGGAGTCCCAGAGGGAGAAATGGAAGGGTCTATTTTAAGGAGACAGATGACTAAGAAGAAAACCGCTAGCAAGGAGAGAAAAACGCCCAAAGAGCTCTGGCCTTTGCACAGGCCTGACATTTTTATGGGACTTTGCTGGCCTTGGACCACAAGCTGCCCACACACACACACGGGCAACCCACAGCAGCCGCTGAATGCTGCATTGTGGCACTGGGACCCATGGGCCAACAGCCTCTGTTTGCAGTCCCCATTAGAGCAACTGGGGGAGTGACTGGCCCAGTTCGCCAGCTCTCACCGGGCTTGAGACCTCCCAGGGTGACTGGAAGCAGAGGAAATCAGGTTGGAAATTCACTGGCAGCCTACACTTGACCCCATGGAAAGTGCTGGTTTGGGCTAGAAGGAATGGCCCATTTAGCTTGGCCGGGCTATCCTATTCAATCAGACCCATAGAAAGCCACAGAGCCCTGAGGAAAGTTTCCTATCAAGTGCTGACCTTACACAGTTGGATATCCACTGGGTAATAGGCACAGTGTATACCAAGATAAAAACATACGGTCCCTGTCCTCACACAGCTTGCAGTCTAGAGGGAAGAACAGGCACGCCAATAATCTCTCACCATCCACCTTTGCTAAATGTCACACTCAAGATAAACAGAGGAGTTTGGGGAGAGCACCAAAAATCTAGCAACTGATTCTGAGAGATGCTCAGAGGGAGGAAAAAGCTTCACAGGAAAGGAAAAATGTCCCTTGAGTTTTGAAAGATAATGGGAGTTGCTCGTGTGGAAGAGAAGGGGTGGAGAAGAACGTTCCTGGCTGAAGGCCCAGCATGTGTGCGGTCATACAGGTGGGAGAATATGGAGCGTGTGAAGAACTGCAAATAGCTCTCAGAGGCCAGGGAACAGTGTGCAAATGGTGGAAGGGCAGCAGAGCAGCCTGGAAGCTTTACAGGGTGAATGGTGTCCCCCAAAAAGATATGTTGAAGCCCTCACCCCTGGTACTTGTGAATGTGACCTTATTTGGAAATAGGCAGATGTGGGGTGATTAGGGGGGTGTCCTCATAAGAAGAGGAAAATTTGGACATAGAGACACACAGGCAAATATGCCAATGTAAAGACAGAGGTAGAGATTGGAACGATGCCTCTAAAAGCCAAGGAATGCCAAGGATTCACCAGCAGCTACCGGAAATTAGGAGGGAGGCATAGAACAGATTTTTTCTTTGAGCCCCCAAGAAAGAATCAGTCCTGTTGATACCTTAATGTCAGGCTTCTGGTCTCCAAAATTGTGAGACAATAAGTTCCTGTGGTTTTAAGCCACCCAGCTTGTGGTAATTTGTTCTGGAAGCCCTAGGAAATTAATGTAATGGGTATATGAGCCCCTCTGAACTCTCACTTATTGGTAACCTACAATGCCCTTGGCTTCAGAGATATTTCTATGGAACTATTTGAATGACTTGAAGATTCTTATACACAGATGTTGAAGCTACTCCTCCTCCAGATTCCTTTTTATACCTGCCCACAATTCTTAATAGACTGTGTATCCTGATTTTCATCTTTTTTTTCCCCTTTTTCTTTTCTTCTTTTTTTTCAGAAAGATTTACTTTTAATAATTATAGAATCATATTGTGTGAGTTTGGATGAGTCAGCCAACTTGTTAGTGCCAAGTGTCCTCATCAGTTTTCATGATCCACCATCATTTCCTTGAGATTTCCAGAATTAGGTTGCTTGCACAGTTTGAAAAATGATCTTTGGCTCCCTGCAGACCCATGTGAGCACATGACTATCTTCCAATGCCATCTCAGTAGAGCAAATCTTCCCAAGGCATATCTAGGGCAGGGCCCACCTCTCAGGATTCCTTCTGATCCTGCAGAATGAAGATCCCATCTGGGATATCTGCTCTGTGTTGGCTGATAGGGAAACTAAGTTGAGCAAGACACCCTTAAGAAGCTGGCAGTCTGGTAGAGGCTGGGCTTGGGAGAGAGTCATAAAGACCAAGTTGTTTCAGTACATTGTAGTTAGGGACCCAGTACATGGATGCACAGGATGTGTCAGAGCCCAGAATAGGACCACATGGCCCATAATAATGCCTGCCATTTGTTGAGCACCCACTGTGTCCCAGATACCACAGTGGGAGCCTACATGCATTATCTCTAATCCTTAAAGGGAAAGATGCATATTACCATCCTCATTTTACAGATGGAAAAGCTGAGTTTCAAGATATTAAGTAACTTACTCAAGGTCACTCAGCAAGTGACAGAGCCATGACTTGAACTTAAGACTGCCTAACACCCAAGATCACACATATTCTCTCCATAATGCTAGGCTGGTTGATACTCAGAACTTGTTTCCTCAAAGTAGGTGCTTAAAAATATTCACTGATTTTTCCATGTTGTTTCTGCACTCTCCAAAACATTTAGAGGAGAGGTAAAGATTGAACTCACTAAGGCTGTCAACAACCCACTCTCTGCTGTTCTTATCTTGCTTGAGCTTTCCGAAGGTTTTACCTATTCTTGAAATTTCTTCCTCCCTTGCCTTCCACATCATACTTGGCTAGTGGTCCTTCTTCCCCTTTGGATGTTCTTTTCAATTTACTCTTTCTCTAACTCCTTCTTTAACATCCTTCCCTCCATCCATTTCTTATTCATCACGCTATATACCATCTTCAGGAAAATTTCATCTGCTTTCAATTATTTCAATTACTTTCTTGGTCAGGTTGTGCTCATTTGTTTCTTGTTGATTCCCAAATCTTTATATTTAGTGTCAACCCCTTTTCTGAGCCCCAGACCTAGATACCAAGTGTTCCTGTGACCATCTCCACCTGAGGCTCCCACAAACACCTCAAAGCTACCATGTGCGCATCTGATCTCCTATCTTTCTCTGTTCTCCATCCCAGGGAGTGGTGCCCCATATCCCCTTGTTGGCCAAAGCACCCCTCTCCTTCATCCTCCCACATGTGGTCAAAGTCAGTTAAATTTTCCTCATTCTACCTCCTAAATATCTCTCAAATATGCCTACATCAGCCATTCCCACAGTCAGCACCTGGGGTCTGTCCCCTGTCCTCTCTATCTTAAAGGACTTGATTGTTTTTATTTTCAACTAATTTTCAAGTTACGGAAGAGTTGCAAGGATACTACAGAGGTCCTGCATACCCTCCACCTGGCTTCCCTTGTGTTAGCATCTTGCAAATCCATGCTACAGTTATCAAAACTAAGACGTTAACAGTGTGTACCGAGTGATTTTTATGGCTTCTGGGACAGATACTCCTGGTTACCTAGTTTGCTTCCCCAGAATCTTTTTTATCCCCATTTTTTTTTTTTTTTTTAGCTTGAAGTGGAAATGTGTCCATCCCCAGAGGATGGAGTCAACAAATCTTGTCTCATTTTGACTAACTTCCACTCATCTCCCAGCATAAGCTGACTCCCCTGAATCTAGGTCAGGTGGTCCTCCCAGATGCTCACCCACTACCCTGCCCTTTCTCTAGAATCCTTGGGTTGTAACTCTCCACGTACTTGCCTATCATCCTCTCTGGAATCATGAGGAACTTGCACTAACTGCCTGCTCCATTTCTGGCAGACACTCAGAAATCATTCGTGATATGAGTGAATGAAACTAGACTATTACAGCTGGAGCTATGGGATTGCAGTTGGCTACCAGAAGGGTGTCACCTATAATTTGAGGGGTTTGAGCAGTGGTTGGGTACCCATAATCTTTGATAACACAGAGGCCTGTCCCACGCAGAGAGACCCCATGTCATTTCCAACCTCACCCTGACCACCCTGGTGACAAAGGGCAGGGCCAAGCTTGATTTCACCGGCTCCTTGAATGTCATGTCTGGGAGAGTACCTTGAACGCAATGGTTCCCAGACCTGGCTGGCTGACTTAGAACCTCCAGAGATGGGGCCTGGCAATCTGCCTGTTTAATAAACTTGCTAGATGATGCATCACACCACAGGAGCCTGGCTCCCATCCAAGAACTGGCATTCAGAAACCCCTGCTGCTATAGGCCAATCTGCTTATTTCTTAGACAGTGTTGGACAGTCTGGTCATGAAGGTCCATTCGAGCTTTGACTTTTCTGATAGAGAATTCTCTTTCTTAAATTTCAAAATAAGCTGGTGAGTCCAAATATTGTAATATGCATCGTGGATATACATGTTATGCACCTAAAATATGTCTTTTATAAAGTCATATATGATAGGAAATGTCTCCATTTTCTTTTTTTTTAAATTTTTTTATTGTTATGTTAATCCCCATACATTACATCATTAGTTTTAGATATAGTGTTCCATGATTCATTGTTTGTGCATAACACCCAGTGCTCCATGCAGAACGTGCCCTCCTCAATACCCATCACCAGGCTAACCCATCCTCCCAGCTCCCTCCCCTCTAGAACCCTCAGTTTGTTTTTCAGAGTCCATCGTCTCTCATGGTTCATCTACCCCTCCGATTTCCCCCCCTGGAAATGTCTCCATTTTCTTAACCTTAAACCTTTTTATTCTAAACCTCACTTTTACAATGCTAACATCAGAGATTTTGATGTGATGAATCCTGTAGCAGTATTGCATTAGGATCTGACAGGTAAATTACATGCATTTGAATGTTGATTTAGCTCTGCAATCATAGTCAATTTGCGCCCTGGCTTTTGGGCAGGCTTTTGGGCTCTCTCTCTCTGGCTAGCCTTTCTTTCTACATATAACATTTACTGATTTTTATTATTGGAATATAGTACTGGTTTTTAGTCCAAAATAGGTTAGTCCTAATGTTCACGCCTCTCCAAAATTATGTATCTCTGTCTAAGGAAGCCAAATTGCAGTAGATTTTCCAGTCTTTAAAATACCTAATATTTCGTAATGGTTTGGCTGGTTACTATATGGAGACAGAAATACCATATGTCAAAATCCCACCTAATCCCTGCTCTCCCTCCCGTTCTAGACAAAGAGAATGAAGTTCAGGAGCAACATGGACAGCCCCTACCATGAGATCTGCAGAGCCAGAGTGGGTGTGTGAGGATTGGAGGAACAGTGGAGCCACAGAGGCTGAGTGACCCCCTCAGTATTTCTGCACCTCGGAGGAAAACAATGCAGCTCATAAGTCTGTATCTTTTCAACTCAAGGCCCACCCGCTGGGTGCAAACTGGGGTCAAGCATGTGGCCAGGCATGGCGGGAGGTGAATGCATAAGCTGTTACAGGCAAGGAGCTTGGAGTCCTGTGGGAAGAACGTTCTGGGAGTTCTAAAGAACTCAATATCCAGCAGAACCATGATAAAAATTTTAAATTCTCACGTTAATTTGAATATCTCAAAGGCAAAGAACAGTGGATGTTCAACAGTTGGTCGGGGAGTTGGGAATGATTTCATGGTCTGTGTGGCACATTCCTCACCCCTTTATCACTAGTGAGGATTCATTTCCAACAAACATTTAAGAAACAATTAAGCCTCCATGGCTAGTCAGATGTACATGAAAATGTTTGGTCACCATTTTTCCCGGCTACTGCTATGATACTTGTTCCATACCACAGGGCTATAGGGAAAGAACCATGACTTTCTTAACTCATTTCCACATCTCCTGCTTCCTGCGCCTGTGATTGGAGGTGAAATGGGCCATCCACTGAAGAACTGAAGTTCTTCTAATTTCTTTGGATAACAAAGGGCAAGGAGACCCTTTCTGACATTTTGGCTTTGGAACTTGCCATCAGTACGTTCACCAGAGCTGTGACAAGTCCTTTTCTACCTTCCTTTCTTCTTTTCTTCTTTCTGTTAATATATATTGAGCATATCTTATGTACAAGGCCCTGTGCCAAGCTCTGGTTTAGTTGATTCAGAAGAGAGAGGCAACAAAGTGACTGCTGACAGAGGTGTGCACAGAGTATTTGGGAAATACCTTGGTCATCTCTGCTTTTGTCCAATAATCTCTTAATGAGCAATTGCTATGCTATATCAGAGACACAGAGGTAAAGTAAAATGAGTTCCTGTTTGTAAACACTCACAGTCCAGTCCTGACACCTAGATAGAGGTGACTATGAAACAAGGTAGATAATGTTGAATGACGCAAAGGCTGATAGTTCACCTACCCATCTTTCCATCCACCATCCCTCCATCCAACAAATATTTATTAAATATATCCATTACAAGCCAGCTCTATTCTCAGCTCTGGAGATGCTGTACAAACCACAAAAAAAAAGAATATTAATAAACAGTTAATTCTATTAGTGAAAAGTTCTACAAAGGGAATAAATCAGGGTGATGTGATAAAAAGTGCCCCAGGTAGAGGTCATGGAAGGCCTTTCTGAAGCAGGGACACCTGAACTGAGGCCGAAGGGGTATGGAGGAGCCAGACATGTGATTATTTGGGTGAATAATCTCAGGCAAAGGGAATAGCAAATGCAAAAGTCTTGAGGTAAGAATTAGTTTAGTGGGTTCAGAGAACAAAAGAAAGGCCAGTGTGACTGGAGAGTAGCTGGGGGACAGGGGGCTGTGGAGTACAGGCAGAGGAGATCTGAGAGCAGGGCATAGCCCATATCATGTGATCCCTTAGAGATCCTAAGAAGTTTAGATTTTATTTTAGTACATCAAAATGCCTTTGAGAACTTTATATTAGTAGGGACATATTCTGATTTATGCTTTAAAAAGATTGCTCTGAACCTGTTTCTCAGTGATGAATACAATAAGTATACAAAAAAGCAAACAGTAAAGATATAGATCCAAAGAACACATAATTGATATTTATAGAACATTTTCTACCCAATACGTGTAAAATACACATCCTTTTCAGCTACAAATAGAATACTGACCAAGATCAAACATTTATTGACCCATTAAATAAATCTCAGTACATTCAAGCAGATGAAATCCTGTAGACTGTGTTCTCTAAACCAATGGAACTAAATTGGAAATCAATCAGACTAAGGTTACCTAGAAAACTCCACCAAATATTTAGAAATTAAATAACACACTTCTAAGCCGCACATGAGTCAGAGAGGAAATTAGAAGGAAAACTGGATAATTTTGAACTGGCTAATAAAGAAAATACAATATATCAAAATTTATGGTATACAACTAAAGCAATGCTTAGAGGGAAATTTATAGTTTAATTACCTATATTGAAAAGGAAGACACAGGGATGCCTGGGTGGCTCAGTCGGTTAAGCAGCTGCCCTCAGCTCAGGTCATGATCCCAGGGTTGTGGGATTGAATCCCGCATCGGGCTCCTGGCTCAGCGGGCTCCTTGCCTGCTCTGCCTCCTTGTGAGCTCTCTCTCTCTCTCTGACAAATAAATAAATAAAATCTTAAGAAAAAAAAAAGGAAGAAACATTTTAAATCAGTGATATAAGTTTTTACCTTGAAAAGTTAGAAAAAGAACACATTAAATCTGATCTAGAAGAAAAGAAATAATAAACATAAGAGTAGAAAACAATGAAAGGAAACACATACCCTAAATAGAGAAAATTGACGAAGTCAGAAGTTGGTTCTTTGAAAAGATTAATAAAATGTATAAATCCTTATTAAGATTAATCAAGAAAAAAAGAGTAGGCACTAATGACCAATTTCAAGGATGGAAGAGGGAATATTTTATATCTAGATATTAAAAGGGTAATAAGGAATATTATAAACCTCATGTTAATAAAGTCAATAATTTAGACAAATGAACAAATTCTTTGAAAACATAACTTACTAAAGCTGACTCAAGATGAAACAGAAAATCTAAATAGCCCAATGTCTATTAAAAATATTCAATTCATAATCTTAGTCAAAAACATTTCCACAAAGAGAATTCCAGGCCCAGATGGTTTCACTGGTGAGTTCTGTCAAGTATTCTGGAATTAATAGTACCGATTATACACAAACTCTTTTACAAAAATAGACATTAAAGCTCCATTTCTTAATTCATTTTATGAGGCTAACATAATCTTTTGAGAAAAACCAGACAGACATTTAAGAAAAGGAATATATTGTCCCAAATCTCAGGTTCTGGAAGTGGCAGAGCAGTCTCAGGGCCCCCATTTCCAACCCAGGCTCCTTCTCCACCACGTTGTCTCCTAGAAAGCAGCCCCTTCAGAGTCCAAAAATTACATCCGTTAGGCAACAGTTTAAGGCTTCCAGGGCCAGAAACTGAAACCTGAGGAACCCTCCTTTATTACTTCCTACTCCTGAAGGACTGATGGGTGGTTCTGTACCCCATATTGCCTAGTTTGGAGTCCCTGGTATGAATCTTCCTATTTACAATAAAGAGCAGTGTGAAGCCAAAGATATATGTGTGGTTATAGAAAACAAAACAAAAACAAAAAGCAAAAAAACCTCTTCCACATTACATCTGGTTTTGTCATTTGGGCCAATAATCCTGTCTAGTCCATTATGTATTGCTTGGGTAATAGATACGGCCCAGAAGGAATGCTGAAAAGTTTGAGCAGGAGTGCAAGCCCCTGCCAGAAGAAGACAGCAGAATGGTGGCGTAGTGACAGCAAAACTCTACTCAGTTTCTATTCACACAGGGGCCAAGGCTTAAAATTGAAGCTTCGGTGCTAGGGATTGATACTCAAATACATAACATGTCTCATATTTTACCTATTATCAGAACTTGAAATAGCTCCTCTGTGAGTTCCTCTGTGACCCTGTAGTTTTGGTGTCCTGGGTAGGAGTTCAGAAGCAGGCCATTGGGTGGAACATGGGAACTTTTTTCCCCAGTGTCTGTTATAACGGGTTGTGAATCTTCACGTTGGAGAACATGGCTTGGGCTGGTCTTCATCTCTCAGCCTTGATATGTAATATTGCCACCTTGTCTAGTTGAGTCTACCTCCTGTATCTCTCTCAACTCTGCTGCCTCTCCTCATTCCCATCTGTCCTTGTTCGGGGCTTCCTTGTCAGCTCTATGGCCATGGTCTCCTGGCATGTTCCCTGCCTTTAGTCTCCTTGCCTCCAGTCTGTCTTTCACAGGATCACTAGAATCTGCATCTCTTGTTAGCTTTGTAAGCCAAAAGCTCATCAGTGTGTCTTCCTAAGTTCTAGCCTCAGCATGTATAATTAATTTCTCAAGGTTCATCTCTCCAAACTCAAATCCCAATGTCCTTCCCTAACTTCTCCCGCACAGTCTTCCCCATCTCAATTAAAGACAGTTCCATTCATCTAGTTGTACAGGCCAAAAACCTGGAGTCACAGCTGGCTCTACCTTTCCTTCCTGCCCTGCATCTAATCTAGTCAGCAAATCCTGCTGTCTTTATCTTCATCAGAAATCCAGAATCCTTACTGCTCACCACCTCTATTTCATCACCCTGAATCAAATCTCACTGATCTCTCACCGGGATTATTGCAAAAGCTTCCTTACTGGTCTCTCTGCCTTCTCCCTTACCCCACTATTATTATTTTCAAGTAGCAGCCAGAGTATTCCTGTTCAGACCCAGAAGCCAGTGTGCAAAATCCTGTGTGCAAAATCCACAGTTGCCACCTTGTTCAGAGTAAAAGCAAAACCTATTTCAACGTTCTAGAAAATCCTACTCTATCTGGCCCCTCATAAGCTTCCCAAACCCATCTCTAGGATAATCTCCAGTGCCTCCTCCACTCCAGCCATACCGGCCCCATCCACATTCTAGGCAAGCTCCTGTCTCAGAACCCTGTGTCTGGTATTCCTTCTGCCTGGAAAGCTGGTCCCCCACATGTCTGCATGGCCCACTACCTTGTTTCTTTTAGGTTCCTTATCATTGAGGCCTTCCCTGACTACCCTCTTCTCTGACTTCTCTGATCTTTTCTATCTTTTCCTGCCTTTTTTTTTTTTAACAGAGCACATATAGCCTTCTGATGTACTATATGCTTATCTAATCACTTATTATTATTTATAGTCTGTATTCTCAAATAGAATATAAGTTCTGTGAAGGCTGAACTTTATTTTATTCAGTGCTGTGTCCCCAGTGCCTGGCACCTAATAGGTGCTCAATAAATATTTATCAAATGTGTGAATAAATGAATATGTTTCTCTAGCCTCATCTTCCAGAGATTCTCCCCCCTTTGAACACTAGCCGTTAAATAATACTGATGATGATAATGATGATAGTGATGACAATAAGCATTCCTTGGAAAAACTTTGTGATATACAAAAGAGGATAAAAAAAAACTGAGGTAACTATTAATTGTCAACACATGTATGTATAGCATACTGATTAAAACAAGCACACACAAAAAGAATATAGCCAGAGCATGTGCAAAATACATCAGTGAAGAAAGTGCTCGTTGGATTCCGAGTGCTGTGGATTTACAACAACAATGGCTCCCTGGTCTCCACAGCATCCCAATGGTAATGTCACAGACTAGAAACCAGATGTTGGGTTTATTGTTCAAAACTCTGTGGTGATATGGGTGGGGCTGTGTTTAGCCATCATCCCCTCAAGGTCCTAGCTATGAAATGTTCTGATTATTTGGCAAGAATAGAAAGCATTCCTGCGAACTGTACAGCGCCTATTTGGAGCCCTCATTAAAAGAGAGATCATGCAGGCACAAATGGATCACTTAGGCCCAGGAGGTTTCCGGGGAAAGGAAATAGCTAAGTCTCTTCAGTGTTGTTGTCTGGGATTGCCAGATGCTCCAGGACACAGGTGCATGGGATGGTCCCATTTCCCAGGGCCTTGTCCTATTTCAAGCTATGTTGGGACATCTCATGAAATCAAGATGTTTCTCCCTGATTATAACTTCCTTAATGTCCCTCATAAAAGTGGGTTTTCTATCTGTAGATGACCTACATTCAATTCCTCTACTCCACCCCGTATGCCTCACAGACAGCTTAACAAGCCAGGGAGTCACTCTTATTAGAGACCAGCAAGCCAAGCCCTCGAATAGTCCCGACTGGTTACCTTTGCCTTTTAGCACCTCCTCTACCTTCATTATTTTTCTCTCCCTCACCCTCAACCTCTGATCTAGTGGTTGTCAGACTTGGAAATGCATGAGAATCTCCTGGAGGGCTCCTTAAAGCACAGCTTCCTGGGACCCACCTCCATAGTCTCTAACTCAGTAGGTGTGGGACGGGGCTGGAGACTTTACGGTCCTATCAAGTTCCCAGGTGTTGCTGCTATTGTCAGTCCTAGGACCACACTCTGAGACTCACTGGTTCACTTGCCCACCGTCCAAACTTCTCTCCATCTCCTCTCCATTCTCACTGCCACTGGCTTCAGTTGGGCCCTCACAGATTTCTAAACTTTGAGAATTTGGACAGATTTTAATCAAACTAATAATGTCTCAGGGAGGTAAAGTAACAGACTCAAAGTCGCACAGCTAGAAGCTGGTAGAGCCAGGATCCAACCTCAGGTCCTTCCGATTCCATACGGCACAGTACAGTGATTCCATTTCCTGCCTTGCTAGGAGGCCCTGGTGCCTAGAGAAGGACAGGCCTGGCCCAGTGCAAAGTCACTGAACAAGTTAGCGAGGGTCAGGCCTGAGGACCCCGCTCTCTTGGCTTCTAATGCTTCTCTTCTTCCCACGTTCATTCAGCTAATCTAATGAGCACCTCCTGTGGACCAAACATGAGATGATCCCTTCATTTTCTCAAACACATGTGAGCATCTACTATGTAACAGGCTCTGTCTCAACCACAGTAGTGAGAACAATAGTCCTCATGAGTTCAAGTTCATAGTCCAATGGAGGAATTAGACATTAACCAAATAACTACACACAAATTAAAGTGGAACTGTCTTCAGGGCTGTAACGGAGGAGTTCACGGTGCTCTGAGCACATCTAAATGGGGAATTTGATGTAGACAGAAGTGTAGAGGAAATTTTCCTGGGTAAGTGACAAGTAGGTTTGTATCTAAAGGGCAATCAGGTAAAGAGGGGAGGGCAAGGTATTTGGTGAAGGGAGAAGCATATATAAAGGGCCTGTGGTAGGAGGGACCCTGGTGATTACAGGGAATTAAAAAAAAAAAAAAAAAGGCAGTATGGCTAGAGCAAGAGAAGTTGAGGCCAGAGAGGTAGGGGGATGTCAGGCTCACAAAACCCAATAGGGTTCATTATGAGATTTTTAAATTTTAATAACAACAGGAACCCCCCATGGGGTTTTAAAGCAGGGAGCGATGGCATAATCAGATTTGTTTCTTGAAAGATCCAGGTGGTTTTCATGTGAAGAAGGCAAAAGCGAATGCAAGTTCTATGACTATTAAGTATATCCTATTGGAACCAGAGCATGTCAATTCATTGGAAGAAAGCAGAGCCAGGATGGAATCTAAAATCTGTGGAAAGTACAGAGACCGACAGCTTGAACGGATCCACGCAGAATATTTTATTAAATTATGAAAGCCCCCAAACAGAAAAGTTAATTGCATGTTCCAAATGTAATCATTAGATGTTTTCAAACGAGGCATCTCTAGCCTTCCCAAACGGAAATATATGGCCACTTTGCCGTTATGAATCTAAATTCATCTTAACTCATTTTCCCAGAATCCTTGTGCCCTAATAAAAAGTTGAAATGTGTTCTGCTGTTAACTGATAAGCTTGGGGAACACATTTCAACTAAACACCTTTCTTCAACAGCTCACAACTTTGGGGCCCTATGCATAATTCCCTGTTTGGAAAACCCAGATTGACCCAGATGCCCCTTTTCAGATTGGAGAGGTTTCTAGCTATCCTGCTCTCCCCTGATGAACAACCCATTTCCTCAGCAACCCCTGGCGATCTTGCCTCTGCCTCTCATGGATGAGACGTCAGTCTGATAGGTCATCTGTGTTTTGCTTCAGTCTGAATTCTGGGAAGTGTTGCCATTTCCCTTCCTGAACGTTTGCTTTGAAGATAAAGAGAGGATGTCCATCTCCCCCAAGAAGCTCGCAGGGCGTTCCTGCCTGTCAGTCTTCCCCCAGCCTTGGGGAATTCCATCAGACAAACATGAACTGGACTAATGACCCATCAGGTGACTAGACTCGGATGAGGAGTTGCCCAAGGAAAAGCCCTTTGTAGAATTCTTTTCCCCTTTGATACTCAGGCAGTGATTTTAGGAAGGTGACTTGCTTTTACTAATACCCACACACCAATTTAAGTAGATTTCAAAACCATATTTAAAAACACTAAGGCACAATAAAAGACCAGTGGCCTGGCGTCTGGGTTCTGGGTCTGGCTTTGCCACTGAGAAGCTCTGACCTTGGACAAATTTCTTCGCTTCTCTGGCATTTTGAGTTCATAATTGGAAAGTGGAAGAGTTGAATCAAAGTCATAGTTACCAACATTTTCAACTATATTTTCAATCTTTTTTATTAGATCCTTATTGCTCTAGGCCCCCATGTTTGAGAGATTTTTGACTTCTAAACACACTGAACTTATTAAGCAGGCTTTATTTTATTTCTCCTTTCTATTCATCAAAGCACACACCAGAGGCTCTGATCAACAGGGCTGGTTGATATTATTCTAGCCAAATAAAACCTCATTGTAAGGACATGTGGTTTTTTATAGGATGTTTGAAATTTTGAAAATAGGTTGCAAATCCCTACTGCAATTCTCATAGACCCCTAAAAACCCTAAGGATCTCAAATGGAGGGAAAAAGATGGAATAAAACATGTTTAGAGAAGCCATCTATGTCCAGGATTCTGAAGCTTAGGCCTGAGAAGATAGAACCCTGCCGTCCCTACAGTAGAAAAAAAAAGTGTTTCAGATAGACAAACTCTGGCTGTGAAATCCTAGAGCTCTTTCTTTTGTGTTGAAGGAGACCCACTACTGTCTCTGGATGACATATATCCATGCTTCCCCTCCATTTGATCTTGCCAGTCACAATATTCACTCAATAGATCTGATCCACCAACTACATCCAAAATGGTGACTGCCAAGCAGCTCATTTACATTTTTGATGGTTCCATATGCCAATGTCCCTAATACTTGTGATTACTCTCAACTTCAAAACCAGACAATTTGAACTTACTTTCTATCTCCACTTTATTTTTTAATACACTGATTGAGTGCCTAAACTATTTTCCAGGCACACAGTGGGTACTTAGCACATGCTTGCTGAATGTAGGAATAAATTAACCAACTCGCGTATGACTAAAGTCAAACATTTCCACATATTCTGTGTTATTTAACTCTCTCAGCAACCCTGTAAGGTAAGGAGTAGTCTTCCCCTTTTACAACCAAGGAAACTAAATCTCAGGTGCTGTGACTTCTTTAGGTCATACAGATAGCAGGTAGTGAGATAGAACTTGAACCCAGGTCTTTGGTCTACACCTTGGAATGGTACCCTACAGGGCAGCCTGTCATGGATTCCTACTGTTCCTCCCTCATTTCTGAATGAGCTGACTGTCTCTTCTCCCTCTCCACCACCAGCCCCATCCAGTCCTTAGCTGTCTTATGTCTCACTTAGAGCACTTTCCTTTGCCCTATCTTGCTCCTCCACATGTCATCCTGCCACTTCCTACCCAAGAATGTGAATGCCTGTCCTTTAACAGTTTCTGCCCTGGAGCAGTTCTCCCCCCAGATCCCCAGCAATATTCTGGTGGGACCACTGAGCATCCCAGCTTGGAGAGACTTGCAATCTCCCAGACCATGTGCAGACTGTGCGGACAAGCCCTCGGGCTCCAAAAGAGGACATCTCCTGCTCACCATCATCCAAGTGTACATCGGCTCTCCTCGCTGGAAGAGGCTTGACCACTTCCCCTTCGGGACCTTACCCAGCTCCCTCTGGTCCTCTCTTCACCTCCATCCTAACACCTCCTTCATCCTGCAAAGGGCCCACCCTGCCCCTAAAAGTCAGCTTTATCACCAATTAGCTGGGAGATATTAGGCAAGTCACATCCCCAGCTGGGGTTCTCATTAGTTAAGTGGAAAGATTTAACCTGGTGGCCCTAGCAGCTTAGACACATATCCTTCTGGTGAATGCTCTTCCTTCTTTCCCTTCCCATTCTCAAGGCTACCCAGTCATTTGCTGAGCCCTCTGTCAGGTGAGGGGCCAGAGCACTCCTCCTTCCCAAATACCTCTGGAATCACAGCTCCTCAGGGTCTTCCTGAATCAAGTGGCCATTCTTAGCCTTTTGACTCTGGCCCAGAGCTTAAATATCTCACCACATTGGAACCACAAACTCCTGGAGAAACACGTGGTGTTAATGAGCACCTGCTGCCCTAGGCCTGCCTGTGGTTCTCTATCCTTAAAAACAGGACATGGCTTAATCCATCCCTTTATCACTACACCTGAGTCACTCTGCTCAACTTTGGAACCACAAGTGACATTACGTCCCCCCCCCCCCACTTTTAGAATTGGAAAGGTTCTTTTAGAACAAGTGGTTCGATGTTACCCCTAATACCCATGTCCATCATACAAATGAAGAAGTCTAGGCCCCTAAACGGCTGGTAAAAGGTTGTGATCAAGAACATGGAGGACAGGGGCACCTGGGTGGCACAGTTGGTTGAGTGGTCAACTCTTGGTTTCGGCTCAGGTCCTGATCTAAGGGTTGTGAGATCGAGCCCCGTGTCGGCTCAGCACAGAGTCTGCTTGACTCTCTCTCCCTCTCCCTCTGCCCCCCACCAAAAATAAATAAATAAATAAATCTTAAAAAAAAAAGAAGACAATAAATGACAGATGCTTTTAGTATTTGGTGGTGGAGGTGTTTGAAGCATTCCTTTCTCTCTCATAGGCTAGACTAGCAAAGGACCCACTGGGACAATGGCTTCTCCTTATTAATCCTATTATCAATGGCAAGGCCTATGCTTTCCTACCCTAATAGCTCAATTGCTCACAAACCTAGCATTGGTGAGAGCACTGGGGCGCCCACCACTGTAGGACTGACTTCCCTGAGATAAGGACCATGGCTATCCTTCTGGAAGAGAAACAGGAAAATCTGTTAGCCAAGTCTCTCAGCTTAATATAAAGCCCCCCATGGGCATGTGCACCATACACGCAACATACACACATGCGGTTCTGTCCCTTTGATTAAACTACTGTTGTACCCATGACGTATTCTTTAATGAAGGGACAAAATATCCCATGGCTGGTGTTCTGGGACAGACCCTTCCCTTCTTACCTGGTTTGCCAGGGTGGTGCCGAGTAAAGTCCAGGATCTGGGGTCAGAAGACATGGGAACAGGATCCTGGCTGTAATTTTGACTCACTGTTCGACCTGGGGCTAGTCCTCTGTCTCCTGAGACAGAAAATAGAAATGCCACCAAGTTGTTCACAGCAGTGTTGTGGGCATTGGAAGAGTAAAGGCTGTGAAGGCTCCTGGTGAACTGGAAAGTGTGGCTCCAATAGGAGTTAGGAATACAGGTGCAAACTGTGAAGGGCGGCTCCAGTAGGAGTCAGGAATACAGGTGCAAACTGTGAAGGGCGGCTCCAGTAGGAGTCAGGAATACAGGCTGTTACTCCAGGGATCTTCGGGGAAGCTCGTGTAGGTTGGCCAGGTCACGTGTATGCATGCACACACTGCGGCCTGCTCACCTTTCTCAGAGGTGGCTACGCCCACATCGCTTGTCCACTCAGAAAGTCATGACAACTTCCCCATGCCTCCTGCCCAAATTCTTTCACAAACATCAGTGACCTTCCAAGGATGGACCAGTCTCACCAGCCATACTGACCCTGTCCTGACTGCCCAACAAAATGACACACCATCGCTTTCCTCCTTGCCTGCCTTCCCCCACCTCGTCCCCCTCCACAATCTCAGCACAACAGAAACCCACCCATCCTTCTAGGCATGATGGTCATGCCACCACTTCCCAGGGACGCTTCCTGATTGTTCTCCTACCCTCTCCCAGCAGAAGGGGTTTCCTCTCCTCTGAATTCACTTCATGTGTCCTTCTCTTACTGGGTCTATTTTCTATATTAAAGCTCATTAGGGGCATGTTCTATCTCCCTTTATCGAAGTGTGAATTGCTCAAGACCAAGTTCTCTGTCGTGCTGTTCCCCCATCCCCACGCCCACCCCAGCACCTTGCACAATTAATTCCTAGCCCCAGCAAGGGTTTGGTGCTGAATGAATCAATGAATGGATGCACTCCTACTTCCATCAAAATGGCCTGGGGAATTCATTCTTTTCTCTCTGGGCTTTGGCTTGATAAAGCTGCTTGTGGAACACGGACAGAAGAGCTAAGGGATGTCAGCAAATGGAGATCACTGGAACACAGGTAGGAGTCAGGAATACAGGTGCAAACTGTGAAGGGCGGCTCCAGTAGGAGTCAGGAATACAGGTGCAAACTGTGAAGGGCGGTCAATTGGTAATGTGAAGTCACATCATGCATGGGTTGGCAATTAATAACAACCAATTAACCACAAAGTCCGGGACATATTTTTAAAAGGTAGTCAGAGTTATAGCATATGTCTAATAAAAATCATAGCAATCATGAACTGACTTAATGTTTTAATGGTTTTACACCTATTCTTCCAGGATATTCAAGCAAATAACCAACCTCGAAGGGGTAATCTGGGAGTGGGAGTGTAGGGTGTTGGAAACACCCTAGGCTGGGTAACAGACATTCTAACCCAAGCTCTGCAAACAATTGGGTATGTAGACATGTCAGAAGAATGTCCCTTAGGTCCCCTCTGTCCTCCTGTAAATCACAGTTAGACCAGGTGGTCCTGCGTGACCCTTGGATTAAAGAAGACGTGCAGTTTTCCCACCTGCCTTCCCAATGCCTTTGGCCATTTCCCACGGACTTCTAACAAAAGGCCCTCTGGGTTTACTTGAACATTAGTCAACTTGACAGTAGCACGTTGTTGGCCCAAACGAGGTTTCCTGATGACAATTGTGGAATAGGAGCCCTGAGAAACAGAGAGGGCTGCCGGCAACCCACCAGCCGGGGTCTTTCAGCTTGGGATGTTGCGGTCCCCAGATAGCATAGGCGGGGAAATCGAAGGCAGTGGTCCCTGGTTGGAGCTCCTTGCTTCACTGTTTTGTCTTTTGGAGGCTCAGCTTTCCCACAGAGAAACTGAGGCGACACCTTTAGACCAGGCTCCTGCGACTGTGTATTAGCCAAGTTGGCTACCAGCACCCCTTGGCTGTCCCCCAGAGCCCGGTGGTGAGCAACCATCAGCAGGGGGTGGAAGACAAACAGGAATGGCCTCCCGCCCCTCTACCACCCACTGCCCAGTGCAAACACCGTCCTCCTCCCTCAGCAGCAAGTAATTAGGTGTTCCCAGGGTGGCCTGTAAATTCCGAACTTCTCGCTTTGGGAGGTAGGAAGGAAAGAGAATTGCTAGTGAATATTTCTCTAGTTTTCTGCCTGTGGCTGAGTGTGTATTGAGAGATAGCGTGTGTACGCACCCGTCTCCCACCCTGTGACTTACACGCCTGAGTGTTTGCACGCCAGATGATCCCTGCAGGAAAAGGCAAGTCCCCAGCTGCTGTGGAATTTTAAGCGATCTCCCTGGAATGCCCTTATGGGATGTCTGGTTCTAATTGCCCCCGTCAGCCAGCGCTGGCGAGCTGGCAGGAGCAATGAGAGGTGAAATTGAACAGACTCCAGTTCACATCAGACCCCCAGCCCTGCCGGAGTCCCCCAAGGGCCAGAAAAGAAAACACATGTGGCCATGGCGGTGGGTGTGGTGGAACGAACTCTAGACTGGAAATCAGAAGGCCCGGATCCCCGGGCCTACGCGCCACGAACGGCCTGCGTGCTTTGGACCCAGCGCCTCCCTTCCCCGGGCCTCCAGGTTCCTCATTTGCTAAATGAGTGCTGAGGACTGGCCGGTCTCCACGGCCTCTTCCCAAGTCTCCGATTCAGGGACAGAAATGTCAAGCTCTCTTGGAGGAGTTGGGTGGGGCGTTTTCTTTTGAACTTTAAAACCAGATGCTCTGCGTTTTTAGATCTTTAAGAAGAGGGACAAGGAGAGGATTTCATTCCCACCCACTCTGTGCTAGCCCCAGCCCCATTCTTTCCTCTCTCCTTGGCCAGGGAGGGCTAGAGAAGAGAGACCGGACCCCAGGCAGCGAGGAGACCGAGATCCGATGGTTCCTTAGTGCCCCCTATGGGCCTAGAGGGCAGTCACGCTGAATGAAGCTGGAGTTGTCCCCGGAGCCACCTGCAGCCCGGCACCCAAGACTGCTTCTCCTGCGCAGCCTCGGGTTTGAGACGCCCACGGCTCAAATTGGCCACTAATTTGTGGGGAAGCTCTCTCTCTTCTTAGCCTGCTGGTTTAAAACTCAGACTAAAGCCACTGATACAATGGCCACGACAGTCTGGGGGTGAACACTTCTAGGGGACCTGTGGTTTGTGCACAGCACAGCACGGGTCACCAAATAGGAAGAACAGCAGACTTTCGGCTCAACACCCTGCTCTTACCCACCCCCACCCCTGCCATCCCTCCCCCCCCTACCCACTAACACCGCAGCTGATGCTTGCACATCTCCGGTGACGAGGAGCTCACTACTTTCTGAGTCAGCAGGAATTAGTTAGGCATTTTTTTTTTTGTTAGTAACAGAGTCCAAATCACACATTGGGGGCTTATCGGCTCATCTAAAAGGTGTCTTTGAGGATAGGCTGCAGTCCTCGAAAACATCAGGGGCTAGGACTCCTTCTAGACCTTTCCCCAGTCATTTTTAGAGCACGATGTCCTTATGGGCCTCACAAACCAAGACGACCACTTAAGTTCTAGCCAGCACCTCTGCACTCCGGAGAGGAAGAGGGGAAGGGCAAGGGTCTGCATGGTTCCTTCCCACGGGGTCAGCCCCCTTGAAGACCTGCCTAATAACGTTTGCTGGCATCTCATTGGCCACTCCCGCAGCAGCAGTGGCTAAGAATTAGTCTCCTTGCCTCTTCAGGTAAAATTGGAGTCTGTCACCAAAGAAAGGGAAAATGGGCTCTGGGTCCACAAGGACTAGACCGCGATACGGCCATGTGGGTTGAGAGAAGCCATGAACGGCTAGGCAGCTCTGCGTCGCCTCTTACGGACACCAGCTCCCCTCTGGCTGCAGAGGAGACAAGGTGCTCTGTGTGCTGCTCACCCAGCAGGGCTCACCTGATCCAAGAGAACTCCTCCCCTCCCCACACAGGAGCAGACTCCTGCCAAGTCGGTGGGGAGAGATGGTATCTGCCAGATCACTCTCTCCTGAGGATGATGCCAGGCCAGTGAAACCTCCAACTTGCTGTGAGCCAGGACTCTCTGGTACTTTCCCTACAGAGAACTATGCCAGCCCACCTGCGAGGACCCAAGCCCAGCTCCAGACACAACGCCCACCACCCCCTGCCCCCTACTCTCTACCAGCTCTGTGACCACTGAACAACTCCTTCCCAGCAGGCTCCAGTGGCTTTGTTCCAGTTCCCGATGCTGGCCTGGGGGGAGGGGGGAGCGGACATCACAAGAGGATGTACCTTCCACTCCAGGAAGAGCGTTCACTGCTTTCTCCCCAGATTTGTTCTGCTGAGAGCCAATGCCCCCCAGTCAGCTCAAGGGCAAACCCTCACAGGTTTAAATGTGGTATTCAGGGTGGTAGACAAAGAATGTGGGGCAAACAAAGACTGGCTGCGCCCTGCGGCTAACTTCTTCATTAGCTGCTTTCTGCTTTTCTGGTCTCAGATGCTCCTGGTTCTTCAGGTTTGGAGAGGGGGCTGTGCACCATTTGGTGAATGCGGTCCCTCCCTCCTCAGGAGACCCACAGCCGTTTCCTGACGTTTTATTCTTGGACTACCGGGAGGCCGCTTCCCTGGGAAGGAAGCCGAGGCCCAGAACGGTGGTCGTTTACACTGGACCCAGGTGCGGAGGTAGCGGGACCCAGGCGGAGGGAGGACTTCTCTTGGGGGGCAGCAGAGCGGACTCCCTTGGAGAACCACTTTCCAAATCTCCCCCAGGGAGCTTCACTCTTCACTGTGTGTCTCAATCGCTATTTCTTTCGATTTCAACGGCCGTCTATATCATTCAATCACCACACCAACTATTTGTTACCATAAACCTCATTCTCTTTCAAGAGCATTATTTGAATCAGGCTTCAGTTTTCGTCACCCTAGCGAGGCGTGGCCTAACAATACCTCTTCCCCCTCCCTGTCATGTTCATCCATTCACCCCTCTCATGAGACTGAATGCGTTTAACCATATGATTAAAGCAGGATTTCCCTTTAAGATGGAGTTTCCAGGAATGAACTGTGTTTAAAAGCAGGGACCACCTCTTTGGGAATGTGAGGGAGAGAAATAATCAGCTTCAATTTGCTAAGAACCATTTATCATGAATGCTCTAAAGCTGTGTCTGTTTTAGATCTTTTCTCCAGTATAACTAAGTTATTGCACATACATCATGGAAGGTTTCTAGACTCCCAGGCTCTGCAGACGGCCCCCACCCCCGGAGGCCTGATATTTCCATTTCTTATAATATACTCAGGCAAGGACAGAGTGTCATTCTTAGCACTTGGCTAGTTAGTATTTTTTTAAAAAATATATTTTGTTGTGCTGTCTTATGCTAGGTACTTAATAACTTGGAGCACGTAAAATCCTAATAGCAGGTTGAATTATCACTGCTTTGCGGCCACAGAAGCTAAAAGAAAGGTTTAAAAAAATGGGCAGGTGCATGTTCTGTCTTCAGTTCAAGGTGGAAGCCGGAAGTGAAGTCCCATGACTGCATCATACTGACAGCATGAGCCCTTCCTGGCACGTCTTTATATATTAAAATTATTATGGAGGAAAACTCAGCCAAGACTCTCCTCTCTCAGAAACTCGGCTTTAATGCCTCCAAAGCACAAAATCGGAGTAGCTGGGATAGAGCAGCAGCTTGGTTTGAATAAATAATTTCATTTCCTGGATGATTGTTTTCCTTATAAAGTAGGGTCACATCTCCCAAAGATTTGTGCCAAGTGTCCTGAATTCCTGGAAAATGTACATGGGAAAAGTGAACAAGAATGCTGGTACAGTAATCTCCTCATATCTACACGGGGATTATTTGTTTAATAAGCCTTGACTGACGGTTTCATCTGCCTTGTCTTTTAGGTGAGCCCAATAGGGTTCGCGCTTCACCACTGGGGTGACAGAGCAGAAGGGGGTCAACTTAACTCCCAGTCCCTAAACTGGAAGATATGAATGCTCAGTGAGAAGAAAAAAGAAAAGGTGTGGAATAGTGGACATAGTATACTGACATTTGTATTTTTAAAAAGGAAAAGAATATCCGAATACACACATACATATTTACTTGTATTAAAGGCATGACAGATATTATCTGGTAACACTGGTTTCTAAGACGGGATAGAGGTGGTGGGAGGAAGGGGTAAGAGGGAGAAGTTTCACTTTAGATCTTTTGTCACTTTTGGATTTTAAACCATGAGAACGTATTACCTATTTATAAAAGAATAAATAACATTTCACTAAAAGCATAATGTGACCTCTTCCAAGTGGCAGAGTCAATGGTTCAGAGGCCTGGAGGTCGGGAAGCAGGACACGGAGGGGACTGTCTCAGCCAGGCCAGCTGATAGCCGTGATGTCCCCTGACCCAGAGTGGGTTCCTCCTTGCTACCCTGAGCACTCTGAGGGGCCAAGGTCCGGAAGTCAAGGCTCTTGTCAGTTCTTCAAGCAAGAAAAGAAGTAGCCACATGGGTTACTAGCTGCCGTGTAATGCTTTCCAAGCAAAGCAATAAGAACGCCCATGTCGCCATCTGGAAACCTCGCTGTAGAAGGATGCAGACCAACCGGAGGGTGTTCCAGAAGCCGGCCAGGATGGGCTAGGACCCGGATGCATGCGCTGGAAGGGCGAGTTGAAGACATCAGCATGTAGCCTCGGGACCAGAGGGTTTGCAGAGCCAGCACCCTTGTCTCCAGCCATTTGAAGGGAAGCTGGAAGACGGGCGAGATGAGAGAACCCAAGTGGGACGTGCATCTTGGGCAAGCTACACAGCTCTCTGAGCTGCCTTTCCTCCTCTGTGGCAAGGAGACTGTAACACTTACAACAATAGTACCCCCAGGGTTTTCTTGTTCAAGAAACAACATAGGCAAGATGTCTAGCACTTAGTAGGCACCCTGCAGAGCCTTCTGAGCCCCATCTGTATCACATACATTTCCTGTCCAAGCAAATAAATGTGTCCTGCGAGCCTCCTGTGGGCGAAAGCTGCCGGAAGAGGGACTTGGACTCCTTTAGGAAAGACTTTGCCTAGGACTGTTGGAGGATACAGCAAATCATCAAGAGATGGGCATCACAGACATAATGGTGCTTTTTAGGAAGAAGCTGAAGTCCCTGTCTCTACATCTGCCACAAAGGAGTCGGGATCTGAGCACCCCGGGGCATGTCCTCCCCACGCTCCTCGCTCCTCTCCGTTCCCGTCCCTCCTCTAGCCAGCCTGCTCCCAGAAAGGCTCAATTAAGAAGGCATTTGCAGACCTCTCTGCGGCTGGCACCCCCACATTTTTTACATTCCCTGCCTCTGCTGTTTTTGGAGCTGTGAGGTGTGTATGTGTGTGTGTGTGTATGTGTGTCTTATCTACCTCAGGAGAAGAGGGCAGGAGTCCTGTGACCCAGACTAAGAGGGATTTTCTCCTTTGACCTCATAATTCCAACTGGTAGAATTTTCTCCAGGTCCTAGCGCTGACCACGAGAGACAGGAGTGTCTTCTTAAACAGTGTTCTTAATTGTGTGTTGACTCTCTGGGGTTTCTGAGCAGACGCTGTTGTGGGCTCCTGGGGATTTCAGGATAAATGGGGTCTGGCTGCTGGCCTAGGGTAACCACAGTCAAGTGGGGGTGACACAGACTGATGCACGTCACTCTCCCACTGGGAGAGCTGTGATAGATGCCGCTCGCAGAAAGCTGAGTGCCATGGGGCCCCAAGGAGGCTACTGGTGATTAATTCCGACATGAGGCTCACAGGTCAGCCATGGCTTCGCACAATAGGTGAGGCTGAAACTGGAGTTCAGAGCTGAGTCAGACGCTGAGAGTGGGAGGATGGACAGGATTTCGGAGCTCTTGTTGGCTTCGTTTCTGGTCTGTGAATCCTTTTGTTCTCCTGGGTTTTCACACCAGTGAAAGCATTTCCCCTTCCCGGGTGTGACCTGCTCTTGCTTCAGACACCCCTTTGGGTGGGGCCTTGCAGGAAGGACTTCTCTGGCTGCCAGAGCTGGAGCTGGCCAGACCCTGCCCAGATCCTGCCCAGATCCTACCCACACCCCGGGGACCCGCTGCCCCCCTTCCCTTGCCTCTTTCCCCTCCAGTGCCCCGTCTGGGGAAACTTATCCAAGTTCCAAGCAGTAAATTTAAGGCCTTGGCAGCCCTCCCACAGATGACTCCCAAATTATCCCATTCCAAGGGGGGGGGGGGGGGGGGGAGGCCAGGAGTTCAGGCTGGAAGATTCGGCCCGGCCGTCGGAGAGCTGCGGGCGCCATCTGCTGGCGGAATCGAGCAGGCAGCCTGGGATGGGAGGCGGGGGCCGGGCAGGCGTGCAGGAGAGGAGAGGGCGACAAGCCCAGGCTCTGACAGGGAAGCAAATTCGCTGTTCAAAGACATCAGACAGAAAAAGGGGAGCAAGGGGGTGTGCGTGCTCATGCACGTGTGCGTGCCCGAGTCGGTGCCTATGCGGATTCATCCTCGGTGACGGCCGGCACGCTGGGTCTCTGGGAGGGTGTGCTGGGATGGGGTGCATGCTTCTGTTATTGTTCCATAGGGCGAGTATATGGGACTGTCTCCAGAGGAAAAAGACAGTAAATAAGAAGGTAATCAGGCCCAGATGTATCCCTCCCAGGGAAGTTCCAGATGTCCTCTCCTTAATCCTCAGCCCAAACATGGGTGATGTGTGAGACTCCGTTGATTGCATTTTCAGTTGGGGAGAGTGAGACACAGCGTGATCAGGGCCTGGAGTGAGAACACCAGCTAAACTACAAGCATCGTGGCCTGCGGACAAAGACCCTAGAGGTCATTCAGTCCATCCTCACCATTTGCAGAATAAAAGCCACGCATTCAGTGAGGAAAAAAGCCAAAGAGAGCTCAGCTTAGGTTACCTTGAGAGTCTCCGACCCTGAGTTCTGATGGACAAACCGCACTCCACCCCCACCCAGGATTTGTGCCAGGAGGATCCCAGGCAGCAACTCCCCTGCCCTGCCCCGACTCTAACCCACCTCTTCTCTATTTACCCTCTTGAAGGAATTTCCTAACCCGTAAATCTTGAGAGATTTATTATTTCCTGCGGCTCCCTTAGTTGGCAAATGTGGCTTTCCGGTTCCAAACTCAGAACCACACTGGGATCACAGATCTTGAGTGGGAGCAGAAGTTCTCCCGGCTGGTGGCCGGGAGGACACCAGCCTGCCGTTACCCACGGAAGGGCCACCAAGGACACGGCTTACTTTCCCTGGCTCCCAACTAAAACTGCTGGAATAACCAGATCAGCAGTTGTAAGAGCAGCCAGAAGTCCCAGGAGAACTGCAGGGCTTAGTTCCTCTCCTCACCCCACCTGGAAGAAGGAGGCGCTGGGCTCTCCCTGTCTGTTCTCCAAAACCTCTGTCTCTGGCTCTAGTCTTTTCCCCCCACTGGGAGGAAAATCTTCCTGAAACAGCTCAGCTTGATATCCTGCAGGCAAGGCCTCCTTTTTTGCCTGTAGAATAAGTCCAAACACCTTACAGGGTCTTCAAGCCCCGCCAGACAGGACCCCCACCTTCCTCTAACACAGAGCTTTCTTGTCGTGTTTTCACGCCTGCACTGAGTTCCAGCCATGTGGTCCTTCCCTGTCACTGGGCCTGCCTCCACCACCTGCCCCCCGACCCCGTGTTGCTCTGCACTTACCCTGGCCCTGCTGTCACTCTCTACTTCCTGCCACCTCATATGCTCTTTTGTCTACCTCCAAGTAGTGAAATTTTGTTTTCCAAAGACCGATTTCAAAGGTCATCTCCTCCTGGAAGCCCTCAGGGATCTCCTCCCTTCAAACTAGACAGAATCTCCTTTGAGTCTCCCAGTCTGTGTTTGGTCTATACCCCTGCAGGTCCTTGTAGACTGCTTTATTTTCTAGCTCCATGATCACGTGGATTACACCCCCTCGTACATTTTGAGCACCTTGAAGGCAGGGGCGCCATCGAGTTCTCCTCTGTCCTCTTCCTCACTCCCTACCCCCCTCCAATGACACTGTCCCCAGCAGTAAGGGTGCTCTTAGGGGACCTCGTAAGTGATATTCAGATAATCCAAAATTTTGACTTTTCCAAGCTCTGGCTATCCTCCCTTAGGACAAATGAACCTGGAAGAACAACGTACTTCAGAGAAAACAGACAAACTCTTCACCACTGTTCCCCTTCTCAGGAGAGAGCACGGCCCGGAGCTCCGATGGGCAGGAAGCGGCTGTGCCGTGGAAGCAGCGGCTCCTGACGTGCCCCCTCCAGGCTCAGGATTGGCAGTGAGGCCTCAGTCCAGAGCTGAGGAGCTGTACTGAGAAGAAAGGAACCTGAACCCTCAGAATCCATACATGGAGAACTCCAGCAGGAAATCTCAGCCCACGGCACCCTCCATAGGTAACAGAGAGGGAAGATACCTCACAGCACTGATCTAGAGACGGGAGTCAGAGTTTCGAGGCCCCACTTTGCTGTAACCAGCTCTCAGCCTAAAGCCACTTCCTCCCCCTTCTGGACAACGTGGGGCTGGCTGGCTCATCATTAACGCCTCTGCAAGACCAACACCCTGGCGTCACAAGGACACACATCAGGCGAGTGTGGCCCTTCATTTGAAAACCTTCACACATTTTGTCTCCAAAATTAAGTCATCTAGAGAATGTACGTATCAGTTTCAGTCATCCGAAGTTCTCATTAAGAACGTCCAACCAATAGATCATTTATGTCCTGACCTTTGAGATTATTAATAGTTGACATTTCGTACGTGTGAAAAGTGAGATGTGAAAAGAACACATATATTCAGTGCCAAGATTTCATTTCCCTTAAATAATTTCTGTTCTTTTTTTCTGATTCTTAGAGTGACACATATTTATTATAAGTAAATGCTGGAAATATAGAAAAGTATACTGAAGAAAAAAAAATCCCCTAGAATCCTACCCCCACCAAGGATCTCTGTGAACCCTCTGGTATAGTTCTTTCTAGACCTTTGTCTAGACACATTTATGGATACTCTTTTGCAAAACTAGTGTCGTGTGAGAGATGCTATTTAGAAATCCTGGATTTTTGCATAACAAAATACTGTGAGCATTTTTGCATGCCTACGATATTCTATGGTGTTATTCTTTTTTTTTTTTAAGTAGGCTCCACGCCCAACATGGGGCTTGAACTCACGACCCTGAGATCAAGGGTCACATGCTCTACTGACTGAGCCAGCCAGGTGCCCCTATGGTGTTATTTTTAATGGGGTGTCATCCCATTAGGTGGATATACTATATTTTACTTGACCAATCCTTTATGGTCTCATAAATACCTCAGTAATAAGGGACTTTCGGAACATTTCTGATATTTCAAAACTCTCTTCTTAATTGACTCCCTTGCTGTGGCTAAGTCACCCAGCCTGTCTCTGGCCTTCCTGACTGGCTGAATGATGGGATGTCAAACCCGGAAGAGACTTTAGGCATGAAGATTTACAGATCGTTTAACAGATGGGAAAACAGAGGTCCAGAAAGGGCAAGTGCACTTCTCCAGTTCCCAAAGGTAGCTGGCGGCAGAGTCCTGCCCGGTGGGCCACTTCGCATCAGCCTGCCTCCCTGATGGAGGGCCTGAACCCTGAAGAACATCAACTTGGAGCACACTTCTCAGGGTTTAAATGCAGGTGCAGCAGACCTGGGCATCTACTGAGCTGGCATTCACACCAGAGAAAGGTCTAGGCTAAACGTCCGTGTTAAATATAAACATCATCATCTGGGACGCCAATTGTCCATGATCTCCACAAACAGAAATCCTCTCTTAATGATAAAATGTTTTGTTTTCTCCTTTGAGGCGGTAAGACTGAGATGTTGAAAACAGCTACACAGGGCTGAGCCTCTTATAAATGGGATTTTTCAGGGAACTGTCACGAAGTGGCTTCAAGACTTGGGCATTTAGATACTCTCATTAAAATGAAAGACGGGCGCCTGGCGGGCTCAGTTGGTGGAGCGTGTGACTCTTGAGCCCCGGGTTGTGGGTTCGCGCCCTGCGTAAGGTGTGGAGATTACTTAAAAATAAAATCTTTAAATAAATGAATAAATGAAAGGCAGACCCAGTGTCTGAAGCCCAAGGCGGGTGCAGCAAGCCCACATCTTGGCTGTGGCCTCCCAGGTACCTGCGCCCGAATAAGCCATGCCTGTCGTAGGTAAATTCCTCACAGCTCTGGAGAAATCCTTCCATGGGGAAGGGAGCGGCTGGGGAGCCCCTGCTTATGCTAACGAGGCACTAAATTAGTGCATTACACGCCTCATTTAGCACAACTGTGCAAAATCTAAAAGTACTAATAAATTTTCCTTCTGGGGTCAAGAATCATAAAAGGATTGATGATCAACCATTAATTAGCAGAGAAATTAAAGCTTGACGGCTTCTGTTCTATCCCTCCCTTCTCTCAAATGGCACAATTTGTTCAAAATGCTTTTTGCAAAGCAGTCTTTCTCAGATAGGGGGAAAAAATAGGCAGTATCAGCCAGGAGAGTGGCTTCCCTTCCCCCTGTGACTCTCAGAGAGGTGACTGTTCTAGAAGATCAGCCCTGGGCATTTTGTCAAGGGAGAAGGACCTTGCTGTCTTTATTTACTTATTTTTCCTATTAGCTTTAGTATAAGATACGTGTCTTATACCGGGAGCGATTTTCAGAAAAGGGCATTCTTCTTTGTCATTTGCACTAAAAAGTCAGTCACTCTTACGGGTCTCAGTGGCACCTGAACTTTGCCAGATGCTGCAAAGCAGACCCTTCTGGAAAGAAGGGAACTCGATCTTCTGCTTGAGTTCGCCAGTGACTCTTGAGGACAGATCTCTCACAATCCATTGTTCCTTTTCTTTCCCTTCCTCTTTGGATATGTATTTATGTATTACAGAAAGCTGGGCGTGGGGCTTTGTATACTTCGCAGCTGAAAATCTTGAACTTTCTGGAGATGTCTCTGCAGCTACCCCATGTGCCCACTGGGTTTAAAGTGGGACACCAGGTTATAAAACACAAAGTACCCTTAGTGACACTACAGAGCTAACTTCTGCAGATGCTAAGTCTCCCCGGGCCTTGGCACTGCCAGAGGGGCAGGTGAGCGTCCCAGGGAGCCAGAGGGGCTGACCCTGAGGCTTTCCATCCATCACTAGATCTCCCAGGCGGCCGCAAATAAATTTAAACAAAAGCCTAGAGGAAGGTTCAGCTCATTTAAATCCCCGTGTGCTTCGGTCATGGCTTTGGAGGTATAAATACACCCAGATGTTTTAAACTTTTCCCCTGTTGTATCTAATCACCAGAACAACTGGGGCTTCTGCGCCTCCCCTCCCAGCCCCTGCAGGGACACACAGAGAGCCTAATTAGAAGGGTTCTCCTTTGTTTCCCTAATAGCTCTCAGCCCTGGGGCGTCCAGAGCATTTGGTCAACAAGAGAAAATCTAATGTTTAAGGCTCCACTTGAGGTGACTACAGCCTGGCCCCACAGGGAATGGAGGGGCGAGAAGGGGGAGATGCAGCAGCGGACCAGGTTCCTGGGGAGCATCCCCGGAGATGGCTCTGGGTGGGGCCGTCTGTGGGAGGGAGGATGGAACCTGCCTGGGCGCCAGGTCCAGTTCCTAGGCACAGGTACTAGAGCTGTTGCTGGGCCCTCGTTTGTCCTGAGGGATCCCTTCCTTCTCTCCAGGGGCTCCGCTGGAGCTCCGCCTCTGGCCCCCTCTGTCCAACCAGCAGCCACCACCCAGGTCCAGCCCAGGAATGGCTTGAATGGGGTTCTCCCTCCAGTCTCTACCACACCCTGGAATCGCCACTAGCCCCATGCATTCCCTCTACCACTGCATGAACCATCTTCCCTGGACACAGACCGCCTCACTCCTGGCTCAGAATCCATTCCTGGTTCATCCTTGCTTCTAGAATCAAGAGCGAAGCTGCAGTCTTCTAGCCCTAGCCTCACCTTTCCCCCAGATCCCCCCCCCCCTTATCCCACTGCACACCATGTGCTCTCCGAGCACCACCTGCCTTTCCTCTTGCTGTGCTTTCTACATCTCCACAGTTTGGCCTGGAAAAAGCCCAGCTGTCCTTCAAAAAGAAATCAAGTGGCCTCTCCATGGGTGCAGGCAGAGTCTTGCCACCCTTTTCTCCATGTCCCATCTCTGTTGATATGACCGCTGTGTATATTTTCCCTCCAGATGGTCAGCTCCATGAAAGGAGGGGGTATGTTCCATTCATCCTCATGCCTCCCCTCCTGGGCACAGTGTCAATATTTCTGTAAGTACCAGACACGGAAGCGGGGACGTCGTGTTGGACTATTTCACAGGAATTTCCTGGGTCACTAGTCCTACTCTCCAGATCAGTGCTAGTGAGATGTCAACTTTTAGTGTCCATCCAACTGTCCATAAAGGTCCCAACATTGCAGCACAGGGCCCAGCAGGGCATGAGATCCATCCGGCCCAGACCACCGCTGGAACATACACCCTCCCCTTCACCCCAACACCCCTTGTCAGAAGACACCTGCAGAACAGACCAAAACTGAGTCTCTGAGTCAGGCCAAGGAACACCCTAGCTCAGAATGCATATGGATAAGAACACAATGCCTGGACCGCATCTCAGACCAATTAATCACAGCTTTTGGGATGAGGCCCAGGCCTGAGTGTTTCTGAGCTCCCAATGTGCAGTCAAAATTGAAAATCACTACTTCAGTCCAAAATAGCAAAACCCTTGCAATCCACTTTTAAACTCTCAAGAACATAGCCAAAGCAGTCTTTCCAGGCGAGTTCTGTAAAATATTTCTGCCCCCACCCCCCTCAGCTATTTGAAGGAGTCAGGTAGAGCAAACACAAGTGGCTTCTCATTAGCCAAAAGCAGCTGACTCCTTGGTCGTAAAAAGGTAGCAGAGAAATTAAGAAAAGCCTTCCAGATTGGAACCATTCAAAACCACACGAGAACAGGGCTCCAAGGACTGGGATTTAAGCTCACACCTCACCACTTACTGACTTTGGACAACTTCTCTGAATGTTGTTTTCCTCATCTGTAAAATGGATTCAGCAATGATTCCTACCACTTCATATATTGTGAAGACTGGGGAAGGGGCATGGAAGCATTCTGTAACCAAGAAGGGAAGATGTTACTTGTTATTTTGGTTCTGTAATTATACATTTCTGGAAAACATGACCCACGTCTTATTCCTTTCTGTACCCTTGCAGTAGTCTCCTGTGTGGGGCTCATGTCCTACCCAAAGTGTATGTGGAGTACGTGAATGAATGGATGAGGTTAAGAGTAGGTTCACAAATGAGTGAGCAAGTGAATGGATGGATGGACGGACGGACACTGGAGTTCTGTGTCCCCAAATCCCTACACCAAAGCTCTGCAGAGCAGAGACAAAGCTTGTCCCCTCCCCTGCCTCCCAGCCTTCGGCTGACATGACTCACACATGGAGCAACTTAGCAGAGAAGCAAACATCTGGGGCCCAGAAGCGCTGTTACACAAACCCCCCTGGACCTGATCCCAAAGCTCAGGAAATGTACGTAGCGTCGCAGTTCCCACATTTGTCCTCATGCCCTTCCCTCTACAGTGCTGCTGTCACTGGGCAGTGGCAGGCCACGGCCAAATAGACCAGGACAGGGGTCAGGGCAAGAGGAGCACCAGGAAACGGGTGGCCTCCCCCAGCTACTCCAGTGCCCTGAAGCGAAAAAGCCGTGGCCCCCAGGCAGAGACCACCAAACAGGGGCACCGGGCAGCACCCCGCCACCCAGGGAAAAGAGCGCTGGACTTGGAATCAAAAGACCCATTTCGAGTCCAGGGACCACCATCTTCCATGTGGCCTCGGGCAAATCACTAACTCCTGTGTCACCGAGCTGTGGCAATAATGGAAAAAAGAAAATCTTTCTGGAAACTCCTAGCATGATGCCCGGCTTTAAACGTTCATTCATTCGTTCTTCAACAAAACTCATTTATGGTGACTTTCCAAGTCCCAGACACTGTTCTGGGACACAAGGCACTCAATCAGTCCTTCCTCTCTCCCCCCCCCCCCCCCCCCCGCCTTTTCTTTTTCTCGGAATGGGAAGAGGACTTGGGTGTCATTTGGTTTAAACATAAAGGCAGGAACCAATGAAATGATCATTGTTTTCCCTAAGAGGGCCACTTCCCCAGCACCAGAGAGGGGAGAGGCAGAGCCGAGGGCTGTGCAAATACACCCTGAATACCACAGACAGAGAAGCTCACGTAACCTCAAGATGTCTCTCCACGGGCTGGAAAAGGGCAAATCAAATGAAACCCCTTGATTGGAGAAGCCCGTCCTTGGCCGGAGGAAACTTGGCGGGGCCAGATGTGTCTGCCGGTCCAGGAGGGCTGGGAGAATTCTGTGGGCTCTCCTCCGTGTTCCACGTTATCTCCCATTTCCTTTGGGAGCCCAGGAGACACGGCCTTCCCAAAGCAGCCTCCGAGGTGGCCTGTGAAGCTTTTGTCCTTGGCAGCAGAGAAATTTCTGCTTCAGTGGTTCCAAACAAGGCTTGCATTAACTCCGGGCCTGTGAGGAGAGCACGTGCAACAAAACCCAACACCGTGTCCCAGCCCTCAGACAAGCACAGAAACAAATGGTGCAGGAATTTTTCCGAATAGAATCATCCGCTCAATGTCACTGCATACATTTACCTACCTCAGTGCCTATTCACGGCCCCTTTAAAGGGGGCTGGCAATAGAGATGGACCAGACAACATCTCTATGGCAACACCCCCCCTGAAAAATGGTGGCAGCCACAGCGAGAGGAGCGATGAGCAATTTTTAAAAATATACGCAAATACAATGCTACTCACCCCGAAGGACCTCTTGGCTCCCAGGACGCAGGGTTGTGTTTAAAACAATAGCCGAGGAGCTCATGACAAGACTAATTAGGGGCACAAGGGGGACATGCAAACTCAGGACCGAGAGTTTGCACAAAGAATTAAGACCCGGGGCCTTGGGGACACTGGAATTTGTCAACAAAACTAACATTCTCTTTCCTGGAAACTCTCAAGCTGAAGGAGTTCACGAGGCCCTGATTTTCAGTGTCCGACGGGGGACAGGGAGTGAGAGATGGTAAAAACAAACAGTTACCACCAGCAGGCCCCGAACAGGATCCTAAATCTAGCAGAGGGTTGGAGCCCTCTGAAGGGCGTCCAGTTACCACCTTGCGTGGGCCATCCCAGATGGGCGTTTGGGGGAGGGGTGGCATCCCCACCTTACAATCAGAAGCCTTAGAGGGGCTTTGTGGTTCTAAAGGGCTGTGGGGGGGGGGGCGGTGAGCCTGAGACATTAGTATCGAGAACTAGCCCCATGACCACCACAATCGTAATGACAATACAGGAAGGGGGGGCATGGGTGCTATTGACATCCTATACTGAGTGCTTTGGAAAGACATTGGGCACCCTGTCGGGGAAAGCAGTGTTTCCAACTGCCGGCAAGGCGAAGACAAGGAAAACTGCTCTCTCATCTTGCTTCCTCATGGGTTGCTTCGTGTGTCCCAGAACAGAGCTGGGAGGAGAAGCGAAGACCAGGGTGGGGGAGCTTGCTGGGCCGACAGGCTCCATTTCTATTGGCCCTACTTACTTTCCCCGTGACCTTAGGCAAGTCATTAACCTTGCTTGCCTCTCGAGCTCCTTCCATAAAACGTGAAGTACTTGCGGATGGCTGGATGAAAGATTCCAAAGCGAGTGCCGAGTTTATATACAGCGCCCTTTACTCCCCACACATGTGGGAAATTAGCTGTAAGAGGCTGGGCGTCAGGTGGAGGGTGTGTGAGCGGGGCGCTCACCGGGACCCCAGTGGTTGGACCCTGGAGCTTTGAACAGCCTTGTTTTAAGAAATCTTGACAGTGGAAAATGGTCTGTGGCTGATGGCCCTGTCATCTGTTGCTGTCCTTGGAGGCCGAGTTCTGGGGCACGGCTTTGCCAGACCCTGGGTTTGCCTGTGGATGGCTGCCTATGCCCTCCACAGCCCTCACCTGAAGCGCCAGGCTCCGAATGGCCCCAGCCTGACTCTGCTTGTTCCTCTTCTTTCCTTTCTGTTCCTTCTTTCAAAATAGATACTCCTTTTATGCAGGGGCAAGAATTTCTATGATAATTTGTTTTCTAACTTTCAGGAGCCGTAATAAAAACTTCCATTTTCTTTCTTATTGAGAGGCTCTTAAAGTTAAACACATACAAATTAGACCATGAAAATCATTCCCTTTTCTGGGATCTATACTTCAAAGCAATCATCTCTTACAGAATTTTAAAAATTTATTTACACCATTAAAATATATATTTTATATCCATTTGAGACGTAACAAATATTAATTTCACTAATATATATTGATGTTTCTATCTCACTAATATTTTGTATAACTAATATATATTTGTTGGGATTTCTGCAAGGGCTACAAAACTATGATAAGGACTTAAAGCATTTGATTAAATTTAAAAGAATGGCCCTTTTGAGTTCAAAAGCAATTGTACCATTTTGCTCACTCAATGAATTTTCATCTTATTTTAAGAAATTCCCTCTCTGACATGATGACGCTATAAATGCTTCAATAAACTGCATTTGTTTAAATGACTGATACTAAATTTTATAAAATCATTATATGTTTTTGCTCTTTTCATGTTACTTTTTAAAGTTAAATCAAACTTTTCTTCGTTTGTACTCTGTCGGGAGTCGGTTTCAACCCCGAAGGGAGACTGTGTGGTTCAGATCCATTGATGATAAACACATGTTGAAAGTCCTGGTTTTCGACCTTGCCTTGTGCTCATTGAACTGATGACAACTGTCATCTCCACAGGCTTTAGCACTTCACATCATCAGCCGTGCGCTTTGGAGCTTGGCAAAATGATGGATTGAGCTTCTGTTTATTTTTTGTTTCTAAGGGTGTTTGTGGGATTTGTGGAGGTCTCTGTGTCCCACTCCCCTGCCCCTCGCCCTCTGCTGCTGTCAAGGAAATAGCAGGAATATCACCATCCGAGGTCACATCAAAATGTGTTGGTGTATAGGTCCCACAGAGTCCTCTGGGCCCCGACCCATGTTCTCACGACCCTTTGGAAGTTCTAGGAGATCCTCAGGAGCACATGAGCTGTCAACTTAAAAAGAAAATTACACAATGTAGTTAGTTTCAAATGCTTAAGAAAGGCATTGTCTGTGGATCTGCTAACACCTGGGGACAAGCTCATGTATCTGTTGATTTCAAAAGACATTTACTCCACTTCAGAGAGTGTGGGTGTGTAGGTGGGGGGGAGCATCCAACATTAGGGATATACTAACCCTATAATGCTATCTCTTGATATATCTTCCTCCAAATCACTGGGCAAGATCTTGCAGTTCATAAATCTCACTTCACAGACAGGAAAACTGAGACCCAGAGGGGGCTGTACCTTGCCCAAGTTCATTTGGCAAGTGAGACGAGAAGCCAGGTGTGCTGGCTCTGCCCCAAGTTTACATTTTGTTTTTGGAGCAACTCCATCATCTCCTTCATGGGTGGTGTTAGATTCCTATGCCGTAGTTTTCACACCAGGGATTGTGATTAGGGTCACAGCCAATCTAAGCTTACTGAGATTTACACAGTCCATTTTTGCCCTTGCTAATATCCCGCTGACCTAGGCAGAGAGCTGTGAGGGTCCAGTGAATAATGGATGAGGAAGTGCCTTGCAAAGTGGGAGTTGATGTACAATTACTATTATGCCGGCCCTTCCTAGGGCCCCGGCCCCAAGATTCAGCAGCAGCCTCTCTCTCCCCACACAGCTGATATTGCTGACTCAGCTCCACAGCCCCAGGAGCCAGAAATAGAGAGGCTGCATCTGCGGGGAGGATGGGAGCAAATCCATGGGGCTATTTGGACGCCAGAAGCATTTCGAGGCAGCCGAAAAAAAAAAAAAAGCACCCATCTTTCTGTTTGTTTTCTTCTTAATGACCAAGTAACATCTACCACAGTAATCCCTTCCCCCGCCCCTGGGGGCTTGGGAATGGGGTGCGGTAGGCCCAGATGTCTGGGGCATGAGGAGGTATTGACGCGCCTCGCCGGCGCAGCTGCGTCCCAACGGCTGCATCCCCAGCTTACAGCTTTGTTGTGAGCGCAGGCCGTGGCCGGCTGGGGACAAGCTGGTCCCCCTCCGCAAGCGCCTGCCTCCCTGGCCTCTCTTCTGCATCTAAGCGGGCCAGCTGGGATGGCTAGAGGAAGTCAGGAGGTGAATATGGCCACTGGAAAAGAACTGATAGGAAAGCGTTAAAGGATGGATGCCTGGGTTAAGCTCAGACGGTTAAGCGTCTGCCTTCAGCTCAGGTCACGATCCCGGGGTCCTGGGATCAAGTACTGAGTTGGACTCCGTGCCCAATGGGGAGTCTGCTTCTCCCTCTCCCCCTTCTCCCCACTTGTGCCTCCCCCAAATGAATAAATAAAATCTAAAGAAAGAAAAGCATTAAAGGAGAGACCAACTGGCTGGAAGCACCCTGGATGGAGGAGGCTCACATCCCCTCTCTGGACCTCACAAATAGGAAACCATAATCCCGGTCCTGCCAAGCTCCCGCAGCTGCTGGGAGATCATTGGCAAAGGCAATACCAGGAATCATTAGGTGGGAGAACATGTTCACCTATTTCCAACAGGCGTTTCTGAGTCCTTTCTGTGTGCCTCCTACTGTGAGGGTGTAAGGGACACAGAGATAAATAAGACACTCCCTGCCTCAGAGAGCCTTAAGGCAAAGAAGGGGTAAGTGCGGTGGCAGCATGTTCCTGGGTCCAGTCCACCTGCGGAAGAGAAACACTTGGGGCAGAGGCATGAGTTTTATTTCTCTAAGCCCACAGAAGAACACTTGGGGGAGGCCTCGGGGTTAGGGGTTGGGGGAGGGTGACCGGCTGGCTAATCCACTTGGAGTATCGATTTTATTTCAATCTGTATAACATACTATTCTAACTTATCTGATCCTCAAAAAGGAGGTTCTGTTATTAGCTCCATCCTACAGATGAGGAAACTGAGGCATGGAGAAGTTAAGATTCTTGCCCATCCCACGGTGAGCTGCTAAGTGACAGAGCGGGGGTTCCTACCCAGGCAGTCTGGCTCCAGATCAGCTATGTAAAAAGCCATGTGTATATAAGTCAGAAGAATCAAAGAGGCTAGAGAGGATATCACATACGGTAAAGAGATTTTGTTACTTGAATTTTGTCATTTTGGTGTTTTTTAAATTAGTTTTTATTGAAAAATTGAGTAGAGAGTTTAAAAATAAGTTACCAGGGCTGAGGTTGCAGAGAAACTCAGTGTTCAGTCTTAAAGCTTCTACTTTGTCCCTGCACCTACTGCAGTGGGCTCGTGAAGGGCCAGGGTGTCCACCCGCCTCTTTGCTTTCCTCCCGCCTTCCCCGGCTGGGTTCTCTGTGACATGCCTTCCCTCTGTCCGGCCTCCCTGAGCTTCATCTTCAAACACCAAATTGTGCATCAGCCCAGAACATCTGGGTCTAGGGTTTAACCTACAGAGGGCAACCCTTTGGCACAGATGCATGGATCTTACCACTTTTTTTTTCTCCTAAGGTAAGTTATTTGCTTAATCCCTCTCCCGCCACAAGCAAAGGGATCAAGATCAGGACACTGGCCATCACTTGATACAAGTAGAGATGAGCTGACGGTCCCACGTACTCTGCCGCTCCTCCTGCACAGTGCGTGTCCCGGTGCCCATGTAGTGATCCCGGTTCTCTTTATTCATCTTCATAGCTGGTTGGAAGCAGAGTCATGCAAGAGCTATAACATAGAGCATGATTACCATCTCCCCAGAGAAAGGGATAGACCCGATGCAGAGATGGGGTAAGCCAGGACCTTGGGTCTCTCGTGCTCTCCATGGAAAGCATGCTTTGGCATGCTTGCTCCCACCCTGGAGAGCCCCATGAAGCAGGCAAGGGCCTTATCCATGCCAGCTGAGTCTCCTGCCACAGGTGCCACTCAGTACAGGCCACCCCTATGGCTGGGACCTGCCATCTCCAGCCCGTATGGCTACCAGCTTTACTTCTTCTGCAGCACCATAGAATTCAGAGCGGCGCCAGACACCAACTAATGCTCACTGGCCCGTACCCTTGCCCCAGTCAAGGGGCACATCCCTACAGGGGCATCTCCTCATCACGGTCCAGTTCCATGACACGCTCAAACCCGTGACGAAGCCCACTGGCCCCCAAGAAACCAGCAAGAGGGGCAGGGGCAGTTACAACCCGTGGTGGCTATAAAACCTGGTCTCCACTTCACTTGCTTCTGCCTTTGCCCTGAAAGACATTTGAGTGAATGAAGAAGAAAATGAGAAGCAGGGAACCAAGATGACTCCACTCTGAAGTCTGAAATGAGAACAGAAGGTCAGATTCGAGATAGCCAGGCAGCCAGTCATTGTTTGCTCACAAAACTTACGTCCTCTTGTGGACAAATGGGACTTCGAGGCCATGGGGAGGCAGAGATAGCAGGGCTGCTTGGCTGCTACTCTATCCTTGCTCTTGGATGACCTTCTCTTCAGCCCTCGCCATAGGGGCTGGGGCCCCAGCTGGCCTGGCTCCTGCTGGCCCGCGCTCCTCCCAGCGAGCCTCTGATCTGCCCAGATTCTCTGCACAGACTCCTGGGGATAACATCAGGAAGACACCACTTCTACTTTGACCTCACTGAAGGCATGGCCTGCTGCTTGGCAGATGTGCTTTTTTTAATCCTTTCCCCCAGAGACCTCTGGGATGGGCCAGGCTGAGCTTAAAAGGAGCTTAGCCTTTGCGCTGTTAGGCTGGTGCGTGTTAAGGTCAGAGTCCTCGTGCCAGGTTCCATGCTGTGCTTTGGGGAAACACTGACACCGCCTTGAGCCCTGGATCCTGAGGCTTATAGTAGAGCTTCAAGATCATCAAGATGCAGCACCAATGCCACCTCCTCCATGAAGTCACTTCCAATCACCCAAAGCCACCAGAAAGGTAGACTGTCTCTCTCCCTTCTCTAGGCCCCCCTATGACACTTTGAACTCATATTGTAGCACTTCTAAGTCTGCTTTGTATTAAAGTTAGGTGTTTGAGGGGCACCTGGGTGGCTCAGTCAGTTGGGCGTCTGCCTTCAGCTCAGGTCATGATCCCAGGGTCCTGGGATCGAGCCCCGCATCGGGCTCCCTGCTCAGCGTGAAGCCTGCGTCTCCCTCTGCATCCTGACCCCCCCCCCCCCCCCACTGGTGCTCTCTCTCTCTGTGTCAAATAAATAAATAAAATGTTTTTTTAAAAAAGTTAGGTGTTTGCATGTCAAATTCTGACACCAATTCTAATGCATGGCTGTTTTTTTTTTTCCCCCACATCACTAAACAATCCTCAGACACCAGCTGGGTGTCCTACAATTCATGTCAATTCTGATACTATCTACTTGGAGATAGCATCAGATTTCATAGGTTAAGGGCTTGGTTCCACAGGACTGCGCACTTCAATGCCAATTGCAAGTCTAAGTTGTTGCCTGTGCTTCTGATAGACTGTAAACAGTAACTGCTATAAATCAGAGATTTCCATGACACCCTCTTTGGGTTCAATTAATTTGCTAGAGTGGCTCACAGAACTCAGGAAACCAGTTACCTACTAGATTCCAAACTTACGACAAAGGATGTTAAAAGATACTAATCCATAGCCAGATGAAGAGAAACATAAGGCAAGGTCCTAAACAAAGGAGCTTCTGTTCCATGGAGGTTGGGGTCCAGCAGGGTGCAACATGGAAGTGTTCTGTTTCCCCAACCTGGAAGTTCTCTGAACCCCATTCTTTTGGGTTTTTATGGAGGCCTCATTACATAAGCACAATTGATTACACCATTG
Organism: Phoca vitulina; assembly: GCF_004348235.1. Lineage (NCBI taxonomy): Eukaryota > Metazoa > Chordata > Mammalia > Carnivora > Phocidae > Phoca > Phoca vitulina. Next base: position 50,745,141 of record NW_022589711.1, read on the forward strand.
GCCATTGGTCATTGAATTCAATCTCCAGACACTCACCTCTCCCCAGAAATCAAAGGGTGGGACTGAAAGTTTCAACCCCTTAATCACATGACTGGTTCCACTGGCAACCAGCCCCCATCTTTAAGTGAGGTCCAAAGGTCACTTCAGTAACATAACAAAAGACACCTTTATTGTTCTTATCACAGGAAATTCCAAGGATTTTAGGAGCTCTGTGCCAGGAACTGGGATGAAGACCAAATATGTATTTCTTATTATAAATCACGATATCACAGCACATGTGTCTCCTCCAAAGACTGTGAGCTCCTTGTGGGCTAGGCTCAGAGGAAACCCTCAGCAAACATTGAGTGACTAAACTAATGAAAGAACAGATGCAGTAAATGCCACATTTCTCTGACCTCCCCACACAGGTGGGGAAAAACCTCTTTTCATTCACTCAACAAATATACATGGAGTCCTACTCCATGCCAGGCACTGTCTTGATTATAGAAGGAAACAAAGCAGACAAAAATGCATATCCTCATGAAATTTATAGTTTAGAGGAGGAGAACAAACAATATGGATGGGGGAAAACAACAAACAAAAGAAAACAAGTATATAAAATATACAGACTGAGAGCAACAACTAGAATAGAAATAAGCAATGGAGAAAAATCAGGCAGAAAAGGGGGATAAAGAGAGCTGGGGCAGGGAGCATATGGGCTGGACTATAATCTATGGAGGTCAGTGAAGTCTTTACTGAGAAAGTAGCATTTGAGAAAATACCTGAAAGATATGAGAGAGTGAGATACATGGATATCTGGGAGAAGAGCCTCTGAGACAGAGGGAACCACATGTGCAAAGACCCTGAGGCAGGAATATGCCTGACATCTGAAGGAACATCCAGGAGTTCAATGTGGCTGGAGTAAGGTAAGTGAAGGAGATAGCAATGGGAGGTGAGGCCTAAGAGATAATGAAGGCACAGCTTGTATAGGGCCTGGTTGGTGCTATTAGTAAAATAGGAAGCCATTAGAGAGTCTTAAGAAGAATAGTATGACCCGGCTTAGGTGTAACCAGGATTACTCAGGCTACTGTGCGGAGCATAGACTACTGCAGGGCAGGGCAGAAAGCTGAGACCAGTTAGGAGGGTGTTGTGATAATCTGGGCGGACTATAATGGTGAGTTGAGACAGGCTGATAGCATTGGAGATGGTATGAAGTGGGAGGATCCTGGTGCATTTTTCAGAGAGATACAATAGAATTTGCTGCTGAAATTGGATGTACCACGTAGGAAGAAGAAGAGCAATTTGGGTGGAGAGGTCAGGGGTAGGGGTTGTGAGCACAGCAGTGGCACCAAGCAAGAATTAGAGGAGGGGAATTTGATGTTGGAGTAAGAAGGCAAATCTCTTAAGGTGTTTGGCAGGACAGGGAAGGAGAGAAGGAGGGTGATAGTCAAAGGGCATTTGGGATCCTGTTTATGATTTCTGTTTAGGCTGTTGATGGTGATCTAACAGAAGGGAAATTGAGGATGTAGGAGAGGAAAGCAACTGGAATGGTATCCTTGGGTAGAATCTGGACTCCTAGGGGTTGGGCAGAGAAGGTCACTTTTACCCACTTTGTGGGGGGAAGCGGCTTTCCGACTGCCTCAGGTTCTGTCACAAGCCTGCTCAGATTGCTTGTTTGAGGTGCAAGTGTAGGCTTCTGGATGCCTATTTCTGGGAGTCTCTTCTGTTTCTTTTTTGTTTTTCCAAAGATTTTATTTATTAATTTGAGAGCGAGAGAGAGTAAGCACAGAGGGAGAGGGAGAAGCAGACTCCTTGCTGAGCAGAAAGCCCAACGCAGGACTCGATTACAGGACCCTGAGATCAAGACCTGAGTGAAAGGCAGATGCTTAACCCACTGAGTCACCCAGGCGCCCCATCTGTTCTATTTCTGAAAGCATACAGAGAAACAGAGGTTCTATAAATCATACATGGTAGTATACATTTTTTAAAAGACTTTATTTTTTTAAGTAATCTCTGTACTCTACATAGGGCTCAAACCTACAACCCTAAGATCAAGAGTCGCATGCTCTACCAACTGAGCCAGCCAGGCGCCCCATGCTGTATACATTTTCTAAATGTGCTGCTGGTTTAGAATAAGATACAAGTAAGATGATCTATTCCAGCCCCTTATTTACAGATGGTAAAATAAGCTTCCTCAGTTCACACAACAGGTCACAGACAGCATGTGCTCAGACCTTTCAGCTTCTGGGCTGGTTCTCTCTCCATCCTACTCTGATCCCCACTGCAGCCTTTACTGATTCTAAACAGTCACTGGACTTTTGACCAAGGTCTCATTGCCCTGGAGATTTCAAACTGTCCTAGGGGTATGTTGCCAAAAAAAAAAAAAAAAAAGGCTTCTGTTCTGACCCTCTCCAATGACATGAGATTAGAAAGTCTCCTGCCCTTACTTGGGAGGATAAATGACTCAAGCTGAAACACAGCCTGATATGTTGGCAGGAGCAGGTGGGGAAGGTGGAGGGGAGGGGGGACAAACAAACAGAAACAGCCTGAACTAGAGGTCGATGTCCCAGAAAGTAGTCCTTGTGATGCTCCTGACTCACTAGGTGCCCTTGGATTAATTCTGTCCCATCTTGGTCCCTAGCTCAAGTTCCTCCCACCCCCATAAGTTGAGATGTTATGACAAGTAGTCACTAGTGTTCTGTGTCTAGGGCTCCTTCAATCAGAGAACGTCCTGCTTTTCTTCTTGGTTTCTTCTGCCACCATAACCAAGAGAAAGCAAAATGTTCACTAAGCCACATGTGGAATGCTCAGTGGCCTGCGAATTATTAAAACCCACGCATGCCGAGCCCTCCATAGAGAAGAAGAAGCCCTTCCCTGGTACATGCCACTATGAGGGAGGGCCAGTATGGGTGTGCATCCTTGGGACAAGATTCAATGTGTCACAAAAGCCCCAACAGAAAGCTTGGACACATACACACCCAGTTCCCATTAGCAGCATCCTTCAGTTGATTCCCCAGGAACAACTTCTGTTTCCAGTAAAAGGTAGCCCTTCACAGTCATCTCTGGCCAAGAGGCCTTTGTGTCTTGTAGATTAAAAACTGCATGTATTCAGGAACTCATCCTTCCTCTTCCGATCCTTTAAGCCTTTCTATTTTTATCCCTTTTGGTTGATTTCCAGAGGAATCTGTTCATTTGTGGATTCACTCACCGATTCGGTGACCATTCAATGAATAATTCTTGGCTCCTATATGCCAGGCACTTTGCTAGATACTGGAGCTAGAGGCAAGGTTTCTGCCCTCGAGGAGCTTACAGTCTATGACAAGCAGACAACGAGTGGGGGTGGGGGGACGGAAACAACACAGGTGTCTGTGTGATCCCAAATGGCTTCAGGTGCACTAAAGTTCGGGGGGGGGGGGCAGAAAGCGGAAATAATGGGTGGGCCAGTGAGGACGGGCCAGCTTATGCTCAGTGTTTTGTGAGGACGTGCAGTTTCAGATAGATGTTGATTTTCTGTTACCCTGGAAATAGGGGCCTCTGGCAGAAAGAGATGAGGGTAACGGGGTGATGGTTTCCTGTGCTCTGACACCTTGTTTATTTCCTAGATGGAGGACAGAAAATCAGAATAAGAAGGTTGCCCGATGCTGAGCCCCTTCCTTTTTGGGAGTTTGTGGTCAGAGATTTTGTTTAGAAATAAAGCAGCCATTTCTCTCTTCATAGTACATTTTGGCCAGTTTGTTGTTAATCCCCATAAGCCTTCTCAGTGAAGTCACTCAGCCAGCCAAGCCTGAATGACACACGACTTCTTGCTTTAAGCTGAGGGGAACTTGTTAAAGAATATTACAACAGTTTAAGAGAAATCGGACCCTCCCACTCTGCAACGTTGGGAAGACTAATGTTGCGAAGAATTAAACTCACGTGGGGATTTCGGTTTCTGGCCACCACAGAGTAACTGGTACGTGACTTGCCCTCCCACTTTAAACAACCACCAACGGAGATGAAACATCTGAGGAACCGTCTTCAGACACTGAACAACAGGCAGTAGGAGACTGAGTTTGGAGAGAAGTGAACGCTATGTGGACAGACCCATGGTCACCCCAGCTTTGTGCCCAGGAGAATGTCCCCCCCTCCAGCTGACTTTGATCCCACGCTGAACTGTGCTCTCTCTGAGCTGATGAGCAGAGACTGGAACACCAGGCTACAAAAAAGGCGGGAATTTGTGGGGTGGACTATCAGAGGAGAAAGGGCTTCCCAGAAGGGTGGGCCCCTGACATCTGCACAGGGACTGACTGAGGGTCTGTAGCTGGAAGTGGGCCGCACAGACAGAAGCCAAGAATCCACCGGGCCTCGCAAACGTCACGTGCTGTGGGGCGGAGAATCTACAGAGAGGCCACGAGTCCTGCAGGGCTGAGTGCAAACATTCTGAGGATTCATCTGCGACCCCAGGAAAGCTATTCCTTAAGAGTAAGTACCATGACCTAGGATTAGGGCCAAATCTAAAACTCAGCTCAAAACAAAAACAGACTCACTCTCGCAAAGAAAAAGAAACAAGCCTGACAGGACCCAAAAGATCTTTCAATCATTTAACTGCCTTCAAGAACAAAATCCAGTGCCCTTCAAAGGAAGATGTCATAGTCTGGACTCCTTACATCCTATTATTTGTATTGAGGAGCATGCAATTAAAAATTACCAAACATGTGAGGTAGAAAAGGGTGACCCAGCAAAATCAAGAGAAAAAAATCAACCTATGGAAATGAACGCTAAGGTGAAAGAGATGTTAGAATTAACAGACAAGACTTTATTTTTTTAAAAGATTTTATTTATTTATTTGACAGAGAGAGCAAGAGAGCACAAGCAGGGGGACCAGTAGAGGGAGAGGGAGAAGCAGGCTCCCCGCCAAGCAGGGAGCCCGGTGGGGCTCGATCCCAGGACCCTGGGACCATGACCCGAGCTGAAGGCAGACGCTTAACCATCTGAACTACCCAGGCACCCCAACAGACAAGACTTTAAATTTAAAGAAGCTACTGAGAGAAATGAGAAAATATTTTGGTCCAAGTCATGATTAAAAACATATCATATCAAAATTTGTGAAACTTTGGATTCCAGTCAGAACCTGCACTTCTGGTCAGGATGATTAACAAGGATCAGATTTACTCATTTTTTTTTTTTTTAAAGATTTTATTTATTTATTTGACAGAGACAGAGATAGCGAGAGCAGGAACACAAGCAGGGGGAGTGTGAGAGGGAGAAGCAGGCTTCCTGCTGAGCAGGGAGCCCGATGTGGGACTCGATCCCAGGACCCTGGGATCACGACCTGAGCCGAAGGCAGACGCTTAATGACTGAGCCACCCAGGCGCCCAGGATTAGATTTACTCTTACAGCTAAAATGACCAACGACAAGGAGAAAACCGGATGAGGTACAGGAAACAAAAGTTCTCAAGAAACTGGACATCAGGCAGTGAAGGACAGTGATCCCTGAGAGGATGAAAACAAATGAGGTGAGCCTGTAATTGCCCCAGCTTATTGCCTGACTGAAGGTTCCTTGGAAAATCAAAAACAGAACTAACCTATGATCCAGCAATTCCACTTCTACTACTACTACTAACCTGAAAAGGTATCTGCACACCCATGTTCCTTGCAATGTTACTTACAATAACCAAGACACAGCAACAACCGTGGCGAGAGCCCCATGTCAGGCTCCCTGCTCATGGGCAACCTGCTTCTCTCTCCCCCTCTGCCCCCCCACCCGCTTCTGCTCTCTCTCTGTCTTGCAAATAAGTAACTAAAGTCTTCTTAAAAAATTAAAAAAAAATAAAAGAGAATGCTTAAACAAACCAATCAAAAGGCAGTTTGTCAGACTGGATAAAAAAAATAATGAAATTGACTAAAAGCTGCCTGCTTTATATTATGTGACTGCAATTCTAAACAATATCAGCAATATAAATATTGCTTACTTCCCCAAATATTCTTACCCCTGCCCACTTACTATTGATGACAAGAGTTAAGCCCTTGTGCTATATATATAATTTGGATCTCATGTTTCCCTTTAACATTAACCATAAACATATTTCCTCATTAAAAGCTTCCTGGAATAGGAACTTTTTTTATTTGAGTATAGTCGACACACAATGTTACATTAGTTGCAGGTGTAACATAGTGATTCGACTTCTCTATACATTATGCTATGCTCACCACAAGGGTAGCCTCTGTTTGTCACCATACGATGCTGTCACAGGGCCATGGACTCTCTTCCCTATGCTGCACCTGAAACAGGAATTTTTAATGGTTGCGTGATACTCCTTCAAATTTTGTTAACTGATCCCCCATCCTCGAACACTAAGATTGTTCCCAATTTGTCAGTCTTATAAACAACATTGGGATGATGACTCTGTGCATAAATCCTTGACATTTTATCAGGTGATTTCCTTAGGCGAGAAACACCTCCTCTTGCTTTTTTATGTTTGAGGAGATTCTTGGCCCATGAGACAGCAGAAAATGTATAAATGAGAGCGTGCGTGAGAGGCCCAGGTGGCTGTCCCCCATGGGACTGAGAGAGGCCAGGAGGGCAGAGCAGCAAGGGGGGAGACGCCTGGGAGGGCCCCGGGGGGAAAGAGGAGCGCGTGCAGGACTCTGTCAGAATGGTGGGCAGAAGAAAAATGAGGCCAAGCCTGCACGCAGAGCAGAGATTAGAAGTACGTAGAAGCGGCCATGTTCCTATGGCTGGCCAACTTGACTTGTGTGTGCTTCCATTTCCTCTTCTTTAGAAAGAGCCTAGAAACAGCATCTGACTCTGTAATACTCGTTTGTAGATGAAGTGGGTTAAGGTTGGTCAAGTGCCTGGAATATTACCTGGCACGGAGTGTGCACTACGTAAGTAAACGTGGCTTCTGGGGGGTGCCTGAGCAGTGCCCAAGTGGGAAATCCATGCTGAACAGCACACAAAATGGAGGCTCTGATTCCCTTTGCCAGGGAAGGAGACTGGCAGCCTTGCCCCGGAGTCAGCTTCCCTCAGAGCGAACCTGGAGGCCCGTGTGGGGAGCCTGCTGCCCTTGCTCTCCGACTCCGGCCAGTCGCTCCACGATCAGCTGTGAGAAAGAAGGTGCTGCGTCCCTCTTCCATCAGCTCTTGGAGGACACAGGCACCGCTTAGTAAGCAGTTTATGTCCTTAAGCATCTCCCTGGGGAACCGGGGAACCACAGGACAGCGTAGATAATGAAGATCTATTGCATAAGCAGAAAACGCTCAATGGTTAAATGCCTCCCCCTGTGCTCCCTGGTGGCTCCCACCCTGCAGCCCTCTCTCCTTTTCATTAGCTGCGTGAGAGGGCTCAACATGGATCTTATTTTCTCCCTCCTTGTGGGAAAAGACATTGATCCTGGCTTCAAAAGCCTCTCTGCCTGTGTTCCTTGAGGCTGAGAGTGGGGTCCCACTTTGGGAGGACTCTTCCGCCAGGCCCAGCTGGCCTGCTCCCCATGCCAAGGCGAGCCCCGGGCATGTCCTGTCTTGCCTCGCTTCCTTTTCTGGGCCTGTGAGGTCAAGGACAGTGCGTGCTCCCAGGTCCCCTCAACCACAGAGGACTGCCCTCAAAAACAAGGGGTTACCTCCGAATGGGAGCCAGGGGCTTCTGCTCCGTTCATTTCTTCACCCTGAAAGCACAGGGCAAAGATGAAATGAATGAGGTCTCAGGACCTTCCAATCTGGGCATTGTGTGGGGTGGAAAGCCACTGAGGGTCCAGGCAGCATCCTGATGCAGGGTGGGCTCAGGCCAGGGGGAGGTCAGCAGGGGAGAAGTGGGGAGGGATGCACTGCTTGACCCCCAGGCCAGCAGAGTCCAGGCATGTCTCCAGCAAGAGGCCTCTCACTCTGTGACAGAGCCTGGCTGGCGTCATGATTGAAGAGAAATAGGTGAAAAGCTCGCTGCTAATTTCTAGCAAATATTTCTCAAAACCGTGGTTTGGAGGCTGTATTCCACTTCTTGCCCTCTTTGGCCTCTTCCTTTGCCTGTCTGCCCTGGACCCTGCTTAGCAGTGCATTCAAGTAACCCAAGCTTCAGGTGCGTCAGTTGGGTCCCTGTCCCCTCTCCCCTCCCCCCACAGTGCTTATTCCATTCTTGAACTTGCCACCCCATCTCTCTCCACCCCCTCATCTTCACTCTTAGAACCAGAACCCTGCGGATGATAGGAGACAGCATTGCAGTCACCCCAAGTTTGCTTTCACAGGAAAAGTAAATACCTACAGTCCCTTTGATGTAGAATAATGACATTACCGGAATAATCACCTGAAGCAAAAGATTAGGAAAAGTGTTTTTCTCTTGAACCTGGTAAACCATCTAGTTCTGAAGCAGAGAGACTAAATCAGAAATATCACCCCTGGAGAACGGATCACAGCCCACACCCGTGAAGTGTGCTAAGAACTGGAAGGGGAGAAATGAACAGGATATAGATGTTTGGGGGAGTAAAGCCTGCTCAGCCCACTGGACCTGAATTGGGAGGACTGGGAAAGGGGAGGTGTGGAGTAGGACTGAAACACTGGTCACTGTCACTCTGAGGAATTTGTCTGTAACTCAGAGCTTCTCAACCTGAGCGCTTTTAACATTTTTGACAAATAATTCTCTGTTGTGGGAGGCTATCCTGTGCACTGTAGGATGTTTAGCAGAATCCCTGGCCTTCACCCACTGGATGCCCAAAGTACCTTCTTCCAACTGTGACAACCAAAAACGTTTGCAGTGTAGGGACTGGTACCTGTGTCCCCGAGGGCAGGTGAGATTTGCCACTGGGAAGAGAGAAAGAAAATATTAGAACTTCTACATATCTTTACTTGATGATAAAACATAGAACTTAAGTTTGATTAACATTAATGATGCCATCATCCAAGATCTATCAGTGAGATATCCATAACTTGGCAGGTAGACAGAAAACTCCTCATTTGTTCTATCTCTCTCAGCTTATTAGGAGGTGTTGCAGTTCATATGTGCCCAGTTAGGTGGATTTAGTAATGATTTTAAATCACAGATGGTAAGTAACCATAAAGACCCCACTGGTTTTCTCATGGTAAGGGACTTAAAAATGAGGCACCCATTTTTTCTCTTACAAAAAGATAAATTATTCTAAATTTTCCCTTTTTTGTGGTAGGTAGAATGGCAGCAATATACCTCCCCACTAGATATTTTCAATATACACGCAACCCATCCCTTCAAAAAAAAAAAAGGTGATATTTAACAATGAAGTGAAAACATGACTATTTTTATTTATTTTTTTTAAGATTTATTTATTTATTTATTTATTTATTTATTTATTTATTTGACAGAGAGAGAGTGCACAAGCAGAGCGAGAAGCAGGCAGAGGGAAAGGGAGAAGCAGGCTCCCTGAGGGGCTCGATCCCAGGACCCTGGGATCATGACCTGAGCCGAAGGCAGACGCTTAACCAAATGAGCCACCCAGGTGCCCCCAAACAGGGCTACTTTTAGAAAGAAATTCATGCTGTGGCATTTCTGGCAAATAGCTAGAAAACTTGAACATTCCTCCTGCAAAAAAGCATCTAGATATTCTGGGTAAAATACACCAGGCACACTTTTAGATTCAGAAATAAGCTGCCCTGGAAATAAGGAAAATCACCAGGAGCCAAAACAGAAGAGGGAGTCTGTGCTGACGCTGCAGGTCTCCTTGAGAGTGGTCCTCAGTGTGTGAAACGAATCTGATTCTGCTGGTCCTGCCCTGGAGGAGACCAGACACTCAGCCCCAGAACACTGGGGAACTGGAACCAGGCTCCCACGTAAAGTGGGAAGCCTTGAGGGTATAGTCTCATAGAAAGCTGGACTGGAAATAATCGTCCCACTGGTCAAAAAAGATGAAAATGAAACTTATCTGCATGAGGGGTTAAATTCACACTCTCTCTGTTGACTGGATGCCCCAAGCAGAAGAATTTACTTTAAAGTGGTCTGGGGTTACAGCATCGCAGAGTCACCCAGCAGAAGCCAGGGCATATCCTTCTGTAAGGATGCACTTAGAAGGCAGACCTCATGCGTTCCCACAGAAAAACCCAGCTGAACATGGGATTGTGGGAGCTCACAATCCCAAATCTTAAAAAAAAAACAGCCACTATAAACAAAAACCAGAAGAAACGACAAATAGCCTCAGGAACTCCCAGGGACTTCATATATATGAATTACGTGCACAGAATAAAAAATTGGTATGTTTTAAGGAAATTAAAGGAAATGCTTTAGGGAATAAATGAGGGGATCAAAAAACATGAGCAAAGAACAAAATACTCTCAAAAAGGCCCAGGCATTTGTGGCAAACAACCCAATAGAATTCTAAACACGAGAAAATAGAATTATTGTAGTTAAAAATTAGGTGGGTGAGAAAAAAAAAACCTAGATGGACATTAAGCATTAAATTAGGCACAGCTAAAGAAAGAATCTGTGAACTGGGAAGTTGATCAAAAGAAATATGCAGAATACGTATTTTTGGAGTCAACTGAAAGACCAAGTGCTTAAAGAAAACAATTGTCAACCCAGGATTGTAAACTCAACTAAAATATCATTCAAGAAAAAGGACAAAATACATTTTCAGATAAATAAAACTTGAAAAATTTTGCCATAAACAGAATAGTTACTAAAGGATTTTCTAAAAAAGAACTATTTCAAAGGAAGAAAACATTTCTGCTAGGAAGTTTCTGAGCTTCAAGAAAGAATGTTTCCCATGTAGAACAAAGATCCCTTTAATAGTTCCTAATTATTAACAATTTGCATACAAATTTATGTTACTTTGTAATTTAAATGCAGTGCTAAGATTTGAAAAATCAGTATTAGAAGTTAAAGACTTTTGGGATGCCTGGGTGTTGCTCAGCTGGTTAAGCGGCTGCCTTCGGCTCAGGTCATGATCCCAGGGTCCTGGGATCGAATCCCACGTCATGCTCCTTGCTCAGCGGGGAGCCTGCTTCTCCCTCTGCCTGCCACTCCCCCTGCTTGTGCTTACTCTCTGTCTCTCTCTGACAAATAAATAAATAAAACCTTTTAAAAAAAAAGAAGTTAAAGACTTTTTTTTACCACTTATCCACATTAAAATTTTAGACCTTTTATTTTTTTATATTTTAGACCTTTTAAAAAAAGGAGAAAAAAAGAAAAAAGGAAAAAATAGCACGTGGATGTCATTTAAAAACAAATGTTTGCTTGAAAGTACAAACACACAGATTGGGAAGGAAGAACTAAAACTGTCTTTGTTTCCAAATGATACGATTATCTATGTAGAAAATCCAAAACAACTGACAAAAACAAACTAAAGCAACCCCCAAAACTAATGAGTCATTATAACAATTATAGGAAAAAAAGGGTGATACACAGTCAATAGCTTTTCTATATGCCATAAAAATGAAATACTTAGGTATGAATCTAACACAAAATGTACAAGATATAAATGAAGAAAAGTACAAAACCCTGACAAAAGAAATCAAAGAAAAACTAAATAAATGAGAGGTATTTCATGTTTGTGGATAAGAAGACTCAGGATTGTCAATATGTCAGTTTCTTCCCAGTTTGATTCAATGCAATCTCAATTGAAGTCCCAGAAAATTATTTTGTGGCGACCAACGAATTGATTTCTAAAGCTTACATGAAGGGGCAAACGTATAGCTGCACAGGATTGAAGGAGAACAAATTCAGAGGATTGATATTGCCTGACTTTTAGACTTACTATAAAGCTGCAGTAATCAAGATAGAGTGGTATTGATGAAAAAATAGACAAATAGATCAATGGAACAAATAGAGAGCCCAGAAATAGACCCCCATATATATAGTCAAGTGATCTTTGACAAAGGAGCAAAAACAACACAATGAAGAAAAGATCATCTTTTCAACAAATGGTGCTGGAGCCACTGGACATCCAAATGCACAAAAATGAACCTAGACCCAGACTTTACATTGTTCACAAAAATTAACTAAAAGTGGATCACAGATCTAAATGTAAAAGGTGAAACTCCTAGAAGATAACAGAGGAGAAAATCTAAATGAACTTGGGTTTGGTAATAACTTCCTAGATGCAACAATAAGGGTGTGATCCATGAAGCAAATAATTGAGGAGCTAGACTTCATTAAGATTAAAAGCTTCTGTTCTGTGAAAGACTGAGAATAAAAGCCACAGACTTGCAGAAAATATTTGCAAAAGACACATCTGATAAAGGGTTGTTATCCAAAATAGACGAAGAATTCCGAAAACTCAACAATAAGAAAATGAACAACTCGATTAAAAAATGGGCAAAAGATCTGAGCAGACATCTCACTGAAGAAAAAATACAGATGGCAAATAAACAAATGAAAATATACTCAACACCGCAAGTCATCAGGGAATTGCAAATTAAGACAACACTGAGATACCACATCACATCTATTAGAATGGTGAAAATCAATACTAACAACACCAAATGCTGGCGAGGACGTGGTGCAACGGGAACTCTCATTCATTGCTGGTGGGAATGCAAAGTGGCACAGCCGCTTTGGAAAACAGTTTGGTAGTTTCTTATAAAACTGAACGTAATCTTACCTTACAATCCAGCAATCACACTCCTGGATATTCAGCCAAAAAAGTTAAAAACTGATGTTCACACAAATACCTGCACGCTAATATTTATAGCAGCCCTATTCATCCTTGCCCAAACTTGTAAGCAACAAAGATGTCTTTCAGTAGGTGAATAGATAAACTGTCATGTACCCAATTTGTTGTATACAATTGTTATTCACTGAGAAGTGAACTCTCAAGTTATAAGAAGACATGATGGAAACTTCGATGCAAATTGCTAAGTGAACTGGGTATTTACCCCAAAGATACAAAAGTAGGGACCCGAAAGGCTACATGCACCCTGATGTTTATAGCAGCAATGTCCACAATAGCCAAACTGTGGAAAGAGCCAAGATGTCCATCAACAGATGAATGGATAAAGAAGATGTGGTATATATATACAATGGAATATTATGCAGCCATCAAAAGGAATGAGATCTTGCCATTTGCAACGACGTGGATGGAACTGGAGGGTATTATGCTGAGCAAAATAAGTCAAACAGAGAAAGACATGTATCATATGACCTCACTGATATGAGGAATTCTTAATCTCAGGAAACAAACTGAGGGTTGCTGGAGTGGGGGGTGGGGTGGGAGGGATGGGGTGACTGGGTGATGGACACTGGGGAGGGTATGTGTTCTGGTAAGCGCTGTGAATTGTGCAAGACTGTTGAATCTCAGATCTGTACCTCTGAAACAAATAATGCAATATATGTTAAGAAAGAAAAAAAGAAGAAGAAGAATGTAGCAGGAGGGGAAGAATGAAGGGGGGGAAATCGGAGGGGGAGAAGAACCATGAGAGACAATGGACTCTGAAAAACAAACTGAGGGTTCTAGAGGGGAGGGGGGTGGGAGGATGGGTTAGCCTGGTGATGGGTATTGAGGAGGGCACGTTCTGCATGGAGCACTGGGTGTTATGCACAAAGAATGAATCATGGAACACTATATCTAAAACTAATGATGTAATGTATGGGGATTAACATAACAATAAAAAAATTAAAAAAAAAATTGCTAAGTGAAGGAAGCCAGTCTGAAAAGGCTATATATTGTATGATTCCAACTATGAGACATTCTGGGAAAGGCAAAACTGTGAAGACAGTAAAAAGACAAGTGGTTGCCAGGGCTTCGGGGAGGAAGGGAGGCATGCACAGGTGGAGCCCAGGGGATTTTTAGGGCAGCGGAACTGTTCCGTAAGATACTGTAAGGATGGATACATGACACTATGCATGTTTCAACCTGCATAGTACTGACAACACAAGGACTGAACACTAAGCTAAGGACTTCAGCTAATAATAATGAAATCAGTACCGGTTCACAATTGTAACCAACGTACCACCCTAATGTATGGGAGGCCGCGTGCAAGGTGGGGCAGTTCACAAGAGGGTATATGGGGACTCTCTGTACATTCTGCCTAATTGCTCTGTAGCCTTCAAACTGCTCTAAAAAATAAATTCTGTTTCAAAACCTATTAGAATAAATGAATTCAGCAAGCTTCCAGGATACTAGATCAACATACAAAAATCAGTTGTATCCTTAGATCCTAGCAATAAACAATCTGAAAGTTCAGTCCCTGTAGCTGTAATTCAGTCCCTCAATGGCCACTCTATGGGAAAGCTCAGATACAGAATATTCCCGCCATCACAGAAAGTTCTGCTGGACAGCACCTCCCTAACACAGAACAAGGGCTCAGTGGCCTCGCCTGGAAAATGGGCACAGTGTCTACCTCACAGGTTGCTGTGACTACTGAGCAAATGACGTCTAGAACATAATGAGCGTTCGGTAAGTGCTGGTATTATGGTGAATAGACAAGAAGTGGGCAGCATTGGTTGTTGGAAAGAGCCTGGCCTGGCAACCCTTGGGGCCACCGCTCACCCACTGTGTCACGTTGGATCATTTATTCCCCCTACCTTGGGCCTCAGCGTCTTTGTCTGGAAAATGCAAGAGTTGTACCAGATGCTTGTGACCAGGTCTGGCCTTTGAAGGGCCTCTTGATCAAAGGATCTTTCAATGATAAATGATTAAAGAAATGTTCCCACTCTCTCTCTCCCCCAAAGAAGGACCAAACCAAGCTAAAATGTCAAGAAAAAGAATAGGAGGAAATCACTTTTTTCTCATTTTTATGAAAGGTCTTAGAATTTTTGGTGAAATTTAACAATTGCAAACAAAAAATGATTCACTCTTTCAACATATTGAGGAAGGAAGAAAGAAAGGGCAGGAGGTGGGGGGGGCGGGGGGTGGAGAGAGAAAAACATAAATTTACAGGTTGACTCAACCTGTTCCAGCTGCAGCTGGTGTGGTGAGGCTGGGGACACTTGACCTCAATATATCTTCTGAACAAAGTGGGAGGGAAGGGCTTCCTGCCATCCTTTGTCATCACACAGGCCAAGCCTGGCTAATGGGAACTGTCACCTGGGCCCTTCCAGGTCAGAAACGAAGAACAGCAATTAACTCGTCCCGGAGGCCCGCGGCCCTGAGCAGGCCCGGCTAGGCCAGGTAGCTAAATCATTAAAGACACAGTTCTTTTCAGTGATAAATTGTGCAGGCGCGTGAAACCCGCTGCTGGCCATTAATCTGGGCTAATCAGGTTGAAAGCTCGGTTGTTTTATTTAGTAATTAACGGGTTATGTGAAAAACATGATCCATGGCCTGGGGCGTGTCTATGGAGCAGGGTCCGGGCGGAGAGAATGGAGAGCGGCGGGATTCTCTGGAGAGCCGCTCAGCCTCATGCGACTACAGCTATTGGCAAACGCTGAAAAATGACCCTGGGCTCCTATTGACACCCAGGAAAGAAACATTCCTGCCAACAGCACAGGCGGAGTCTTGAAGGCCGATAATTGCTCGCTCCCTCCGTCCCCTCGCCGGAGCCTGCTCCCCCGAACCCCAGGTTTCCGAGATGCACACGGGTTGTGCAAGCGCACGCGCGCGCACACACACACACAGCTCCTCGCAGCGGCAGACAGCCTGCTTTGGAAAGGGGGCTGGATGGAGGTGGTGCCTCCTGCTGAACCGGGGGGGAGGGGGGTCTAAGGGAGGGGGAGGGTGCAAGAGACGAATGGTTTGGGCTGAACATGTTGGCCTCTTGGTGCTCAGGGATGGCCAAGAGGGAGGGGGACCTTGGCGAGTGGGCAGATGGATCTGGAGCTCAGCTGTGGGCTGGAGCTGTGGTTGCCCAGGAGGGCGTGGTGGGGCTCAGGGCCCTGGGGGTGGCCCAGCTGGACGTCTGTGCCTGTCTCCTGCCCAGTCCCCCCACCCCCTACCCCCAGCACGACTCTGCTGTTTACTGGCTTCTCTCCACTCTTGCCCCACATCAAGTCACCAGAGGCCAAGCCCTGCCCGTTCCACCTTCTCACGTGCCCTCACCTCCTGCTTTCCTGCTCCTCGGCCTGCTGTCCCCATCGGGGCACCATCGCCTCTGTAGCAGTCTGTTACAATAGCCACTTTACAGGGCTGCCCACGTCCATTCTTTAGTCTGCTTGAGTCTCCTCCAGTGGAGCCAGGGTGATCTTTCTAACGATCTAAAATTCTTGGGATGCTCCTAATGACTTAAAGATAAAATCAGAATCCTCACCCGGGTTGCCGAGGTCTGGCATGATATCAGGGCCTTGCCTGCCTGTCCAGCCTCCTGTCCGGCCACCTCCTTGCCCCTCACCCTCTGAGACCCAACCAGGCTACATTTTACTTCTACAATCCACACTCAGGAATCTACAAGTCTGTAGACCCTCCCCACTCCCACCTTGCCGGCACCTGCTCACCTTGGGGCTCAGCTGAAACGTCCCCTCCTCTAGGAAAACCTACCTGGCCCCTCAAGCTGGCTTAGGTCCCTCCATCCTGGGCCTTCAGAGCGGCCACCACTTCGTGGCCATTATCTGTTTGCTTCTCTCTGTGTCGCTCCAAACTGTCTGAAGGCAGGGACCACAGCCAGTGTTGTTTGCTGTTGCATTTCTAGCTCCTCAAAGGTTCCTGGCACATAGTTGGTTCTCGATGAAATTTGTTGAATGAAATTGTGAGTAAAAGCGTTCACTGAACAGGAGGCCTCATGAAGGGCATTGACTCTCAACCTTCACTGTACAGATAAGGAAACTGACCCCAGAGAAAGCCGATAACACACGGGGCCATATGGCAAATTAGCGGCGGACTCCGAAGGGAACGCGAGTCTTCTGACCCAGCCCAGGGTTCCGACCAGCAAACTACGCTACATTTTAGTTCACATCTGCCACGGCTTTCTCTTTGGGAGGTTAATTATTTAAATTCCTTGTGAAAGGCCCTTGGCCTTTTGATCAGTTTAAGCAATTTCTCCAGATAAGCAGCCTGTTGGTATAAATGGGAATATCTGACATTTCCACATAACATCAATGACTAGAAACAATTTAAGGAACATTCCTGAAAGTTTAGGTTAACATTCTAGGAATCTCTGGAGGCAGCTCAGTTGACAGGTAAGAGTGAGTGTTTTGGGGTCAGAAACACCCAGGTTTCAATCCCGGCTCTGCCATGTATTAACTATGTAATTTTGGGCAACTCGCTGGACTTCTCTGCGCCTTACTTTTTTCATCTATAAAATGGGGATAATAATAACAATGACCTAATAAATTATCACTAATAAGAATGGAAGATAATGTTTATTAAGTGCCAGATACCGTGCTAAGTATGTCTTATCTCAATCTCTGAACAACATACTATTCTTGTCCCTGTTTCATGGATAGGAAAACAGTGCAACACAGAAAGAGTCCGTCAGTTGCCCAAGGTCACACAGTCATTCAGTGGAGGAGCCAGACTGACTCACTTGGAACCACTGCGTTCTATTCCCTGCGCAGCCCAGTGCCCGACACGCGCTCCCTCTGACTACCTGGTATGAGGGGGGCAGCACCAGAAGCACCAGTAGAAACCACATTTTATCCAGGGCCTTCTTCATAGTAGCTGCTTCATATATGGTAGCTTGTAGGACTATTACTAGCCTGAAGAGTCTGTGTTCCAGAATGTGTTTTCTTAAAAAAAAATTCCTAAAACTTCTAAAAAACAAATTCCAGAATTTGTTTAAAAAAAAAAAAAAAAGGATCTAGGAGACTTTGCAAGGAAATCCGATCAGTATGAATGAGTTCCTGTGAAGCTACAGCAGGCCTTCTGGTTCTCAGTGGGCCAGGAGTTCTGATCCTGGCTGGCTTCCAGTCCGTTTGCTGCCAAGTCAGGATGTGCCAGGCTCCAAATGGTTTCATCTCCTTCCAGGCTTGAGGCTCAGCCCCGTGCATGCAAACCAGACGGAGGGCCAGGTCAAATATGCAAGGGGCAGTGGAGGAGCCCCCGAGAGGACAGTGAGAGCTCCAGGGTCCCTGTTGCCCCTGGAACTGGGCCCCGGGTGGCAGAGGGAGAACACACCCCAACTGCCCTCCGCCCCTCCCAGGCCAGCCAGGCAGTAGAGGGGACATTCCCACTGTCCTCTTCTTCTCCTAGGAGAAGCCTCTCTTCCCTCAAAGACACGTATTTTTTGTTGCCCTTACTGTCTGGCTGAGCAAGGGAAGTTACCAGCCAATCAGGGCTAATTTGACAAGAACATCAACGGCACCTGGCCTCGGCCAGGTGGGGCCTCACCGAACTCCGGAGATGGAAGGGTACTTGCTCGGAGATTTCCTATGAAGGTCGGTGTTAACTGTATTCAGGCTGAGAGCCTGGACTACGGAAGCAGGTTTGAGTCCAAGCTCTGTGACTTAGCAGCTCTGTGACCTAGGGCATTGCCCTGTAACTCCATTTTCTCATCTGTAATAATGGGAACAATAACAGTACTTACTTCTCCGAGTTCTGTGAGTATCACAGGTGAGGGCCCATAGAACGATCCTGGAGACATAATACTCGCTCTGTGTCAATTACTAACTCACGTTACCATAACCTGCGCACCCACTGCAGGAATCCTCACTGTGACTCACGTGCAGTTAGTGTCTGCTTGACCTCTTCTAGCAACAGGAAGCTCATCACCTTTCAGGGCTGCTCTTATGGTTACCAGACACCTCTGATTATTGGGTGTACCTCCCAACTCTATGCAGCCATTAAAAAGTACCCGTGGGAAGTCTACATGTCCTAGAATGAAAGCTATTCGACATATATTCGGTGAAAAAGATCAAACTACAATTCATGTATATAAAAAAAAAATTAGGGCTTGGCCTGCTCACCTTTGAGGCAGCTCAGGGGCTGATAGCAGGTCTTGGCCCCTCTGTCTGGGTGACTGGATTCCAAAAGGAATCTGAGGAATTGCCCTCCTATGGGCAATTTTAGGCAGCGGGGCAGGCTGATAGGTAACGGAGGAGGGTGTATGTGGGGAGGTTCCTGCTGACTAACTTGCCCAGCTGCCCACTAATCCAGTCTTAGGTAAGGTCAGTCCCAGACCTTGACCAAAGAAGACTCACTGGCTTCAAGAATCGGTTTAGACCATTTTTTGAATGAAGCTCAGCATCCAGAATTGATGAGAGTTCTCAAATCTGTCATTTAAAAAAATTCACTGAATTCTCAAGAGTTGGTCAAGCATCTTTTGTAGAAAACATGACCCGTGCCAATCAGGGCAATCCCAAATCACCCTCTCTTTCAGGACACCCCAAGAGTTCCACTGGGAGCCTCCTGTTATCCTCATGATGGCCAGACCGCCCCTCTGCACCTGCTCCACCCAGCCGCAGGGGGAATCACATTTCCTCCCTGCAGGCACTAAGTGAGGGGAGGCTTGGAATAGTATCAGGTAACCACTTCATTAGCATAGAGAGAATGCTCACCTTGTCTGTTAGCGTGGTTTCTGCCAGAGAAGTTTCTGGGGGTCCGTGGAAGTCTGCGGACCTGGGCCACGTGACTGTGCAAAACTCCACCATCTCCTTTATTTTATTTAATCTTAAAATAAGCCATGTGGTAGGTCTGATTCCTGTTTTACAGATGAGAAGCTGAGACAAGGAGAGGGAAGCAACCTCAAGGTCATACAGCTCACTAGGGGCAGAGGTTGGTTTATACTGTCTCCCAACTCCTCACTGAAGTTCTTTCTGGCCCCCCTGGCCCCTAGGAGCTGCCTCATTTCCTCCCGTCTCTGTCCTTGGACCAGTTCTGCTGCCCCTTTCCAATACCTGCCATCCTTCAATACCAGGGGGCAGAGAAATCTATTTGAGGAGGAGGAAGGTGAAAGAAAAGCATGACAGAACAGAGAACTATTGGAACTCCAGCTGAGCCACAGCAGTAAACACAAGCCCGAGGCTTGTGCATCCTGCCCAAGCCCCAGATTATCAAAGCTGAGTGTGAGGGTCCGGCTGAAAGTAAGATGAAGGTCCTCCTGCCTGTGAGCCGGTCCGTCTGCTCAGAGCTTCAGGAGGCCTGCTGATGAAGCTCCTCAACAGGATTGAAGAGGAGGACAAAGGGATGGTCAGGCCTGCCTTGGGCCCGGGGCGCGTACACTGAGGCCACACACGCACCCTAGAGCCTTGAAGCCATACTTTGAAGAAGGGCAGGGATGCGGCCAAACCAAGGAGGAAGGTCATGGACCACGGCTGCCATGGCAGCCTTACCCGGCAGTGGCATTTATAAGAAAGAGAGACAGGGAGAGAGAGAAAGAGACAGAGAGAGACTAAGAGGGAGGGAGGGGGAAAGAGGGAGAGAAAGAGGGAAAGAGAGAGAGAGGAAACAAGTCACTAGACCATCCCTGTGCCTATGCTTTGCCCACTGGCCCCAGCCCTCTGCATCTTGGAGTTCAAGGCAAAGATGGTCCAGGCATCCGCTCCCTTGCTGGTGGGGACTCTACTCTGAGAAGCTGGAGAAGAGGTTTTCAATTCTTTCTCCTAAGTAGGGGTTCTTGTGGGGCTTTCATTTCCACATCCGTGGGATAAGGGCCTGAAGGAAATGTCCAGTCTTTGCTCCGCTCTCCTGTGACTCGAAACCCCACACCTTGACTTTCAAAAGGCCTGTGGCTCCAGACACACAAGCTCCAGGTGGACATATGTGAGATTTTATCCCAGAGAGAGGCCGCTGCTTTACCAAGCATCAAAAACAAGAATTTATTCCTTTTTTTCTGTGACAGCCTCAAGTGAGTCAATGTGGCTCCCCCATTAAGCTGCACTCAGTTACCGGGTTAATATAATCATCTAGGTAGAAGTTGCCACGGCTTTCTTTTAATTCAGCCAAAGCTTTGCCTGGAGTCTCCCCTAGGTTCCCCCAGGTCTGAAAGTGCCCATTTTAGGTCCTGGGGCCAGGTTTACACCTGCTTTAGGAATCTTTATAAACATTTAAGAATATATGAGAAGATACATACGTGCACACACCCATACACATTCGTCCAGCAAAATGTGCCCTTGGCTCAGCTCCTGTGCTGGATGCCAGGCTGAAAGTCTCACCGGGGACGCAGACAAGACAAGCAAGCAGAAAATGACGTCGGAAGTCAACATGGACATGCCCTGTGCCTTGATCCTTCGGGCATTTGGGATCAGGTTTGAACACAGGAGATGCGGGCTCAAAATAGGAAACTCACAGAGCTGTGGGGGCGGGGGGGTCACAGGGACCCCGTGGGCCGCCCGGGAGAGCCTCCCCTCCCACTGACCCGACTGGCCCCTCACTCCCAGCTCCCATCACGTGCAGCTCCCTGGGGACCCCATTGTCTGCACGGATGAGCCGGGGTTCATTTGGGAAACTCGTCCCTGGGAATGGAATGGGAGATTTCAACCATGGAGTTGGACTTTTGTGTTAATACAACTGTGTTTTGTTTGGGAGTTTTGTCTTTTTTCAAATAACACCACACAGAGGACCCTAAGAAAGTCCCCAGGCTGCGACAGACGCATCGTTTCTTTTTATTCCATCAGTCAGGGGAAAAAAAAGAGAGAGAGCAAAGAAAGGGATGAAAGGAAAAAAGAAGCCCCCTAGAGCCGCTCTCCTGTCCTTCCCTTCGGCCACGTGGGTCTGCACAATTAAATCTCAGTAGCTCCTTCCAGGGCTTTGTGGGGCCCTCCCTGCCCCAGGAGGACAGTCACTCTGGCGCTCAGAGGAACCTGCCTTTCCACAGGCCCACGGGTCTCTCCTTCTGGCCTGCACCTGAGGGGTGGGTCATGTTCCCAGTGACAGGGGAGTCCGGGCCTGCCCGAGGGGGCCCAGCCTCTGGCGGGGAAAACCTGCCCAAAGCTGCCGCCCGTGAAGAACGCAGAAGCTGGCCGCTGGTGTCACGTGCCACCTGGGTGGCTGCCAAGAGTTCGTCCCAAGGGTTACGCTGGTTTCTAGCAAGAATAAGGAAGTGGTTTGCTCAGGGCTTTTTGTTTTTGTTTTGTGTTCGTTTTTTTTTTCCTATTAAGGATCTATCTAAGGATCTATTAGGGATCATGTGCATTCAAAATCATTTAGTATATTCTATTTTAAAAAATCCTAAACTTTGGGGCCCCTGGGTGGCTCAGTCGTTAAGCATCTGCCTTCAACTCAGGTCATGATCCCAGGGTCCTGGGATCGAGCCCCGCATCGGGCTCCCTGCTCAGCGGGAAGCCTGCTTCTCCCTCTCCCACTCCTCCTGCTTGTGTTCCCTCTCTCGCTGTCTCTCTCTCTGTCAAAAAAATAAAGTCTTTAAAAAAAAATCCTAAACTTTCTATTTATATGATAATAAAATTAAGAGCGTGGAAGGATCTATATATAAATTTATAGTCTCCCTGGTGCTGGAAGCAGGGCAGGGCATCAGGGAATGGACCCATGCAGATGTGAATGTAAAATGGCGACCAGTTTTACCGGCACCAAGAGGGACACACAAAGTGAGTCTGGACAAGAAGGCTGAGCTATATTTGTAGAGGCTTCACGTGGTTATTAGGAAAGCCCTTGAGGGTTCTTGAGCCAAGAGGTGACATGCTGTGAGCTCTGTCTGAGTGTGGTGACTATGACAGGTTGTGTTTGAGGAAGGAGATAATGGAGAGGGCCACCATGAGCAGGTGGCCATAGTAGCCAGGCAGGTGCGGACTGGGTTGTGGCAACAGCGAGGAGAGAGTGGATTCAGAGCTCACCCCCCACCCCAAAGGAAGGGGCCTCTGCAGACGACCTTCTGGTGGGGGGAGGAAGGACAAGCAGCAGCTTCCATGGCGCCATGAGGGGTCATCTGTTACCCCAGGACACCGCCATCCATACATGGTGTTAAAGCTGCCTGTGGCTTGTTGGTCTCCCACACTGGACGGTACGTTCCTCGAAAAGGTATCATAGCAACATCGTATGCCCAGCATCTGGCCCATGGAAGGTGCTAGTAAATACATGTGTGGGATGAATGAGAGTGCCTCAAATGTACACAGCGCCTTCAGGAGAGCCCGTTTGGGAAAGCTTGGGCAGCGGGTTTGTGAGGGAGCTACATTCTGGATCGTGTGGCCCCTTGGGGCTTCCCCCATCCCAGGAAGTTTCCAGCCGCCTCTCTTCACACTTTGCTTTGCTCTTCCCGTCTGGTGCAGGTCCCATGACAAGACGAGACCAGCCTGGGCCCAGCCCTGCTCATCACTGATAGTCATCATGGCCGGATTTGTGAAGCGTCTGGTTTCCGCTAGACCCTGCGGCTGTGACATCCATCATCTCGTCTAATTCCACTTCAGCTTTATGGGGATCCCTTAAAGAGTTACAATCCCAGGTATCAGGGGTAGGAACTGGGGTCCAGAAGAGGTCAGTAGCTTGCTCGAGGCTACACAAGGAGACACAGTGGAGCCAAATCACTATGCTGTGAAGACCCAGAGGGTAAGACTGCATTGTGTTCACTGCTGTATCCTCCATACCCTGCCCACGCCATGCAATTTTGAGTGTTTGTTGAATGAATGAATGAAACATGATTCTTTTGACTCCAAAGCTCAAATACATCCTGTGCCTCCATTGCCTCATCTGGAAATAATATGAACCCCATGGGCTTGGTGTGAGGCTGAAAATGAGTCTTAGCAATATGTTTGGTAAACAGAGGGGTATGTAAGCCACCTTCTTTCCAGAATTCCCCAAATCCCACGCTGCAGATAATGCTTGCAGATATCCTTTTGAAGATATTTGGCCTTCAGAGCTCAGCTCACTTCCCACTGGTCGTCACTCGTGGGTCTGATCTGGTCCTTAGAACTGGCGATGTCACTTGCCGGCAGGCCGACAGCAAACCTTCCATAAGAAGCTCAACAAACTCTCTTTATCTCAGGAGTGTCTGAAACCCGCTCGCGACGCCCGGCCACCGCCCGTCGGCCCACGCCTCCCAGCTCTAACCCCACCCCATTCGGCAGCCCTTTGTCAAAGGACTCAGAAGGGAGAGGTTAACTGAAGGGGGACATCTTTGTGGCCAGAATAAGTTAGCAGGGGGGCTGTGTCTCCGCCATCCCTGCTCAAGTTTCGGCGGCTATGGGCCACACAGAGCACGCCTTGTTCGCTCCTGAAAGTTCTAGCCCCGATTTCGTTCCAGGGATGTGGAGGCTTCAGCGGGGCCTTTGTGGCCAAAGAAACCTCCTGGACAATAGGGCTACCCTCCTCCAGAGTGCTTGCTCCACCCAGGAGGGAGGGCCGAGGCTAGCGAACTGCTGGCTGCCCAGCACTTTGTGGATGTGGAAAGTTCCATGAAGCCCAGGAGATACAGAGAGCTCAGGCCTCTGCTGTCCCAGGGCCCTCTTGGGCCAAGAGGCACAACCCAAGGGACAGCTGCTGCCAGCCCTCACCTGCCTGGTGGTGCCAACATCAACCAGATCCACTGGGGGGCAAGCTGGGAGATCTAAGCTCAGCTGAAATGTCTCATTCAGAGGCTGCCTTTTTCTGCCTGGTGCAGCTGATGACCCCTCTTTGTCTCGAGTGCCAAGGCTATGTCATGACGAAACACAGAGGGTTCCATGGGGAAAAGTTACGGAGCTCTTACCGAATGCCAGGTGGTGTGGGAAGCACTTCAACAAGTTAATATGTATTAAGCACCTACTGCATCCCTGGCATTCTGTTAAACAATTAATATTTATCATTTCATTCTAGGTCCCCAACAGTCTTACAAAAAAGGTAGGAATATCATCATCCTTATTTTAGAGAGGACAATGCTGAGCTTCGAAGAGGTTAAGTGACTTGCCTACGGTCTCACAGTCTGTAAGTGGTGAGCTAGGATTTAAATGTGGGATTTAAATCCATGTCTGTGCAATAGGGAAGTCTATATTCTTTTTCTTTATTCGTGTGTAAGTGACATACAATGTACTTCACAGAGTTTAAGTGTACAGTTGATTGTTTTCAGTATATGTGAGACCAACACCACTCAACGTGGTGAACATATTCATTTCCCCAAAGTTCCTTCGTGCTTCTTTGTAGTACCTTTATCCTATCCGAAAGCAACCACAGATCTATTCTTACTATGTATTGGTTTAAAATTCCTAGAATGTATAATTCCTAGAACCATATAATATCTACTTTTTTTTAATGTGACTTCTTTCACTTGGCATAATCATTTTAAGATTCCCCTATGTTGTTGTATATATCACCAATCTGTTCCTTTTGATTGCCAAGTAGTATTCCATTGCATAGATGTACCAATGTTTGTTTATACATTTCTCTGTTGGTGGACATTGGGGTTATATCCAGTTTCTGGCTGTTAGAAATGAAGCTATTATGAAATCTGTGTACAAATCTTGTACAGATGGGGCACCTGGGTGGCTCAGTGGATTAAGCGTCTGCCTTGGGCTCAGGTCGTGATCCCAGGGTCCTGGGATGGAGTCCCACATCAGGCTCCCTGCTTGGTGGGGAGTCTGCTTCTCCTTCTCCCTCTGCCCCTCCCCCTCCTCCTTCTCTCTCTCTCTCTCTCAAATAAGTAAATAAAATCTTTAAAAAATTAAAAAAAAAAACACAGATCTTGTATAGACACATACTTTTTTTTTTTTTTTCCTTGGGTAGAAACCTAGGAATAGAATGACTAGATCATATGGTAGGTTATATATTTAAACATTTAAGAATTGGCCAACTGTTTTCCAAAGTGGTTGTAGTTTCTTGCATTTCTCAACAACAATGTATGAAGATTCCAATTGCTCCACACCTTTATCAACACTTGGTGTGGTCAGTCTTTAATTTTAGCCTTTCTAATAGGTGTGCTGTGTAGTAGAACCTCATCTTTCCATGTGCTTATTTGCCATCATACACCTTCTTTGCTGAAATGTCTGTTCAAATCTATTGCCCATATTTTTATTGGGCTGTTTGAGTTCCTACGACTGAGTTTTGAGAGTTCTTTATATATTCTAAATACAAGACCTTTATCAGATGTAGGATTTGTTAATATTTTCTCCCAGTCTGTGGTTTGTCTTTTGAAGAGAAGAAGTTTTACATTTTGATGATGTCCAGTTTATCACTTTGTTCTTTTATGGATGGTACTTTAGTTGTAGTATCTAATTCAAGGTCGCAAAGATTTTTTCCTATGTTTTCTTCTAGAAGTTTAATAGTTATAGTTTTTACATTTATGCCTATGATCCATTTCGTGTTAATTTATGTATATGGTGAATTAAAGCTTATTTTTTTGCATATTCAATTGTTTTAGCAACATTTGAAAAAGCTATCCTTTCTTCATTGAATTATCTTTGCACATCTGTCAAAAATCAAGTGTCCATATATGCATGGGTTTATTCCTGTATTCTGTTCCATTGACCTATTTGTCTTTAAGCCAATATCACGCTGTCCCCACCCACTTTACAATAAGTCTTGAAATCAACTATTGTTCATCTTGTTCTGGTTTATTCTTCTTTGCAAATTTGTTTTGGTTTTTAAGTCCTTTTCATGGCCATATGAATTTTAGAATCAGTTTGTCAATTTCTACTTAAAATTTCTGCTGGGGGGCACCTGAATGGCTCAGTTGGTAGAGCATGCAACTCTTAATCTTGGGGTGGTAACTTCAAGCCCCAATTGGGCACAGAGATTACTTAAGTTTCTTAAAAAATATCTGCTGGGATATTGATGAAGTTCCTATCTTTAATTATATGTGAATCATACTTAAATTTTACCAAAAATCTTTGAGTTTGGCATTATTCTTACTATTTTATAGATGAAGAAACCAAGACTCATATAGGTAACAGGATCTCATTTGTGACAGAATAAAAACTAGGACCCATGAATGCTCTAATTCTTGCTACAGCAATAGAGCTTGGAATTAGCATATATGGTGTCCCAGCCTTCAGCTGGGATTTCCCATTGAAATATTTTTGGGTTGTATTCAACCCATGAAGCCATCATTTGATGTTTACTTGATTGCAAAATAGACCTTCAAAAACACATCCTTCATGCTGCTTCTCTCTGACTGACCCTCTCTTCATTCTCGCTTCTTCAGTGAGTGGGAAAAACATACTCTCATCTATGCAAATAGTACCTTCCCTCTAAGTCTCACTACACATGAATATAATGAGAACTTACTCACCAGGCCTGTTCATAACTGCCCAAGTAATCATCTTCTTAAAAGTATGTCACTCTCCTGCCCAAACATAATAAATGACTCTCAATGCTACTGAAATTATGTTGACTCGCGGAGTTGTGCACGTTTAGAGCAGAAAGAGACCTTCGAGATCAAGTGTACAAAACTATAAAGAAGTAATGTTCAACCCTCCTGTTTCTGATGTGAGAGCTAATTACCAAGGAGAGGAAATGACTCTGATGCAAGTAATCTGTAACTCCACCTGTCTTAGGAATTCTGGTTTTGTTTTATTTGGTTTTGAGCTTTATGGCAGGATTTTTATTGCAATCCCAGCCTAATGCTTTTTCTTCTAAAAATGTAAAAGAGTCACTCTGCCATTCAAGGCTCTCCTCACTCACATGCCAGACCATTTCCTGTCCTTCCACCATACTCCAGGCAGCTGATGTCCACACCAGCAGGACCCTTCCTGACCTCTGTGCCTTGCTTTCTGCTGGTCTGTCTGCCAGTGATGAGTGCTCCTTTTTCTCTTTGCATCCATTTCTTCCTAAAATACCCTTACTCCCTATCACTTGAGGCTGATCTCAAATGCCACCTCTTCCATGAAACCTTCTGTGATTCTTCCAGATGCAGGCATTAGGTTCTCTGTTCACCACCCCAAATTTCCATCATCCTGGGTCTGATATGAAAAATGCCCTGGATGGAATTAAGAGCAGATTGGTGACTACAGAGGAGAAGATTAGTGAATTCGATGACATAGCAACAGAACACCAAATGAGAGCCAGAATAAAACCCAGAGATAAAAAGAGAACAGAAAAAAATAAACAGACAATCAATGAGTTGCAAGACCACTCCAAGTGGCCTAATATATGTAATTGGCCTCAAAGAAGAAGAGAGGGTGCTCAAAAAAATACTGAAGAAGTAATAGCTAAAGTTTTTGTACATTTAATAAAAAAAAATACCCCCAGATCCAAGAAAGTCAATAAACCCCCAAGCACAAGAAATATGAAGAAAAGTACAAGGTATATCCTAATCAAATAGCTTAAAACCAGTGGTAAAAAGAAAAAAAAAATAAAAGCAATTAGAAAAAAAGGCACAATATATAAAAAAGGAACAAGAAGGACAGCATACTTCACATAGAAAACAATGCAAGTCAGAAGATGGTGGAGAAACATCATTAAAGTTCTGAAAAAAGAAAACCAACTTAGAATTCTATACCCAGAGAAAATATCTTTCAAAAAGGAAGGTGAAGTAAAGACTTCCTGAGACTTATAAACACTGAAAGGGCTCATCCTCAGCAGGCCTACACTATACAAAATATTAAGGGAAATCCATTAAAAATGATACCAGGTGGACATCTGGATCTACGGAAAGGAATGGTGAACACCAGGAATGGCCAAACATTGGTAAGGACATATGATTTTTAAAAATTATTTAAATCCCTTTGAAAGATCATTTTTAAAAAAGATCTTTGAATGCAAAATAACAGCAATGTACTGGAGAATTCGTAACATATGTTGAAGTAAAACAGAAAAATTGGGGCACCTGGGTGGCTCAGTCGGTTAAGCATCCGTTTGGTTCAGGTCATGATCTCAGGGTCCTGGGATTGAGCCCCATGTTGGGCTCCCTCCTCAGCGGGGAGTCTGCTTCTCCCTCTCCCTGCCCCTCCCCACTGCTTGTGTGCACGCTCTCTCTGTCTCTCTCTCCATCTTGCACACATATGCACACTCTTTCTCTCTCTCTCTCAAATAAATAAAATCTAAAAAAAAAAGAATATAATCTTTGTAATTATTTTTTTAAAAAACAATAAATGTTGTTTTAAAAAATAACTCTTAATATCTCTTTTCATACAGTCCGGTAGGATCTTGTGTTTCCATCTTGCTGAACACTGGCAGAGGTGTGCTCTGGAAAGAGTCCTGGGCTGGGAATCACAGAACCTGAACCGTAGTTCCATTTCTACCATGTATTTGACTTGACCTTTCTAAGCCTCAGCTTTCTCATCTGAAATGGGCACAATAAAGCATACCTCACAGGATGATTGTAAGAAGTATGCTGCTGAGACATGGGTGCTCAGTGAAAGGCATGCTGCCCAACAAAGAGCCTAAAACTAGGCTTCAGGAGTTTGAGTCCATCTCAGCTCTGCAAGCTGCAGCTAAGAAAAACCTTGTCTCTGGAACCAAGGCCAAGTCCAGGCCAGAACTAGGACACAGCCAAGAGCAGCCGTTGCTCACCTCCTGGCCCATCTGCTGCCCTTGCCCACCTCCAGGGCTTTCTCTGGGAACCATTCAAATGCAGACCACACCCATGCTCCTCCCCTCCCCCACACCAACACCGAGGGAAGGTATGCCCAGCCACAGACAAAGAGTAACCCCCGATGTTGGTCCCATCAGCTTCATCCTTACTGCCATGGTCAGGCTGTGACCCTTGTCACTTCACACCTGGACCATGGAAAAGACTCATAAAGGTCCCCCAGCCTCCACCTTTCCTCTGATCTCTAGCTCCTCACTTAGGAAGCCACTCTCCACTCCATACTGTGGTCAACATGATCTTTTGATAAAGCAATTCTGATTATGTCTCTTCTTTCTCAAAATTCTTCAATGGCTCCCTATCACCTTCAGGATAAAAACCTAAACTCAGCTTGTCACAATGTAACCCAAACCTGACTCTTCCATCTCATCACCCAGCCTTCTTCCCTTGACAAAGACACAGACTCGGCTCTAATCACACCAGAGGCCAGCTGCTGACTCCTAGCTCTGTGTGTGATGTTTGGTGAGCACCTGTCAGGTGCCAGAAACCCTCTAGGTGCATTTTAACTGTAAACTTTCCCAGACTTCACAACGACTAAGTAAGAGCTTACTATGCCAAAGGAAAACAGGATGGTTCACTTTTTGAAGGATGTTCTTTAGCTCAGCTCACATACCACCTCCTCCACAAAGCCCACCTTGGCTGAATCTGTTCTCTTTGTGCTCCTTTTCAGAGTGCTGGTTGTCTAAAGTTATCTTATGCCTGTGATGCAGGATTATTACTCTCTTCTCCAAGTTCAGCCCCTACCAGTGTGAGCCTCTTGAGTTGAGCGTGCACGTCTTGTTCACTTCTGTCTCTCCAGGCCAGGAGGAAGAACTGAATGGAACAGAACCCACGTGTCTGCAGAAGGCTCCTCCCAAGGCTGCAGAGCACCCAGAGCTTCCCAAGGATTCTTGTGCATCTGCGCAGACACAGCATCTCACCCTCGCCCCCAGCTTCCAGCTTGTAGGGAGTCCAGTGATGAGGTCTGGGGTGTTGCTGGTGTGTGTCTTGAAGGGAAGTGAAGCAAAGGCCTCAAGACAAGGGAAATGTTCCCAAGATTGCAGGGGCTGTAGGGTCTCTGGTTCCCCCCATGGAGGCCCCTGAGCTGGTGGCCTCTGCCATGCCCTTCTGCCTCCGGTGGGTGGCATGTCTTGACAGTCTGGCAATAGCGGATCCACTGTGCGTGCTCAGGAGAGAGGGAGCCAGACTCTGGATTTGGGCAAGAAGGAGATCCAGAGGCTCTGCCCCTGACTCGGGACAGAAGTCTCTCCAGAACCAGGCATTTCCAAGCCAGCTTCTTAGCCAAGAATGTAACATGGGGTAACACAATCTAAAACGCAGAACTCCCAGTAGTAGGACAGAGGGTTGCTGTGACCATGGGAAGCGCAGATTCGGTAAGAGCCCTGGGCGGGGTTGGGGGTAGAGGTTGATGTGAATGCCCGGAGAAGTAGGTGACATGGAGAATTCTCATGAGGGGAACAGTTGTTTTTGTGTGTTTGTGTGTGTGGAGGGGAGCTGGCACTGGTGACTGTGTGTGTGTGTGCCCCTTGACATTAGCAATGAAGTTCTTTAAAAGCATTCTAGGACTGGATATGCAAACTGGAGAGAGCCTGTCCAGACACCCTCCACATGGTCTCAAACAAGTCCCCTCCCTTTCTGAGTCTCAGTTTCCCCACCTGTTGAGTGAGAAAGTTCAACCCCTAGCTCTGGCATGCTTTTTTATCATCCATTTTAAGCTCCCTCTCATCCTCAACTCCCAATTTGCTTTAAGAAGGCAAAAGGAGTGCGGTATCACATAGCAGAGCGCAGTTCAGGGAGGTTCCCCCTTCCCTCTCTCAGTCGGCCCGGGGCGGTTCTCAGGCAGAAGAATGGACCAGATTCAGGACTGGAATAACTCAGGTGTATTCGGTGGTGTGGAGGGAATCCGTAAACGACCTGTCTTCTGATGTTTCTGGATGGTGGTATGGAGGGAGGAGGCACAGTGAGGCATGGTGGGCAGGGCACCTGCCACCTTCTTGGGACGTAAGACCTGAGCCTGTGCGTCGCCACTGGTTCAGACAGTCCTCTTCCGGTCAGCCCGTCAGCCGCCTCGGGCTCAAAACAGTAGAGTGGAGCCAGGGACCACACATTGGTACTGGAAGGGCCCCAAGAGACGTGAGACCAGCTCTGTCCTTTAACAGAGTCCACCCCGATGCCAGAGCAGGGAAGGGGCAGGGCTGGGGCAGGGCAGAGCTGGGACCCGTCGGTGCCAGGCTGTGCTGTAACCAGGCCCTGCTGGACACACACACACGACAGGCTGGCTGCAAATGCCAAGGGAAGTTTTCAAAATCATGCGGCTTAACACAGGTGCGACTACTGTATGTTAGCAGCCAGGTGAGTGGTCAGCGATGCCTGGGAGGGTCACAGGTGGGCTTGTGGGATGCTGGGAATGTTCAGCTTCTTGACCTGCTGGATACAAGGGGGTGGCGGTGTGTGACAATTCATGAGGCTGTGCAGATGACACGTGTACATTCCACCTCAATCAAACTGTTAAAAAAAGGGCGCCTGGGTGGCTCAGTTGGTTAGGCGACTGCCTTCGGCTCAGGGCATGATCCTGGAGTCCCTGGATCGAGTCCCGCATCGGGCTCCCTGCTCGGCGGGGAGTCTGCTTCTCCCTCTGACCCTCCCCCCTCTCATGTGCTCTCTCTCATTCTCTCTCTCTCAAATAAATAAATAAAATCTTTAAAAAAAAAAACAAAAACAAACAAAAAAACAAACTGTTAAAAAAAAAACGAACTGAAAAGAGAGGAAGGGAAGCACGTGTCTTGGACACTGTGCTCAGCACCCCTCCCGGCGGTGGGGGGGCAGGCGGGCGGGGTGGGGCACGGCTAACGCCCCCGGCTATCCCCCACCCCCCGGCAGTGGGAGGTTGGAAGGCCAGTCGCCCGCACATATTGGCAGAGCAAACACATGGGCCTCCGAGCACACTGGCCCCTCTGTGTACACAGGGTGTTAGGCCAGGCTCCATCGGGCTGCACTTCATGGTGACAAAGACAACAATGCCACACCATCTCGTAACTGTCAACAGCGTTGCGGTGCTCAAGTCTCTGGTCCAATATTTGCACTTAGAGGAGCCTTGTCTCCTTGGCAATATTGACTTAGATCCACCACTTACCAGAAAAAGTGGAGGCCCCGGCCCTGCCTGCGCACCTGCCAGGGCCTACAGGGAGTGTGTGGCCTTAGGCAGGATGCTGGGGGGGCCGCGTGTTTGGAAAATCCACCCTGCTGGGTTTCCCTGTTGTCTCTGTTACCTTCGCCCTGTACCCCGGGCTGTGGAGGGGAGTCAGGAGTTTCCAGATCGCCCTGCAGCCCTGTGCAAATGCAATCCGCTAGACCTGCAGAGGAGATAGCTGCGAAAACGAAGCATGAAGCTCACAGTCTTGAACTAAAGTTTTCAGGAAATGGCAATTAGAAAGATTTTTTTTTTTTTTCCTGAAAAAGTTTTCTTTTTCATAACGGAATTAAACCCTACCAGTGCCAAACATGTTAGCCTCTGGGTCAGGGTTTTACGTCCCCCCGGTTACTTCTGAGTGAGACACTTTCCCATTGACAAACACAAGAGACTACTTTCCAGAAACTCTGCCCCCTTTGTGAGCTCGGGGCCCCAGCCGCGGCGGCCATGACCTGTGACCTCCTGGCTCCCAGCCTTGTTGTCAGCTGGAGAAAGAGAGGGGCCCCGCCTGCGTCAGCTGGACAAACGAGGGCCTGGAAACGCTGCCTGGGGGCTCTGCTTTCCACGAGGGGCTGACCCCTCGCTGCAGGCGCCCTGTCCCCGGGGCAGCCTTGCTGCGCGGTCAGGTGGCAAGTCGCTAAGACAGCTCTGCTCTCTGAGAATGACTCTTTTTCCCATTTGATCAGAGGAGCTCTGATGAGATGGCCTGCCTTGCCCTCTCTGGGCCTCCAGGGCCCCCACATTCAGTGAGGCCTCCAATAACCATTAATTTAGCCAATTTCCTGGGCCACACCGTCCCCCAGGGACCCCACTTTGGTGGGCAGCAGCGGAACAAGGCTCCCTGCTGTTGGCCTTCCCTTTTAATTACACGGGGACAAGCTTCCTTGGACTGACTTTGGGAGGCAAGCCCCAGGCCAGCCTGGCCGCCCTCCACGAAACAATGCACACATGTTCAGGAGAATTCCCTCCTCGCCTAATCCGGGCTGGGAAGAAAAGGGCTTTTCTTCTTGTTGTCAAAGGGGGTCTTCGATGCTAAGATACCATTTTGTGTCTCAAGTCATGTCACGGGACTTCTGCCTCGGCCTCGCTGCCTGCTCTTTAGAAATGAAAGACACAGTCCTTGCTTCACCTCAGGACAAGTGCCCCCCACCCTGCCCTCCTCTGAAAATAAAGGGGGTTGGGGGCCTAGGGAAGCAGGAAAAGCTCCCAACTCCCACTGTTCCTTTCTCATCCTGGCAACCTCGGCTTTCTGGACTATTTGCCCAAAGGATGAGTAGGGAGGGCTGAGCCTCACCTGCTGATCTCAAGGGTCATGAATATTCTTATAATCCCCTGGAAAGAAGGGCCCTTTCATTAGAGGAGCAGATTCCTCCTGGCGGCCTGGGGGCTTGCCTCCCCCTCCTACCCACCGGCTTGCCTGCTGGCTGCTTTCCTGCTCCAAGGCCTCGGGGTCTGGCTAGCTTCTCCGCTCTTGGTGCAGGTTGGATGGAGAGCCAGATTTTCATAAGGCATTGCTAGGCTGCTTCCCTCAGCACTCCCTGTCCCTATTCTGCAGACGAATCAAAGGATATAACAAAGAAACCCCAGACATGCATCCTGCTGCTTAGGAAGGAGCTGGGGTCCGTACACCAAGGACGGCAAAGTGACGGCGTCATGGTAGTTGAGTGCACTTAGTTTATAGACTTCACCTTTATTTGGCAAAAGGATTGGAAGTAGCTTTTGGAAATACCCACAAAAATTCAGATGAAGAGCTCAAAGATAATTAGAGCAAAATGGAACCAAGGCAGGCGAAAGCTTAATACCACAGTAAATGTTAACAAATAAGTTACAAGTAAATGTCAGTTTCCATATGGGAGCAAGGCTGAGCTAAGAATGTAACTTTGGGCTTCCTAGCAGCCCCAGAAAAGGGAGAAAAATGGTCCATGGATGGTCAGAGCATACCAGTCGCTCAGGGGAAGCACAGTTCTCCCTGACACTGAGGGCTGAGACCCTCTATCAACAGTGGGTCCTCAAACAAACAAAAATTCTCGTGTGCTGCATTAAACATGTCATCCCTAATCTTAGAACCCTTTCCTTAAACTGTCTTTCAAGTGGCTTAACGTGCAACTCACATACCAACAATCCCTGACGTTTGCTAGACTGCTTTTAACACTTGCCATGGATTTAAAATCCATCTTGAATTCAGGCTAAGAAACTAAGAGGTAATTCTCACAGGGAGTGCATTGCTTCAGATATTTCAAACAAAGAAAGGGTCTGGTCCTATAGCTAAGCCTCATAGTACAAAGCAGTGATTTTCAAAGTTTTAATCTCTTAAAGATTATTGAGTACCCCAGAGAAATTTTTCTTTAGGTGGGTTATGTGTATTGATATTTAATATTTAATATAATACTTGATACTGGTATATTCAAAATTGAAATGAAGAATTATTTAAAATATATGCTCATTAATTAATTTAAAAAAGAAAACAACTTCATGTTAACATAAATTACATTATGAAAAAAAACTGTAGCAATAAGAGTAGCTTATTTTTGCAATTCTCTTTGATGTCTGGCTTGATAGAAGATAACTGGATTCTTCCATCCACTTCTACATCCAACCTATTGCAATGTATTGTTTTGGTTGAAGTATATGAAGAAAACTTGGTCTCATACAGTAATGTAATTAGAAAAGAGAAGGAGGATTTAATAGCTTTCCAGGTAATTGTGAATCTTCTTTGGTACTACATCAACACTTGACAAAGGTTAGTTGCAGTGTAGACTCTGAAACTGTATCAATGAACTTCTCATACTCTGTGATGTAAAATCCATCGGTCTACCTTCTCCTTAGAAAGGAGCTTTCTCCATGCTTGACGTGGCCCCATCATGCATTAGCCATTTGGAAAATACTGGTTTCCTTGGTTATGCAGATCTTCTAACTGACACATTTCTTTTTACAATATCAAAAAGATACATTCGTCTAAGTCATGGGAATAAAAGGCACAGCATAGGGCATATAGTCAATGACACTGTAATAGCGTTGCATGGGGACAGATGGTAGCTACACTCGCGGTGAGCATAGTATAGAGAAGTTGGATCACTATGTTGTACATCGGAAACTATGTAACTGTGTGTCAATTATTTTCAAATTAAAAAAATTAAAACATGCTTTTAAAAATAAAAAAAAAGATACATTCATCAAAGTCATCATCCACCTCACCAGAAAAATACTGAGTTGTCAAGTTCATTGTTTTTCCAGATTCTGCTTTTTGCCTACCTGTCTAAGTTTTATCATTGGCAACAAATACAACAGAGTTGTTTTCCATGAAGTGGCAGGCCCACTCTGCTTATTTTCGACAAAATGTCTGCCACATGACTAAGTTTGGATTACCATAGTTCCTCAGTCATCCTCAGCAAAATGGCGCTCCTCAAAAAAAAGTGAGACTTTAGGTCACCAATCAAATAACTGCACAAATATTTTTCCTCAAGATGACCATCATATTTTGGGTTGGAAAGTGCTTTATGTGACCCTCCTAATTTGTCACACAGACCATGAAAAAGACATGAAAAATACTTAAGGGTGGAGATTTAATAAAAGTAAAAATCAATAAAATAATATTAATATAAATTAATAAAATAAATGACTATTTTTTGCTACTTCACCAAGCCATTTGTTAAGTAAAACGGGCTTTTTCTTTTTTCTAAACTGAGTGCGTGGTGGTGCGGATGGCACAATGCCCGTGAGTGCAGGGTGGCGCCACTCCCTGATTCCTGCTTAGCAGGGTTACCCACCATGATCCTGGCGCATCCAGTGGATATCAGTGCAGTGCAAAATGCTAATAACATATTAGTATTATTATAAAGTCATGACCTTGTGAGCCCTGGAAGGGTCTTGAGGACACCCGGGGTCCACAGGCCACCTTTTACCAACTGCGCGTGCAGAGGAAGACCAGGATTGTAAGAAGGCAGTTACTCGAGGAGAGGCTCTCCTGATGTCAGGTAAGAAAAGGCAAGCATTTCCTTCTGAAAATGTTTTCTATCTTGAGTATAGCTCTGACAGCTGAAAGAATTAGAAACGCATCTGTGCTGCAGAAATAAATATTTCAGAAATTTAGTGCTAGAGTCAAACCGTTTGATTAAGTTTAGATAAATGCTTAAAATAGGCTAATAACTGAATTCTACTCACCCCACCACAATGACTATCTTCTCTACCATATTGATATATTGTGAAGATCAAATGAGATAATAGCACTGAAAGCTGTATGCCAATTACAGGTAGTTTTATTTTTTATTTTTAAGGGTAGTTTTATTTATGAGAGGCAGTTTTATATAAAAATAGAATCAAACTTTTCACAAATAGTGGCATTAGAAGGACCTTTAGTGAATATCCAATCAAATCCTCTGCTTCATCAGTGAAGAAATTAAGACCAAAGATGAAAAGGACTTCCCAAGTTATAGCAAATCCTGATTATGGGTCCAATTTTTTGCCAGTTGAAAAGTTAATCGTTTATACCAGTTAGCAAATGAAAAAAGAGATCACACACACACACACGCACACACACACACACACACACACACACACAAACGAGTAAACGTACAGATAGCAGTAAACGTTAATTTGTATGTAACTCAGTATCTACATACTGTATGCTTTATAGACATGAACAACTGACTCATTTAAACAGTTTTTCCATATTTGTGATGTGCTAAGTGACAGGTATATGAAAAGAGAACACACCGTCCCGGCCCTCAGAGATCTTTCAGTCTTGTGAGGAAATGTGTGAGTGATCAGTAACTCCAGGACGTGCTGCCGTGTTAGGTTAGGGGTATGCTTAGTAATGAAGGCACTAATGAAAAGCAGTTAACTCGGGTGGGAGACAAGGGAGTGAGGAAGTGGTCACGTAAGCTCCCCAGAGGAGTGGCTGCTGGATCGGGGTCCCCAAAGAGGCAGGAAGGTCACCAGAGCAAGGAGGCTGGTCCAGCCTGAGCAGGGGGTGCGCAGGAAAGCAGTGTGACAGAGCAGGGGGGCTCTGGGGCTCTAACAGGGCTGTGGGATGAGAAGCAGGGCTGGAATTGCTCTGAGAGAGGTGGGCGGACCCCTCACTGGGAAGAGCGTGAGGTAAAGATTTTGGACTTTACCTTGAAAGCTATCTGGAGACAGTTATTAATTAAGTGGTCACATTTGCACTTTGGACACATCATTCTGGCAAGAGTGTGGAGGATCGATGGGGTAGAGGGGACAATGAAGGTCTGCGGTGGCAATGGAGTGAGACATGAGGGTCGTCTGATGTGCGCAGAGGCTGTAGGATGGGGACACAAGATGGTAAGATGAAAACTACAGAGATTGGCGATTGGGTTTGTTCCTGTATCAGGGAGAGAGGGAGATTCCTAGATGTCTGTCTTGTGCACCTATCAGTGACGGTCACCATATAGTGAGGTCTGGAGAAGGGACAGGTTTAATGGAGAAAGCGGTGGTCTCACTGTGGACAGGTGTGTGTGAGACATACAAGTTGACAGCCGGAGATGGGGCTTTGGGGCATGAGGAGAGGACTGGGATGGAGCCAGAGAGTGACAGTCACTCTCTGGGAGGGCAGGGAGTTGACCAGCCAGGGAGAACGTGAGATTGAGGTAAGGACACGGAGGGAGACCTCCGGGAAAGGCCACCATTTAGGAAGGTCTGCAAACAGCAGTGACAACCAGCAGCTGCTTTGTTACTAGAAGGAAACCCAGGAGAAAGTGGTGTCATCAAAGGGTAGAAGCCAAAGAAATAAGGGTTTACAGAGAGAGAGGGGAGAGGGAGAGGGAACGGATGTCACAAGTAAGTAGAAGAGTGCTTGGGGGGACAGTGGTGGCCTCAGTGAGGGGCACTCGGCATAGGAGCCCAGCTGGTGAAAGAAAATGCGAGCTTGGAGTGAGCTGAACAAGGAATGGTGGATGATTTCTCTTTCTAGGAGCTTGGCTGTGAATGAAAGGAAAGATAGTATACACTTTATAGATACATAGACTTCACAGAAGATACCAATTTGTTTCTAGATCCTGGGATTCACGGATATTTGAAAAGTTCATTTGGAGCGTCTGAGTGGCTCAGTAGGTTGAGCCCCTGACTCTTGATTTTGGCTCAGGTCATGATCTCAGGGTCCTGGGATTGAGCCCCCCATTGGGCTCTGCGCTCAGCACGGATCCTGCTTGAGATTCTCTCCCTCTGCCCCTCGCCCTGCTTGCATGTGCACATGCCCTCTCTAAAATAAATAAATAAATCTTAAAAAAAATTTTTTTTTTTTAAAAAGTTCATTTCCCTTATTTCCAGATAACTATATCCACAGTACCCAGAACACAGTATGTTAAAGTGGTGGTATAAAACGAGAATAAAGGAAAACCCATTCAGATTAGAAAAATGCAAAAATAGCAAATGCAAACCACCATACTGGTAATCTAAAATGCTCCCAATCCAGTTTCCTTATACCCACATGGTGGCTAAAGCACGGCCTGGGAGCTGGGCTACTAGTAGACAAGGCAATCCCTTTTCCAAAGCCTGGCCATGAACCTAAGTTCACACAACTCACCCTGTGCCCTCTCTCAGGCAGCCAATCAATAGTCTCTTTAGAAACCTACTTTGGATTTAGGTCTCTTTGCTCATCACTGTTAATTTGCTCATCAACGCAGATTAACCCAGGCTCATGCCCTTTGCCCTTGGCAGGGAGGAGCTGCTGTATGTGAGCCGTCTTGTTGGCAGTCAGGGGTATCCCAGGACTTGGGCGTGGAGCCAAGGTGCCTGTGGGCCAGCAACGCTATTTCTCTGTGCAAACATTCCTGAGCAAGCAGGACCTCTCTTACCTACAGCTCCCGAAGGCTTCCCTACTGAACTCACTACCTCTCAAACTGCTCTGACATCTTTGCCAACAGTAACTTCTTCCTCACGCACCCTACCGTAATGCAGGCCATTTAGGCTGAGAAACAATTTATAGTATAGGGCAGTGGTGAGGTGCACAGACCAGGAACCAGACTTCCAGGGTGGAAATCCCAGTTTTGTCCCTTATAAGCGAAGCAAACTCTGACAACTTGAACAATTTAGAGGCTCTGTTTTGTTTTGTTTTGCCTATAAAATGGGGAAAATAATAGTACCTTTCTCTCAGGGTTGTGGAAATTAACAACATTCACATAGTTTAAGTGCTTACAACAGTGCCTGACAAACACTCAGTACATGGTTACTCTCATTATTAGAAGGATGCAAGAGAGAAACACCTTGTACCTGGTTTGGAGGCAAATATTAGAATGCCTTTCACTTAAAAATGAATGTAATCTGGAAAATATCTTGCCTGACTTAGTTGGACAAGGATGCATGTTCCCTTGGTTTCTCTGGATGCCAAGTTTAATCAGTGGCAGAAATTCAGAGGTTATCTGGGCTGGAGGAAACCTGTGGGACTATCCAGCTCACTGTCCTTTCA
Source organism: Phoca vitulina (assembly GCF_004348235.1). Lineage (NCBI taxonomy): Eukaryota > Metazoa > Chordata > Mammalia > Carnivora > Phocidae > Phoca > Phoca vitulina. The sequence goes on from NW_022589711.1 coordinate 50,784,917, forward strand.
CACATCTGGTCTGGAGAAGGAAGTGGCTCTAATAAGGTCATGTGGGGAGCAGAGCATGATTAATCAGAAGTAGGACTCGGGGCGCCTGGGTGGCTCAGTTGGTTAAGCGACTGCCTTCGGCTCAGGTCATGATCCTGGAGTCCCTGGATCGAGTCCCGCATCGGGCTCCCTGCTCGGCAGGGAGTTTGCTTCGTCCTCTGACCCTATCCCCTCTCATGTGTTCTCTCTCTCTCATTCTCTCTCTCTCAAATAAATAAATAAAAATCTTTAAAAAAAAAAAAAAAAAAAAGAAGTAGGACTCTTGTGCTTCATGGTCGTGTGCTCTGCTTTGCCCTTCTGAAGATCCGAATGCACAGGTTTGAACTATGTGTGTGTGCACGTCATTGTCTTCTTTCCTGTCAGAATTTCTCCAAATAGGACTTTTTCTGGAACCAGAGATGAACTCTTTGTTACAAAACCAGGGTAAATACACACACACACAGACAACTGGCTCTCCCTTATGATACAGTACCCTTTAGTTAGTGAGATGATTTTATTCAAGCTGAGCGACAAATACAAAATATTTATCAGAATTCTAGGCTACCTCTTCCTCAGTAAACCTTAAAAATAGAATGTGCTCTGAATACTCAGGATTCACTTAAAATGTGTAAAATTGGCCTCAGGGCCACTTTCCCCTGCTGAAGTTCACCAGCGTGACTTCCAGAACTTGAAAAGGGTAGACGTGTAGAACAGATGATTTTTATATAAATATGTGCATCTTATTCGATCAGGGTTTCCCCTTAGCACCGACTTATCCATTGCACTGGAAGTAGCGTGTTAAGTGTCTCTTGATGAATGTACACACGTTTTTGCAGCTCACAACATGAAAAGCAACTGCCGGGTCGGGACAGGGGAGTGGGTAAGGGGAGGGGGCTCCTGGCACGTTGCCAGTCTATTCAATACCTGCTCTGCTTTCCAGGCTTTGGAGGCAAACCTACATGGGATCCCAGACAGACTCAGCGAACTTGCCAGCCTGGGAACTCAGGGAACCTCTCTGAGCGGGCACTGACATGCTGAAAAATGGCAATGGCACCGACGTTAGGAAGTAAAAATAAGTAGTGTATTTAACATATATTTAATATAGTTGGCATTTGGTAAATGAGATTTTCCCTTCAGTCCAGTGTCATCATTTAACTTCATTTAAAGTTAAAGCTCCATGCATCTAAATGAAGCTAAACATCTATGCATCTCTAAGCATGACCAGAAATCATGTTCTCTTCAGAAGCCCTCAGTAGAACTGTCATTCAGATGCACCGAGGCCAGCAGTGGACAGAACGCTGCAGTTCCAATCACGAGTTCTCACGTGGTGGATCCGTCGCTGGGCAGCATGCTGGTTGTGGATGTTTCTGTCTGACTCACACACCGTTTAGGATTTTTTCTTTTTTTTTGAAGATTTATTTATTGAGAGAGAGAGGGAGCAGGGGGAGGGGCAGAGGGAGAGAGAGAGAGACAGAATCCCAAGCAGACGCCTTGCTGAGTATGGAGCCTGACGTGGGGCTGGATCCCACAGCTCTGAGATCATGACTTGAGCTGAAATCGAGAGTCAGACACTCAACCGACTGAGCCACCCAGGTGCCCCAAGATTTTTTAATTAGCTGCTAACATTCAAAAGTAGGGAGGTTGCAAATGAATATCCAGATCCCCAACTTCTTTTACAAAATGCCCGACTTTGGGGGCACTGAGTTTGTGGCCTGACTTAAATCTTCTTGGAACGGACACGGTATAGTAGTTCCCCAGGATCAGCAGGGAGGGACATTTCAAGACCCCTGGTGGATGCCTGAAACTGCAGATAGTTCCGAGTCCTATACATGCCACGTTTTTCCCTATACACACATACCAATGAGGAGGTTTAGTCTATAAATTACACATAGTAAGAGATTAACAATAACCAATAATAAAATAGAACAATTATAACAATATACTGTAATAAAAGTTATGTGAATATGGTCTTTCTCTTTGTTAAAATACCTTATTGGACTGTACTCACCCTCCTTCTTGTGATGAGACGAAGTGAGGGGAATGGCAAAGGCACCGTGATGTAGCGTTAGGACACCGATGATGCCTCACGAGGAGGATCACCCGCTTCCGGATGGAGGTTGCCCTTGGGTCACTGGAGTCGCGGATAAGGGAGGACTCCCATACTTGCTTAGGAGTCAGGAGAGAAGGGTTCTAGTTCTGCCACTAATTGAACAAATTGTTTCTTCTCTCTGGACCTCTTTTCTTCTTTTGCAAAACGTGAGCTATCATTGCCCTAGAACTATAATTCACTTGCTAGGTAAACAAAGTGAAGCCGAGAGTAAAAAAAATGATAGAAATCCTCTACAATCTATATACAGTCAGCCAGGTAGTGGAAGGCTTTAAAAATGTTTCCGAGTATACATATCTGGTTGCACAAAAGATTATCCAAACGATAGGCATTAATAATAAAAGCTATGGTACTTCAGAAAGAGGAAACTATTTTTTAAAGGAGGAACTACCCTATTTTATATACACTACTGTATTTTATATACACAGGAAGATCTTGGCTTCCCACTACCCGATGGGAAGCATGCAGATGTGCCCCGTATGCATCTGCTCTGGAAGAAATTTCCCTATTTCCACATTCTCATCTTGTAGTTTTGAGGAGGTTGGTTGAGCATGCCACGCCTGGTCCGTGAGGCTTTCTGCTCGGTTGGCTTCAGACAAAGTTACCATTAACTCCCCAACCTGCAAGAAAATTATTTAACACAAAGGATTCCAAAATGTCCTCCTCTCCCCCTACAAGCCTGCAAACAAATGGTACAGGAATGAGGTCAGAAAGGAATCCCCCGCCTACCAGGCCTCTGAATTCATTTACCTACCTCAGAGCCCATTCAGGGAAAGGGGTGGAACGGGGAACAAGAGATTCTCGGAGGCCAAGTGGAGTTTGGGGGTCGAGCGCTACATTACAAGATTTGACAGGCCTTTGCCAGCCTTCAGCTTCTTTGTGTCTCTCACATAATAGAGAAACACAAACTGAGCAGCACACGATCTGTGGTTACACCCTTGGACAGAGCACACTCTTTGCAAATGCTAATAGTATTGTAGCATCCTGTCACCCGGGAACACAAAAAAGGATGTTGATTTTCACATGAACCAGAACAGGCCCATTGTACACAAGTTTGTGACCAACTTGTAGTATCTGCACATCAAAAGCCCAGCCAATCACAGGGCACACAGCTGGCGAACTGCACCGATGGGGGTGCCCAATGGAGAACAAGATCCAAATGCCTCATCCACCCATAGAGACACACACAGTACTTTTGACATGAATGAAACTACAATCTCACAATCCTGGTTCAGCTATGACCATGACAATTGGCAAGTAAATAATTAGCAAGAACGTAATTGTCTCAGATGTTTAAAGAGAGGAATCTGAATGTATGAAAATGGGAGTGGTTTTGCTCCTGCTGAGAGCCTCCAATATGGTAGAGGCAGCAAAGGGTGGGGGTGTTCAATTAAGGGTGATCCGATACACGAAAAGATAAACTCATGAGAACGTTGGCAAGAAAAGTATCTATTTCCAAGTCCTGGGAAACTAGAAACTCAGGGCAAGAAAATTAAATAAAGAATGTATATGATGTTCTTAAAAATAAATTTAGTCAAAATTGTAGAGGCTTCTGCTAATAGCCTCTCAAGTGTTTTTATCAGAAACAAAAAGATAGTCAAAATTTGGGAAAATATTCAATCAAGGTTTTAAAAACTGGGGTAGAAATAATTCTGGATCTGATTAGTTGGGCTAATCCCCCAAAATTTAGAGAATCAACATAGGTAAGATGGGAAAATTAACATGATTAACATGTTGAGGAAAAATCACAAAGTACTAATTTCTACTCCTGAGATTTGAGGTCTGGGGCAGACAGATTAGAGCCCCCTGAAATCTTGGTATCACCTTGTCCCCCAGGACCCCACGGGGACCCCTGTCTCTGCTGAGATCCCCACTGTTGTGGTGCAGCAACAGCCTCATACAGTTAGGGTTAGCCCCTTACGCACTTCCTAGGGGTGTCAGTGCGCAGGGTACTCCTCAGTAAGTTTACTTTGTAAATAAGTTCACTGTCCTAAAAGTATTTTTGAGAGATAGCAAAACGTACAGGGGTTTGCAACCAGACCTATTTTCAAATTCAGAGTTTGTTGCTCACTAGAATGACTTAACTTTTCTGAGCCAATTTCCTCATCTACAAAATGGAAATAATACTGCCTGTGGTAATGAATGCAAAACGCAAGACATACTGGTTCAAGTTCTCTTAACTTCAAAACTTAAAAGAAAAACAAAAAAAAATTTCGTGGGACCCATCTTTGGCAAGACAGGATACTAAAAAGGCTTTGGGGTTTCTAGACGGACCCCAACATGCTAACGGCCTGTGACAGTACACATCTTCGCCGTGCGCTCAGTCCTGCAGCGTGGAACGGGCCCGCAGTCAGGGTGTGCTACCATCTGTGCCCTTCTCCCGACACACCCGGCACCTCTTCCTCCGGCCAGGATTGCTCCTGGAGGCAGGGAGGCAGGTCCGCTACTGGCAACTGGGTGTGTGCTGGGTTCTTAAGGCACAGCTAAGGTGCTGCGAGTGACTTCCGACTTAGGCTCTCTAGACAAATACATTTCTTGATGGAGAAAGTAAGCATTGCAACTTGTTAATGGTGTGTGACTACTTCTATGTTAAGACGTATGGAAAGAGAGATTAAAAACAAAAATGGAACGCAGGAAATGGATAGGTTAATTCCTTAAGTTAAGAGGTAAATTAATTTTAGCATTTCCTGCAGCTGAAGTGAAGAAATAGGTTAAGGTCTTGAAGTCTCTTTGACAGAAGAAGAGTGGCATATACATTTGTCCGGAGTGAGAAGCTTTGCTGGCCCTGCATTATCTAGTAATCCTTACTTTAATGAACTTAAATGATAAGACATGTTCTTAGGCTTTACTTCTGCAAAAGATACCTTGCAGAAAAGAGTATTTTCTTCAACTAGGTACATCATATAGTATTTGGGAAAGCCAAGGCCGTATTAGATAAATCCAGAGGTAGGTCAGTGTCAGTCCAGGCAGTATTGCTTCCTGAAGATTTGGCCTAATTCTCAGAAAAACTTCAGCAGGCAAGATGGAGTCAGTCTATTCTCTACACACTTTCTCACAAATGTCAGAGGTCTCACAAGCTTCTGACCAGTGCTAGATCATGTCAACCATGACTATATTTTCTGACAAGTGGATAAAATGCTAATTTCCATGTTGCTATGTGACTTAGTGACTCCAAGAGTAAGCGGCAGAACAGACGTTCTGCTTCAAACATTAAGGAGCGTAACCTGTACTGGTAACAGTGCTGTAAGATACTCCTCTGTGGGAGGCAGCTGGTATGTCACGGCATGGTGTCTGGGTCTTCAGGGGGGCCTTGGGCCTATGGGTTTTTAAATTTTCTCAAATACCTGGATAGGAACCAGGCTAACACCTGGATTAATTAGTTAAAAACAAAACAAGTAAGAATTCTTTAGCTAAAAGGATGAAGGAACAGGGATTTAAAAACATTTAAAAGTTACTTCCTACTCAGTGACTTGACCCCAAATGAGCCTCAACACTAGCCCTAGAGAATGTGAGCTCAGGTCTTTCTGAGAGTGATCATATACACGTTCTCAATTTTCAAGCTAGTAACTCAACTCTATCATTTCAAGATACCTATTTAACCTTATGATGCACATTTTTCTTACCCTTACATTATAAAACGGTCTTCTTCAGGGTAAACGTCATTCACATTTAAACAGAATGGAGATTCCTCAGAAAGTTCAAAATAGAGCTACCCTATGACCCAGCAACTGCACTACTGGGTATTTACCACAAAGATATGATGTAGTGAAAAGAAGGGGCACCTGCACCCCAATGTTCATAGCAGTAATGTCCACAAGAGCCAAACTGTGGAAAGAGCCGAGATGCCCTTCAACAGATGATGTGGTTCATATATATACAATGGAATATTATTCAGCCATCAGAAAGGATGAATACCTACCATTTACATCGACGTGGATGGACCTGGAGGGAATTAGGCTAAGTGAAGTAAGTCAATCAGAGAAAGACAATTATCATACGGTTTTACTCATATGTGGAATATAAGAAACAGTGCAGAGGACCATAAGGGAAGGGAGGGAAAACTGAATGGGAAGAAATCAGAGAGAGAGACAAACCATGAGAGACTCTTGACTCTGGGAAACAAACAGAGGGTTGCTGGAGCGGAGGCGGGTGGGAGGATGGGGTAACTGGGTGATGGGCATTAAGGAGGGCAGGTGATGTGATGAGCACTGGGTGTTATATGCAACTGATGAATCATTGAACACTACATCAGAAACGAATGATGCACTTTATGTTGGCTAACTGAATTTAAATAAACTTTGTTGATACTGTTTGCTTCTTTGACAATTTTTGTAGCACTCATCTTAACTCTTAAGTTTTCTACGTCCATTAACTTAGTTTTAATATGTGCAAAATATGACCATTTTAGTTAACACAAATTGGCTGTGATTATTTTAAAACACATTTTGTAATACAATTAAACAATACATCTGTATTATTTACAAGCACATGATAAACTACTTCACTTTGGTAGAGAATTCATACATCTGAAACTTAATATTATGTCAACTATATTACAATTAAAAAATGAATAATTTTTAAAAGGTACGAATTCTTCAACTGGAAGCGTGAGAAGGAAACAAATCACTCTGTTAAATCTACAGGAAGTAAAGTCTGCAACTTTTTTGATACATGCAGATTTTGAACTTGAAGTGTACAAAGGATAAAAAATTAAAGTACAACTACTTTCTGAGCCTCACGTTGAGAGTGGTCCGTTAACAGTGACAAGTGACATAAGGCTAATGTGACTGAAACATGTTCTTTTCTACAAACCTTCCAGAGGAATTCAAAGACTCTCTTGACATTAACTCATCAGAAATAAACCATATTCCAGCTAGTATGTACTACTTATTGAAGCAATCATGACTTTGAGTCTTTCCCTAGTTTTGACTTCAGCCAACCATATGAATCCTGGAGATGGCACACCTATACTCTGCCTTATTTTACATATCAAATGATCAACAGACATTTAATAAGCATCATTTAGGAGCAAAGTTCTGGGAAGAAAAAAAAAAGAGAAATGGGAGTTCATAATAAGGTGGTAGATGGAAGTAAGGGATCCTCACGGTTCCTTCCCCTTCTAAGACTTAGGTCTGACTTTTCAGTAAGCCTCCTGTACGAATGAACATGCTAGCATCATTAGTGAAAATGATGGCCATGGCAGCAAAATCCAATTAAAAGACATTTTTAATATATTTTATCATAGTAAATACCAAAACGTTTTGACAAGTATCAAGACATAAAAAAAGGCATTGTTTGACCATGGATTACAACTGCGAAATGTGTGCGAAGTAAAAGTATTCAGAGAAGAGCCACATGAAGAGGCTTGTGAGACCATGAATTTGGCTACACTGTGAGGTCAAATTATGACCCTAGGTGCTCAGGTTTCTCTCTCTCTCTTTCTCTCTCTCTCTCTCTCACCCTCTCATTAATACAGAGAAAAGGTAAAAGATGCTCTCCAATATCGAATTATAACATGATTTAAATATCTTTAATTACTAATCTACACAAATGACCTTAATTAATCACAGGCAAAATATAATCGCAATAACATCTACATGGAGTGTGAAGGTTTTAAAAAATAATACAAAGTTCATTCACAGTGCACAAGTAAAAACAAGGTTAAGTTTTAAATATTTAAACACATAGTCATGATCATTCAAAAGTAAGTATATTTGTAAGCACATCTCTATACTGCTAAAGTACCTGAAACTCTAGCAAACACCAGCTAAGAGAACTGAGATAAAAAGCACTGTTTTGATCCCTTTTACTGGAAACCTAAAATACCATATTTCTTTCTGCAGATAAATACATCTGAAATAAATAAATATAAAATTATTAACTAGTTAAGGAAATTACCTTTTAAGCCTCCACTCTGAATCTTATCATCATATGTAAACTTCCCAAATTATACGGTTAGGAAGTACCACTCTCTGCAATGTTCCCTACTCATTTTTACACTATTCATTTGCATTTGGAGGCCAAATTATTTGTGGGAAGGAGTCCATTGGAGTAAAGCCTGAAAAAGGGGGGTAATACAAAGAGGAGAGAATATAATTAAGCTCCTAAGAAAGGAGGATTGCTCCACCTATAGCTACCGCTCTGCTGACTGAACTGTGAAGCAGCAAGAACGGCTTGTTTCCTATTGTGCACTGCCTATGAATACGGAGTTTTAAAATTGATACCTTGACCAAGTCAATTTTGGATATAATCTATTTACAGTTGTTCAGCCTTCCATACAGAGCTTTGTTCACTCTATTCTTTGCAATTTCTGCCATGCAAAACAAATGATTCCTGGTCGAGTTAGAACTTAACTCCTATACATTGAATTTCTGAAGTGATTGGTTTAACTTTGAATCATTTGTAATTTTTGAACTACAGACACAACACACAGGGTTTACTGTTGAGAATCCGAATTTTATTTTTCCTTTTAATAACATGTGCATCAACCTAACTTCCAAGAAAAAAAAAAAAAAGGCATGCTTAGAATGAGCTCAGCTAAAAAGGAAAAAAAAAAAATATATATGTAGCCCATAAAAGAAAGAAGTCATATTACTGTGGGGGACGAGGGGGTGTCCGGACTCTTAGATGGATTTTTAATCACATTAATTTGTATCATCTATTTGTATGTTTAAATTACAAATACTGATCTCAAAATGAAGACACCCCATCCCCGTTTCTTAAATTTATACAAAGAGATGTGAAAAAAGTACTGACTTAACATTAGCCTTTTGCTTGGGAAAAATCTATAGAAATACAGCTGAAGGTATTTTTTCCTATCCATAGCACATATAAATAAACGTGGTCCTATTTCTTTAGAAATAGATTTATAGTTGTAAAGTGGCTGTGTTTTACAACTACAAAAATATTAATAATTGCATGGTGCCTGCTTCAGTGAGGAGTTATCACCAAGCAGCACTGGTTAGAGGGAGTTAACCACTGAGGTCATCTCCAAACTCAGCACAGAACATGGAGCGGGGCTCTCTACTCCCTTTCTGTTCACCCACCAGCCCTAGAGCTGAAAGACACGTGAAATGTTCTTGACTCTCATCTACCAAATAACAATGTAGACTGCTACTGGCTGTGTAAAACGGGATCTACCTTTCTTATCAAACAGTATAAAACAAATATTTACAGAATTCTCAATTTCTGAAATACTCTGTGATATCCTTCCAACTTTGTATATTAAGTGTCCTCAGATCTTGAGAGAAATCACAATGAAGGCTATATTGATGCTAAATTAAAAAAAAAAAAAGTGGGGTGGCAAGGGAACTGTTACCAAAACATAATTCTAAAAAAGCTGAAAATTAAGTAAACTATAAAATAAAAACTGTCACACAGTGGGCATTTTTATTAGAATAATAAAGGTTCAATGAAATGGCAACAAAGCAGAGATAAATGAGAAAGACAATTTAAGTCAAAAATGGCATATTTCTTTGCTTTAAAGTCCGTCAGCCAGTAAAGAAGTATTTGTATGAAACACATGAAAATGCTGTGAAGGTACAATAACTGAACTGCAATGAATCAAATTTTATGTTTTTCTTTACACGTTCAGCTAAGAGGGAGATGGCCAACGTTATTCTGTTGAAGTAATTTCTATTTAAAATAGTCTTATGACAGAAGGCCTTTTCCTGAAGCCCACCTGAAGTGCTTGACAACAGTCTCAATGAAATTAGTCAACCGATTATTCTTTGTCTTCCTTACCCTGTGTCACAACCCAGTAGCTCTGTCAACAGGTTAAAAAAACCCACGGTTAACAGAAAACCCGGCTTACCTATACAAAATAAATGAATTTCAAATGGGTACAGAAAGGACAAAATGGTCAACGGAAGCACACAGGGAAGCTGCTGCCGACTTGGCTTCTAAGACAGCCCTCTCAGCTGGCAATGAAGGGTAAGACCTCTTCCACTGGATGTACCCGGATTGTTGTAATCCGAATTCACCTGTTTGAGGCGCTCTTCTGTTAGCTAGTCCTCTTTCACATGATAAATGTAAACTCAATTTTCATAATCAGATAGCTACTGCATATAGAACATTACAGATACAGACAACAACTTAGCGGGTTACCATCATCTTATATACAACTGATAGCTTTTCACAACATCTAGCATTTTTTCCCCAGAAAAAAACTGACACTACATCAGCTAATGAATTAGTTGAACGCGTGCCACCACAAATGAGACAAGCAGGAGAGCAAGTTTCTTATCTTCAAGGACTGAATCTAACGGCCACACCACTTGTATTATTTCACTTTGTCACTTCAATACAATAAAATAGGATTTTAATGCCATTTCCACTGTTCTTGCATTTGAAAGGCAACTGATGGTTAAAGTGCCTTGAACACGCATAAATTATTTTTATCCCATGACTTTATTTTATGTTTAGAAAGGTGGAACAGCAGAAGGAAAAAAGGCAGGACAAGAGACTCTGGAGTTTTTTTCTTCACATGTATGCAGAGGTGATTATATTATGAGTAGGATTCTGCAAAAATAAACATATTTGATAAATTAAGGTATGAGGAGACAAATGCAAAATTTCTAAACTTTATTACTGCATGATCATAAAAATATTGAAGTTTAACTGCCTGTCTGCTAGTTGTATTAAATTCAAAAAGCACCTACTGTAACAACAGAATAATTTTATTAACATGATGTGTGAATCAAAAAATACTGTAATTAATTTTTATGGAAAAAATTTAAAAACATATTAAAGTCGATCAGCAGAAGGAATCTGTGTATGGCTGTGTTGGGTATAAACATCTTCAGCAATTATCAGAATGAATTACTTAAAACTACCAGGCTGAGGAATCCATACATGTTAAAACTATCATTAAGAAACTATTCCTTAAAGTTCCTGGTAACTTTTATAAAATGGTCAGAATGAAGCAAGGCTACTACCATTTTGCCACATTTATTCTTTTCATTGGATTTGCAGGGTACAAAACAGAATTACTAACAGTTCACAGGGTTATAAATCCCAAGGGTTGGGAAGGGCCGTAGAGATTAAAGACAAGTAAGGAACAAAGAAAGTTGGGATGGTTTCCTCATAGACAAATATCATCACAACTTAGCTCTTGGGACTGCCCTGGACTCCACTTGAGACAGACACTCTGGCAGGAAAAGGCATGCTTCCAGTAGCAATGGTAATACTAAGATGTCACACTGACCCGCTTAGGGAAGTGACACTCACCATTATGTAAAACACTGGCTGGCTTTAGGCTTCCTCATTTCATTAAAGACAGAAATGCAGCTTATGTTTTTAATGGGTTTCTGTGATTTTCATGAATTTCCTCCCCCGCCATCACCCCAAACCACATTTATAAACAAAAATTTCAAGAGAACTTCGGTGCTGAAGAGGAGAATCTTCATATCAAAAAGGCTCTCCAAATGTTTATTTCTAACATTAACTATTGAGTAATTATGATGAGGAAGATATAACAACCTTAGGACTTTAAAAGAAAATTTTCATACACTGAAGTTGTATAAAACATTTATGAACACCGACACTTAAAAACAATGAATTATTTTTGGATTGTGTTCAAGATGATTGATATTTAGTTTCTAGATACATTTTGTATACATCCATATATACATCTGTCTTAACTTCAGGGAGAGACACAGAACAAAGTAACAAAGCATTACTGGAAAGCTTTCTAACTCCTCCCTCCCTCATTCATTGCTGGGATGCTGTTCTGAGTGATAATGGTCTGAGCTGTGCTTCCTTTTCTAGCTTGCTTTCTCAAACATACTGTCCCTCCAGTAGAGGAAAATAGGTAGTTTGGTTAAAGGGCCTTTTCTGAAATGAATGCAGGAGCTAGGGAGGGAATCTCTTACTTTTCTATTCCTTCCAGTTCTGACTGTGTTGCAGGCTGCCTACCGGGCAAGGCTCACAGATAAAGTGATTAATTAAATATTTTAAATACACGATAATGTCTTAATTATAGCATTTTCCCTTTCTCAACTTTTTCAATAAAAGCAAAAGACTTACTAATTATAATTCTTTAGCAATAATTAGCAGGTTACTAAGCTACTAAGGCAAGTCTTTATACATGTAATACTTTATCTGGAACATACTTCCAATGCCAGACTATAAAATTAGACAAGAGTCCACACGTTCAGAAGAGTACTACATACTAAGGCTATCTGAGTAATTTTAAACAGGAGAAATATTTTTAAACATAAGAGAATAAGATTAAGAACAACTGTTAGGATTACCAGTCAAGCCAAATAAATGCTTTGCAACTTAACATACATATAATTATCAATTAAATGTGAACAATGAGGAATAAAATGAGAGCTAGAGTTCAATTCTTTACATGCAGAAAACTTGCGAGCCATATGCATATTATGAAATAGCTTAGCTTTGTTTACCTTTGTTCTGTTCAAAATGAGTTCTAGAGGATATTTTTAGTTCAGCCAGAAGACAAGTATTCAAAAGGAACATTACACATATGAAATGTAGAATTAGTTTCAGAGATCCCTGCCACTAAAATTATTTAATTACACTAAAATTGTTATTAAGGAACAAGCAGGATATAGTCAAGTACAATGATGAACTATAATAATAAGTTAAAAAATATAAATTTTGCATCTAGTCAGTACCAACGCAGTAAGAGGACTTTTACTTAACTTATTACCATTTATTTCTCCTGATGAAGAGCTTCAATAAAAGCATCAAGTTTTTCTTGAATTTCTCTAACTTTCTCTGCAGAGATAAAAAGACAATAAATTAGTTAAAAGTGAATTTATTTTTCAAAGGCGACACAAATCTTAGAAGATAATTATCCAATATATGGTCTGGGATACTCTATTTGGGAAAAGGGAAAAAAATTCTTTTAGCACCCCATACCCCCTTATGTCCAGAAAAGGTTAAATTGGACTGTAGTAGTAGTTCTTAACAATTTTTTGGAAAGGGAAGGAGTGTGGGGTTTGTGACAGACCCCTTTCAGAATGTAGTAAGAGTTATGGAATCTTACACAGAAAAATGTATGTATAGATACATATGTAATTGCATATAGAATTTTAAGGAGTTCTCAGGTTCTCTGGAGTCCAACCAAGGACTCAGTTAGCAATATCTGGAACAGAGGAAAATATAAAATAAAATAATGAAACCATTTTTAAAAATTAAAAGAGAATACAGGTGAGCATTTAACAGGCCTTAGACTGGAAAATGATTTTTTAGGATAAACAGGAAATACAAAGGATAAGATTACCAGTATGACCATATTAAAATGTACATTTTATATGTCAAAACAGATAAAAGAAATTGTAGGAAATACTTGCAACAAACATGAAAAGGGCAAAACACTTCAAAAATACATAGAAAAAACGTACTTTTCTAGCTATAAATGAATAAAGTTTAAAAACACTATAGGAACTGAAGACAGACTTACATTATTTTATTTGATTTTAGATTTTCATGTTTATAGGCTTCCAAATAAAATCTGTAACTTCTCTCAGAGATATAAAGATTTCCTTCACAAATATAAACTAGTCACAGTACATGTCAATCTCCAAATGTTAAAAAAATGGACGTTGTGATTTATTCTACTTCACTGCTAACTTAATTATGCAACTCCCCCTTTAAAATATAGCTTGTGGTAAGCACAGTAACAAATATTTTTGTCCTTTTAACACAATTCTACATATTAGTGGGAATTATCAATTATAGTGAAGTGGTTCAAAACTATCGATCTAGAGGCAAAACTGTAAAGCATTCTGCATTATATCTATAGAAAAATCATAATAATATTCAACATGTGTTATCTTTTAAAAAAATATTTATTTATTTACTTATTTTAGAGAAAGAGTGCTTTCAAGTGGGAGGAGGGGCAAAGGGAGAGAATCTCAAGCAGACGGTGCTGAGCATGGAGCCTGATGCGGGGATCATCTCATGATCATGACCTGAGCTGAAACTTCAGGTTTCAGACACCCAAGTGACTGAGCCACCCAAGCACCCCAACATTTGTATCTTTTATATTTAAAAATAAATAATCTGCAATTGAAGACATAGTATTTCTATCAGTGAGACAGCAGTTTTGATGAATAGCCAATGAAAGGAAGACCTGTCCTCTTCACGAATTCCTACTAACATTGCAGGAACTCAACAAAGCCTACATGGCTGCATATCAAGAATATGTCTTCATCTTTTTTTGCCAGTAATTTAACACTCCTACCTCTTCGTATGACTCTGAGACTAACACAAAATCTATAGGGAAAAAAAAAAAAGTGTATTGTTTTAATCAAACTATTTACTGAGCAAACATGAGAATAGTTATCGCAGAGATGGCAATAATTCCTTATATGTGAAAGTAAACTAGAGAAACCAGAAACAATAATCCCAACCCATCTCTTAGAAGTTTAGTCTGTACTTTTTGATAGTCAGTACTATTTGTAAAAGAAAAGTCAAACCAAAAATATACATCCTTTCTCAAAATAAGGTCATATTCTTATTTTTAAAATTAATTCATTTGTTGCTTAGAAATAGCTTCACCTATTTTCTTCAGTGGGTATTTACAGAGTTCCACATAGTGCAGTTCATCAGCTGAAGAATTTTTTTAAAAAAAGGGAGATTAGGAGAAAAGGAGTTTTCTAAGTTGTCTCACAGAATTTTGGAAATGAACAGGGTTTTTAAAAAATCATCTGGTTTAAACAGCACAACACATGGAAATCTAAAACAGGTGTTTAAAGCCTTGGCAGCTCCTCTAAACATTTCACTGTGAACTATTTCTACTTGGGAAAGCTGTACTGTGTAAGAGGAAATCTGATTCTATTTGCTCCATGATCTGCGTACAATCGGGCAGCTGCAGGGCCAGCTCTATCCATCCTTTTGCCCTGTCCCTGACCTTCATCCTCAGCTGGACAGACGACCTGTGAGCGGGTGGTACAGTAGTATCACTCACAGGAGACTGTTCAGAGCAAGGTCTATTTGTATTGAAAGAGACCAAGGGCCACTCTTTTTTTATTTTTTTAATATTTATTTATTTATTTTTATTAACATATAATTATTTGTTTCAGGGGCACGGGTCTGTGATTCATCACTCTAACACAATTCACAGCGCTCACCAGAGCACATACCCTCCCCAATGTCCACCACCCAGCCACCTCATCCCTCCCACCCCCTCCATTCCAGCAACCCTCAGTTTATTTCCTGAGATTAAGAGTCTCTTATGGTTTATCTCCCTCTCCGGTTTCATCTTGTTTCATTTTTCCCTCCCATCCCCTATGATCCTCTGTCTTGTTTCTCAAATTCTTCATATGAGTGAGATCATATGATAATTGTCTTTCTCTGATTCACTTATTTTGCTTAGCATAGTATCCTCTAATTCCATCCATGTTGTGACAAATGGCAAGATTTCATTTCTTTGATGGCTGCATAATATTCCATTGTATACATATACCACATCTTCTTTATCCATTCATCTGTTGAGGGATATCCAGGCTCTACTTTGGCTATTGTGGACACTGCTGCTATAAACATTGGGGTGCACGTGCCCCTTCAGACCCCTACATTTGTATCTTTGGGATATATACCCAGTAGTGCAATTGCTGGGTCGTAGGGTAGCTCTATTTTCATAACTTTTCGAGGACCCTCCATACTGCTTTCCAGAGTGGCTGCACACCCTGCATCCCCACCAACAGTGTAGGAGGGTCCCCAAGGACCACTGATACAGGTGTCTAACTGTGAAGTCTGGATCAAACTCAAATTCTTCTAAAATTAGAGATACGCAATGTTTTTTTCCAAATGAAAGTAAAAAGACTTATCTAATTGATAAGAAAACCACAGAATAAAATTGCCAAATTTCCCTTTCAAAAGTTGTTTTTTTACAAATTTTATAATTGGAGTATCAGGACACCGTGACACTATACTCTGAAACCTCAAGAATGACACAAAGGGTATTTGAGTAAGTAATTAGGAAGTAATGGGGGTAGATGAGAAGAGAGGAGGGGGTGGAGGTAAACATTAAAAGAAAAAAGAATAGTTGTGATAAACATATCCTTTTTACACTAACTTTAAAAATTCACTTCTGTGTTTGTTCCTTCATTTTCTACAGTGCACTTAATGGAGTGACATGGGGACAGAGATGCTATCCTGCCTTTGAGAAGAACTCCTTGATCACCTCCTACCTACCTCATTATAAGTCTATGAAGTGTCTACTATATTTGGGATGATTTTAAATCCCACATTTCACTTGTTCCTCATACGACCAAAAGTGTCACTGCCAAAGATGAGGATATTAAGCCCGGAGAGTTCGCTTTGTGACATCCCTCTGATCAGAAACATACTAGATCTGCTACAGACTCTAAATGGTGAGAAAACCAATGCTATTATTTCAAGTGTATTTGTTTTAAGTTTTACCTTTTATGTGAAGTAAGACACACTGTGGTAAAAGTTAGGGAATGGACTAGTTACCAAGCATGTTCCCAAGTAGTTCTGTGCCTAGGAATGACTAAAAAACATATAATAAATATTATTACCTCTTGAGGAGACTAGATCTACACACATTTGAAGAAATCCTTGGAAAACAATACAAAAGTATGAAACTGGACAAAAAAAGTTCAGCATCTTCAGTGTCTACAATATCAGACTCAATATACATGCTCAATAAATACTTGACAGGTGGTAAGCGAAGTTCCCAAAAATAGAGCACAGAAAATAAAGGCTGTAGGTTATTAAGAAGGAAAGTATCACTTGACAGGCTTCCTGGGTGTTAAGCCAATGACGCAGAGGGCAGACGCCAGGAGCACAAGAACTACAGCCAGCCTGGGAACAGGAGGCAGGGTACATACACACTGACAATGAAGGTCAAGGAAAGCTGGTGGGTCACCTGAACCACATAAGCAACACAGAACAGAGAATACTCGGATCCAACAATACAATACCGGTGGAAAGAGAAACTTCCATTTAATTATTTCACTTTATTAAGAAGACTAAACTATGCTGACTGTGCACGCGCACACACACATACATACACACAAACACAGAGCTTTAGAAATTAGACTGATTTCATTCTTTGCAAAGAAGCTATATTACAAATAATAAACAGCATTATTTCTTATATTTGAATTCATTCATTTTAAATTCTAAGTTTTCAGCACTTCTTATATACAAACTATGCCATCTAACTGCACCCAGGAAATAGTTATCCATAAAAATAAGGTTAAGTGTTAGCAACTAAAACTTTCTACTTTCTGATCCTTTCAAATTAATGTCCCAGTATTAGTGTTTTCAAATTCTAAGATCTTACTGTATTTAACTATTTAGAAATTACTTTCCCACGGAAATGTGTGTACAGATTAGCATGGCTAATTACAAAACAAACTCCTTTTTCTATTAAATATCTGCACTAAATATTTATAGCTAGAGAATTCTTATAAAATTTCAGATTAACTTGATAAATTAAACCAACTCAGGAAGGGATTAACAAACCACTATTTCTGTTTGAACTGCTATTTCGGTTCTGAAATAGGCAATTCTACATGTAGTGAATACGGAGTCTACTTTCCATTTACCCAATGTTTACTTAAAAGATGAACTATTTCAAACATCAATTCATTGTGCTTCTTGATTGAGTCATGAATATTCCCATAATCCCCACCTCATAAACCATCCGTCTCAGTGAATGAAGTTCCTTCTCTTTTTTCTTTTCTTCAGATGACCTGACACCCATTCATGTTTTGGGTCTCTTTATCTCCACATGAAATGATACTGCTACTCTCAATTTCTTTTTGAATCTTCTGATACTTGCTCAAAAAGTCTCAAATATAGACTAATCTGTAATTAGGTTTTGAATACACTGTGAATACCAAAAGGCCAGACCTGGGAGAAGGTTCACTTCAGTGGTTAATAACAGTTTAGAATAGGAACAAAGAATCACACACAAAACACTACCACATGCGCTGAAATAAATCTTTTACAACTTGAGGTTTTTAAAGAAAGCACAAAGAAACAAACTGTAAACTTACTAATACAGTGTACTTTAAGCAAACCACACATCCAAAGATTAAAACGTACCTTAACAGAACTGTTTTATAACATGCTGCATACATACTTTGTACCAAGCTTGAGGACACCTTGTAGGTGAGATTCTGCTATAAAAAAGCTGTTCACTAAAGGAACAGTTCTTAACATGTAATATATGTTGCTCCTAAAAAGGTTTGCTTTTTATCAGACAATTATACTATAAGTGCTCTTTAGAAGTTCAGTATTTAGAGGAATTATCTAGAGAACAGGGAAACAAGGAAAAAAACAAATGAAAAAGGTAACAAGAGACCAGATTTAAAGTTCTTAAAGGTATAGTCAAAACAGATTTAGCACAAGAAAAAATGTGCACCTTTTACAGTCGAGAGGAAAAACCAAAGAGATAGTCAAAGGTGTATAGCTAAATCTAATACTTATCTTCTGAATCTTGGCACTGTAGTTTTTTTTCCCTACAAACAGGCATGACTATTTTTAAACAGAGTCATTAATGAAGACGAACAGAATACTTCTGCTTGTTACAGAAAAAGGAGGCATTATTTCCTATGTTCTGGAAAGCTGTTTGAGACTGATATAGTAATTTCAAAGCTGGGTGGGGTCCCTGACTTCTAGGGGTCCGCTAAAGGTGGTAATAGAGTTGTCTGGGTTATTTCCATTGTCTCAAAAGTTCAAATGGAAATCTTTGGCCAGAATTACATCTACTCTCAGAACAATTATTATTTAGGCAGATAGAAGATATAATTGTAACTCCATGTTTCTTTCTTTTTTTTTTTAAAGATTTTATTTATTTATTTGTCAGAGAGAGAGAGAGCACAGGCAGAGGGAAAGAGAAGCAGGCTCCCCACTGAGCAGGGAGCCCGACGCGGGGCTCGATCCCAGGACCCCGAGGTTTCTTATGAAAAATATATTACTGTAGACAGATCTTCCAAAACACAGGACTTCACAGGAGTATACAATGAAAGGAGTGTTTGATGACAACAAATGTTAGAAACCCCTGGACTAACACCCCTAATAATCAATGAAATAGTAATTTTATATGGTTTTTATAAAGATGAGAACATAATGGATTAAAAGCTATATAACAGCGTGGTCAGGAGAAACAAGGCTTCTAGCCCTGGCTTTGCCTTTAACTTCATGATCACAGTCATGTCACAGCCCCAGTTTCTTTATCTATAATATGAAGGAATCTATCCAGAAGAGTTCAAAGCCTGTATTGCTTTAAAACTTAGGACTGAAATTTACTATTCTAACTGATCATATGTTTTAACTGCATCCTTTTTAAACTTAATTGTCTTGTTTGTGCCTTAATATTTTAATTTATTTGATATTAAGCTCTGAGTAAAAATTCAACTGCAAATGACAGTATTACTCTCACAGGGATACATAATTTTAGAAACATCAGTTTTATACTGTTGTTTTTTTTCCCCCAGGAATCAGTGTGGGACTGCTTGCATGAATTATCTACATACAAAAAAGTGTCATTTAATATCACTTGGCCTAGCACAGAACTTGCTACGCAATAGATGCCTATGAATATTCATTCACTGTTGAGTAATCTACTTAACCAAAACATGAATCAAACACTAAAGATGACTATTTTAAAAATTTGCTGCAATCAGACCCACAAAACAATCTGATTTAGAAAGAAAGCTGCCTTAAGAAAGTCTATGAGATAAACTGCAACTTAGGTCTGGTGAATATATAAATAAATTCAGCTTTCCTTCTCTTTCTCTTTTTCTTTCTTTTTAAAAACTCTTAACTGTAAGCATTTCTACCAGGCTCTTTTGGCCAATATAACCAAAACATCCTAAAACACTTTCATGATATATTAAAGCTAATTCTCCAAAAGACTTCAGTATGAATGAACACAGAGTAGCCTTACCCTCAGGTCTTTCACTTTTATAAGCAGATGGCAATTGTAATTTCATCTCAGCTAACTATTAATGCTTATGGATCTGCCCTTAATTAATAGAGTAGCTCCATTCCAGGTGTTTGTCATTGTCAATGAGTATAAAACCTTGAACTTTCTGCCACCTGATTATTACAAGGCTCAGCTGAAAAAAGAAATCATATGCATGGAAGACTGTATGGGGGATACTAGATATTAGATACTACGGAAGTTCATCTTTAGATAAGTCAAATAGCTATGTATCTGGACTGCAATTTATGTTATTAGCCTACATTGAGCTGAAACCAAGTTAAGAGCCCCATGAAATTCATGATTATCTGTAGTCATTTGATTTACTCTATCTTATATTATAAATCAGTGTTCTGTCTGTGAGGATGGGTGAAATTTCCCTCAGGCGTTGTATACCAGGAACACCTATGCTTCCACTAAGCAACTGCTCTGTCCGACAGTCACCAGCAATGCCACGTAATCAACTTCGCTTTCCATTTTGCATCAGCTGTCTAGGAAACTCAGAGCTAAATTTGTAGGTTACCTGCAAAACAGAAGAACCCCTGAGCAAGCATTTTGAGGGGTACCAATCTTATCCCAAGTTTCACATTATTTCACCTGCCTTACCTTTCTCTTTCCTTTCACCCAACTTTCCACTTAAGCACTTTTACATTTTGTACAGGATAGATCTTTGCAAACTGCCTCAAACCCTTTTTGAAATAGGGCAGGGAATAAATAAACAAGCTAAAATACTAGTTCATAGAAGATGTACCATGAGGTGGCTGATTCATACAACACACTATAAAACTTGAAAAGTGGTCTTTTTTTTGCTGGTAATGTTTTTAAAATCAGTATTTTAAAAACATTTTGGGGAGACAATATTTGTCCTATTAACCTTCTCTAAGTAATTTCTGCATGGGAGAAAAAAATATTTTTATTTCTGCCCAATGCTTGGAAAATCCAATGATATAAATATGGATACTTAAAGCATTTCTTTTTAGCAATCAAAGAAAAAATAATAAATTTTTATGGGACTCATGATTGTCTTTAAAATGTAAAAGTTAAACTCTAGCATAAGATTAATAATCATCTGTGAATTATTTTATTCTGTATCCAGTACATAAAACAGTCCATATTAATTACATCTATCAAATCAAATTATGGTGAAGAAAATCTTTAAAAGTTATTTTATATACTAAGTCATTAATGATACATTGCTTTATTTGCCCCCCAAAAAGTTTAAATAAATACACTATTTCAAAATGAATACATTCCTTTCGTCTCCACAGAAAAATCTAAACATCTAAATAATTTCTAAACTATGGTTTAGGTAATTAATTGAGAAGGCTAAAAAATCTTTAGCATAATGACCAGTAAAATATTTGGTCCCAATCAATTAAGAAAGTTTGAAAATAATCCATTTTTTTTTTCTATTTTCCTCTTCTTCTTTAAAGTATATTTTATTCTGAATTTTGTTAGAAGGAAAGTTGAAACATTTTAAGAAAAGGAAAACCACCCAGGCAGCCCTTAAAGAGACAGGACATCATTTATCACCTGCAAAGACAGATTTATAAGAAGAGGGCCCCTTCTGTTCCTTTAAGACTGCAAAACAGATGGGAAGTGAATGGACAGTCAATGGGACAAGAAAACACATGGGAGGTGCTGCTGTATGTATGTTCCCAGCATAAGAAAGAGGTCAAGATTGTAACTGCATGACTGGGTCCTGGAAAGGGTCTTTCTTCAAGCTGTTACAAAGACAAACGCTGTTCCTCATCCTGCTGTCAAACTGTTATAAATATTGGTTTGTCAAAAGACCTTCAGTGCTGAAGCTTTAAAAAGGAGGCGTAACAGATGAATGAGTCACAAGAAATGATTCTTAAACAGTCAGCTCTTTAATGTAATTTTTAAAAGTAAAAGAAAATATGAGAATAGAGACTGTAATTCTGATTTATGAACCTAACCAAAAGTTTATGAAAAAAATATGGAACTAAAAATTGCAGGTTTTAATAAAGTTATGAATTAAGTGAGATGAAAAACAAAAATGAAATACAATGATACTTCTTAACTAAGATGCTGCACTAGGACAAAGGATTATTATTAAACTTATCACAAGAAGAGCTAAGAGGAATTCATGTTTTATTAGGCTGATTCTGTAAGTTTTCAGTTATTTCTCACTACGACCCTGTAAACAGGTATCATTGTTGATGTTGATTCCAGAAGTCAGAATAAGACTCAAAGAAATGAAAATAACTTCAGAATTAGTTTTACATATTCATTAATTCAGAAAGTCACCTTTACATTTTGTCACAATTTCTTATTACCTACAGAAAAGGAAAATCACAAAATTGAAATAGCAATACAGAATACACAGATTTATAAACCTGTATATTTATCTTTTTTGAAGAATGAAACCAGTACATATGTCTTTAGAAGACAAATTCATTGTTCTAGATTCTTAATAATTAGTTTAGGAGAGTAGGCTCAGAAACTAGCACATTGAAAGTAATATAAAAAAGGAAGCCAAATTATATGAATTTGATCACCCACAAGCACAAACCCAAAGACTAAAGATGAGCAGATCCCAAAACAAATCTAAAAAGACACTATCTCTAACACATGTTGTTAGCCCCAGCTTTGCCATAAATATTTATGCAACTAGCTAAATTGTTTCCCTCAATGATCATTAATTTCCCCATCCAAACGACGGGGGACAATACCTTACAAGCCTCTTATGCCTTTACAAGGCAAACATGGACAAATATAACACTCTCTGTAAAGCGCAAAGCTCTATACAAATGTCAGAGACAGTTGTAGAGCTCCAAGCAGGATTTGGATCCCAAAGTACCAAATGCTGCAGTTACATGGGAATAGATACTTTCTATTCCTTAATGCTCACCTAGCTCACTGCTTTCCCTTGATTGTCAGCAATCTTGGAAAAAACAAATTTGGCAGAAGTGAGAATAAAAGATTACAAAGTTAAGAGAGTGGATGGTTAAAGTGGAGGTAGCAGGCAAACATTCAAAGGTTCTTCTGGATAAGAAAGTCAAGATCAAGGCAGAGTGCACGGAAGAATCAATCCAATGGTTTTAAGATGGGGATGACGTGAACATCTTTGGAGAAAGGACAAACATAATGCAAGCATAAGCACACACAGGAAGTGCCAGCGTCCTGGATACAGGTGGGGATTAACTTTCAAAGCAGAGTGATTTTCTGTGTATGTTTTGCTACAATATAGCCTTTGGAATACCTGACCTATTTAAAGTAACTAGTACCATATGAAGAAAAAGAGGAGAAATTTAGCTTACTCTGATAAATGAGAGACCAGAAATAGGAGCAATGGCAACGAAGTGAAGACTGGTAGTATAAGAGAAAGCCAAGCTAAGATCTCCTCATGAAAAATGTGTTCCAGAAATGCACAGAAATTATGTCCCTAAGACCACATTAAAATTTTTGCTAGAATACAATGTTACAGTTGGTTATCTCTGGATAGTGGCAATTGTTTTAAAAAATTCTGCTATCTCTAGTTTCTAATTTTCTTTTCAAAGACTATTTATTTGACAGAGAGAGAGGGCAAGCACAAGCAGGGGGAGCAGCAGGGGGAGTGGTAGAGGGAGAGGGAGAAGTAGGATCCCCACTGAGCAGGAGCCTGATGTGGGGTCGAAAGGCAGATGCTTAACAGACTGAGCCACCCAGGCGCCCATTATTTTCTAATTTTCCACAATGCATATATATGTACTAGTTCTGTGATAATAAGAGGGATTAAAACAAACACCTGAAATACTGGTAGTGTACTTGGTGGAGACAGGTAGTATGTACCTATGACTCAGAGAATGAAGTGGTGCCTCAAGGAGACTAAACAAGCGAGGTTAGAAAGACTTGAATTCCTTCACCCAGGAAACAGACCTAACTGAAGGGAATAAAAAAACCAGCAAACTCGTTTCTACAATGCACAATACTAAGAAGAGATGAAACAGCTGTTCTAAGAGAAATGAAAATGGACTATTTTCATATGTAGTAGGTAACAATGAAGCAGGGAAAATCTATTCTCTTGCATGGGTTGCATGAGCTTGAAAACTTCACCAGTTTAAGAAAGATTTCAATTCATTTACAGATGACAGATCCACAGTTGGCATTTACTGGAAATCAGAAGAATTCAAAGTGAATCCCAACCACTAACGAAGACCCCATGATGAGCAATTACCGTCTAGTCCCATGAAATGTCTCTTGTCATCACAATCACCAAGAAATTATTTGGGAAAATATTCGGTCACTTTTAAGACTGATTATATCATGAATTACCTTTGTCATTTCTATGAATACAATAATTAAGAATATGAAATTTCTAAGGTAATTCTGCATTATGCTTATTTGGGAAAAGAGAGTTTAGAAATATATAAAATAGTAAACAGTTAAAATTTCTTTTGCCTTTAACTCCCCTCTCCAACTACCCTGAGAACCCTACTTCATAGAGGTTACCAGTTCAGTGTGTACCAATTCATCCTCCATGACCGTTCCTTTTAAAAATATTTATTCATATCCTGCTTAATTTTATTTAACATAGTGTTCCACAGGCCGGTAGACTGTTTTATGATTAGATTTGGTTTTCAATGACTAGATTTCGTTTTTTTCCATCTTAGCAAGGGAGAGAATACATAAAACAATTAAAAAACAAAACAAAATTTAATCCGAACTTTAAAGATGTTACTTCATTCTAGTACCTTCTTAGTAGCTCGGGCAAAAAATTTGAATTTCTAGCTGAAAACATGCACACTGGCCCTTTTATACATAACAATATACACATAAACACGTATCACAACATGTAAATAAAACCTACTTCAAAATGATAAACAAAGACCTTTCTTTATTCTTTTTTTTTTTTTTAAAGATTTTTTATTTATTTATTTGAGAGAGAGAGAATGAGAGAGAGCAAGCACATGAGAGGGGGGAGGGTCAGAGGGAGAAGCAGACTCCCCGCTGAGCAGGGAGCCCGATGCGGGACTCGATCCAGGGACTCCAGGATCATGACCTGAGCCGAAGGCAGTCGCTTAACCAACTGAGCCACCCAGGCGCCCCGACCTTTCTTTATTCTTACTTTAAATAAGTTAAAATGTGAGTTTAAGGCAAAAAGAATATACTTGCTAATAAGACACTGAATACCAGTAGCCTGTATAAGATTACAAAGAAGTAAATACCATTTTAATCTTTACCAATTTACCAATATCCTCAATGTTGCCTTTAAAAGATAGACTTAGGCCATGAAAAATGTGCTTGATTCTAAATGCCCCATTTTGAGTCTGGATTTTCTCATCAATAACCTGGAAAGCACACCTCAGGCTCGTCACATGGAATTCTGTGTGTAAATAACTACTTCTCTAACACAGAGGACTCTCCCTGAGGATTACTTTATTCTCTGTGCGGCCTTTCTCTCTTTTTTTCTCTCTCACTGCAACACAAAGCAGAGTCTACTTCACCTATGCAGACTCAAGGTAAAAATAACCCTTCACTATCTTCCTTAGTTTGTCAATTTCACCTGACTATAAAAAATACTATTTCACAAAGGCAAAATGTAAAATTCAACTGCTTTTACCCTGAACAGATGCCTTAAAGACCTCAAACACTGGTAACACAAAACAGAAAGAAGTTTATCTTATTCTGTATCAACAAGAGAAACATTCCAATCTTTCCATTTTTTAAAATATACTAATTTCTACTAATAACCATTCCAAAAAGTACACAAAGATATTAAAAGTACACAAAAATATTAAAGAGAATGAAAATAATTCCAATCAACTTAAAAGTGCCTAACAAACATAAAAAGTTATTAAACTGCTTTGGTAAATTGGATGGATTGGCAATTAGGAAATCACTGGGGACCTACTAGAAGAAAGTGGTTTCATTAGGAATGAAAGCCATATCACAAGATGTCAGCAAGGGAGTGGGTTGGTGGAGACAGGGGCCAACGTAGCAGATGCAAGCTGTTCTACAAAAGAAATGATATGGTAGCTTTCTGGCATGACAGAGTGTTAGAAAGGTTCCTTACGATAAGAGTTAGCATCCTTCTTCCTCTTTTTTAAGCCAGGAGGTGGAGGACGCTAATAAAGAGTCTGTATTAAAAGGTCATGATTAAATAGTCATTGAACACATACAGTATATACCATACAAGATATGGTGAATTTATGAAAGAACCAAATCACTTTAGCAGAAAAGATGAATCAAAATAGACATGAAATTTTTTTTAAAGATTTGAGAGAGAGAGAGTGCGTGCACAAGCGGGGGAGGGGCACAGGGAGAAGCAGACTCCCCGCAGAGCAGGGAGCCAGATGCGGGACTCAATCCCAGGACCCTGGGATCATGACCTGAGCTGAAGGCAGGCACTTAACTGACAGAGCCACGCAGGCAGCCCCCCAATTTTTCTTTCTTAAACTGGTTATTTTAGTTGATCTACAGTTGCCTACAGTGGGAAGTCTGCCTTCTGCTCAATTAAACCACACTGGCAGTACCTCAGTAAGGTATTCAATCACTGGAGGAAGGTAAATAAGTAGGGAGAAGGAAAAGTCCTGGTTGAGCAAGTGATAATAGTCTGGATGGAAGTAGGCACAGTGAGAGACATAAAAAACAGACAAAGGGAAAAGACTGCTTAGAAATGTGCTAGAAGCAAGGAGAGATGAGAAAACAGTACCGAGGTCTTACAAGTATTGGCCAAAAAGAAATGCAGTAACAGTAGTCAGATATAAGTGAAATTACAGGGGTTACAGTCCTTATACTTTGTGTTTTCTCTCCAGGGCACCTTACTCTATCCTCCGTGATTGTGCCTTTAAAAAAAAAAAAAAAAAAAATCCTCTCTGGGCCAAACTTTGTATCTAGAATTCTACAATTCAATGCCACTCATTCCTTTTTCAAATCTCTTAAAAATTCATTTTCTTTGGTTACATCAACAGACACAAAGTGAATATGCTACTACAGATAGAGTTCAAATAACTTACCAAATTTTCAACAGTCACACGGTTTCTAAGACTCTACTAAAAGAAGATGTATGTCAATTTTATCCCAATTAATAAAACGACAATTTTTAATTGCTGTGAATAGGAAGAATTCTCTAGAGTATGGACTTGGGGGCAGGAGAGTGGGTAGCGGTGGTGCCCAGCAAATATCCCCTATGGAGACTTGTTAAAATTTGCATGCCAGAGCCCTACCCCTAGATAAATAGTTTTATTTTTTTTATTTTTTTTTAAAGATTTTTATTTATTTATTTATTTGAGAGAGAGAAACAGCATGAGAGGGGAGAGGGTCAGAGGGAGAAGCAGGCTTCCTGCTGAGCCGGGAGCCCGATGTGGGACTCGATCCCAGGACTCTGGGACCATGACCTGAGCCGAAGGCAGTCGCTCAACCAACTGAGCCACCCAGGCGCCCAGAAAAATAGTTTTAAATATGAGTTCCCTTTTCTATAATTTTAAGTTCCAGATTCTGAGTATAATAATCATTTTTTACGATAATTTTCAGCCTCACACTACTTCATGGCCACTATTTTCATCCATAATGGCCCTTCAAAGATATGGCAGGTATGGAAGAAGTTTAGGAATGTGGAGTAACCAACTGAAATTAAATTTGAGAGTATCCCGTTAGTCTTCCTTTCTAAATAAGGAACAACAAAATCATTCTGGCTGAGGGTTCCATCTAGATATGTTCTAACTACTTTTTACTCAAATTTTAACATGGCATGAAGATACATTTTTAACTATCCTATAAATTAGAATTATGCTTTATTTATTTAAAGTCACTGGTCTTTTTTTTTAAGATTTATTTATTTTAGAGAGAGTGCGAGTGTGCACACACATGGGGGGGGAGGGGCAGAGGAAAAGGAAGAGAGAATCTCCTAGAGCAGACTCCCCGCTGAGTGCAGAGCCCAATGTAAGGGCTTGATCCCAGGACCCTGAGATCATGACCTGAGCTGAAATTAAGTCAGCTGCTTAACTGACTGAGACACTCAGGCACCCTTAGAATTGTTTTAGATCTAATAAAAAATCTTAAAAAAATTTTTAATTGAAGTATAGTTGACACACAATGTTACATTAGTTTCAGGTGTATAACACAGTGATTCGACAAGTCTGTTCTTCTATGCTCACCACAAGTGTAGCTACCATCTGTCACCATACAACGCTATTATAATACCATTGACTCTATTCCCTATGCTGTACCAATAAAGGATCTTTTTAAATTTGAGCAGCTATGGTGCATTTCTCTTCCAATTTTAGCTTTTAAAATGGCAGTACTGGTTCATTCTAACGTCATGCCCTTTATATCACCATAATTTCAAAAATACACTAATATACACATGCCCTTTATATCACCATAATTTCAAAAATACACTAGGAACAAAGTTTCCATTCTAAGAATGATTTCTGTTAGTGAATATCTGGTAGCTCAGAGAAAAATAAAATTTCCATCTAAGCTTTTAAAGTCAAAACTGAATCTCACACACACTAAGATACAAAGCTGGTAACTGCTCCTTTCTAATTATCAAGAGAAAGCACAGGATGGATTATAAGAGGAGACTGGGAAAGTGAAGAGACCCAAAGACAAGCCCACCAGCACTGTATACCCTCAAGAGAAACAAACTTTAAGTTTTAAGAAACAACTGCTGGCTGTCTGGGAGATGCCCAGGCATCAACCAATAAAGCACAGTCAACAGAGGCGAGAGGCCGAGCACGCTGCTGTGACTCCTACTCTCCAATCCCCGGGCTCCAGTGAAAGGCCAGCTGTTGCCACCTGGTGCAGGGAGTCAGCAGAGCAAATTAACTGCAGGAGAAAAAGGCCGCGGATACTGGAAAACTCCAACTGGCTAGGCTCTATAGGCTATACTATTTTAAATATTGGGGACATCAAACTGTATCATTAAAATAAAATAAGCCTATGCAATGACAGCCCAAGTAAAGGAGTTTATCACTGTTTCACATTTCACTAGTAAACAAGAACGGAAATATGAAGTTAACTAATTTTTACCGAAGCACATCTTCAATTCATATAAAGTACAAGAGGCAGGAAGCAATACACTGAAGCCTATTATCACAGATTTCAATACTCCCAGTGCAAAACTCCCCACCGCCCCTCAACTTAGAGTAATAGTCTTTATGCTCAAGTAAAGATTCTCTATCTGTTCCAACTGGATCTTAAGACTTTAAGCATAAACACATCACACTGAAAAGCTGTGTCTCAATTTTGGGCAACTTACATACTACTTAATTAACTATGGTGGAATTTGATAGAGTATAATTTGAGACAAGTTTAAGTCATAAATTAACTTCTTCAATCAGGTCAGTGGCTTGCTTTACACTTTAGTGTTCCCTTATCCAGATATTCTATCAAAGTTTTCATATCATTTGGGAGTTTAAATATTAAATCACTAATGTGTATGTTTTTCTGACCCACTCTGTAAAGGACACTGTTAACTATAACCTTCCAAATGTAAAGGACCATATTTTGTGTAATTATATTTTTCAAAGGCTTGAGTTTTGTTCTCAAATTAGTTTGGCAGAGTAGTTAAAAGACCTGAACGCAAATCCTGGCTTTACCACTTACTACCTATGTGTTTCTAGGCTTCCATTTCTTTATCTATAAAATAAGAAAAATGACTACCTATGAGAATGCATATAAGGCACACACACTAACATCAGGCACAGGGAACGTATCCAAATATTAATTCATATTCGTAAACAGTTTCAAGTTCTAATACAAAAATGAAAAGAAATATAAAATAAGGGAAGACTGTAGATCTTAGAGATCTAAATGATTTGTAATGCCCCTTTAATTCCTGGATATCAATGTGATTCTCTGATTATGTACACAGACAATGAAAAGTAATTTGGGCTTTAGTGAACAAAAATTGAGAAAGAAATCTAAGCTCTATATCCCAAGCAATTGATAATAAAGGTCCAAAACTCACAATAACCTAGTTAACAACTGACACAACATTCATATAACAAATAATAAAAGAATTCCATGCTGTTTTGCTGGACTTCAGTTTAGCAACATTACAGCAATTGTTACCAGCGCCCAAATACTCCATTTCCAGGGTGGGACAGAGAATAAATTCCAAAATGTCTGTGAGATGTTAGCATTGTCATTTGTTTCATATGATGACAATCATAAAACAGATTTTATAAATCATAAAACAGTGCATTATGGAAAAACTTTGAATTGAGCTATATACCATACCAATCTTCCCCTCTTCAAAGAAAGCATTTAAAAATATAGTCTGTTTCAATAAATATACTAAAAACATTATTACAAATTATACTGGGAATCCAAATAGATTTTATCTAAGTGGACATTGTATTTATCTATAAAAAAATCCTTTAAAATAAAATTTGCTATAAAGTCAAAAGAATTTCATCAAGGTCATGGCATATTTCAACACTAAATAGTTCTAAGTGTAATTAGATGCTGCAAATAAGGAATTTAGGTGGAAAGATGAGCTATGCAGGACGTGGGGCACCTGGCTGGCTCAGCCGGTAGAGCATGCGACTCTTGATCTCAGGGTCATGAGTTTGAGCCCCACATTGGACGTGGAGCCTACTTAAAAAAAAAAAAAAAAACAAACAAACATCTAGGAGGTAACTCAGCCTCAACATATTCAGAAATCATATTTTTTAAAATTCTCATTTTCTCTAAATTATTTTCATATGACTATGATCCATTTACATAAACAAATCCAGTTATAAAAACAAAATTAAACCATTTTTTACCTTTTTTAATGTAAAAATAATTTCAGATATGGAGAAAAGTTGTAAGAACACTACAAAGAATATATTTTTCCTGAATAATTTACTGTAATTACATCTCATAAACCCCAAATATTGTATTGTGTACTAGCTACAAATACAGATATCTTCCTAAATAATCCCACTTTCACAATCAAAATTTAAAAATTAACACTGATGTATCACTACCATGTAACACCCCATTCAACTTTTACCAATTGTCCCATTAATGTCCTGTACAGCAACAAAATTAGGTTCAGGGTCACACACTGCATTTTGTTTTCATGTTCTTTAGTCTCCTTCGACCTGAAATACTTCCTCACTATTTTCTTGTTTCTCATGATCTTGATACATTTGAAGATTACAGGCCAGTTATTCTGTAGACTGTGCCTCAATCTGGGTTTGTCTGATTTATCTTCATGATTGGATTTAAGGTACACATCCTTTGGTAAAAATATCCAAGAAGTGATGCTGGGCATTTTTTCACTGCCATTCTACAAGGTGGCACACAGTTCTAATTTCACCATTACTGATAATATTAACTTTGACAGCTTGATTAAGGTGGTTATTGCCAGGCTTCTTCATTGTAAAGTTACTCTTTTTTCTTTTTTAATTATTTTGTGTGGAGATACTTTGTGTGATTATACAAATATCCCATTCCTCATCACTGATTTTGTTCATTTATATAACTATTTTATTCAGTGGGTTACAACTTGTACTTGTCATTATTTATTTTGATACCTCAATTGTCCTAGTTTGGCCAGCTGGAGCCTTTTAAAGCTGGCTTTTGCACCTTGCTGACATGTCCCCTTCATCCTTCAAATACTTCCTTATTTTGTCATCTTAGGATGCTCCAGGTTCATCTTTCTTGCTCCAGCTATGGAATCCACCACCTCTCCAAAGAGTCCTGTTTCCTATGTATGACTTCTCTTCTTGAGACTAGAAGGGGGTAGGCTCTTGTTTCATTTCTTTGACCTTCCTAACTCAGGACAATCAGTTGATGAATCTCCAAAGTAAAGTGGTGAAAGGATTTAAAATCGAGCAAGTTTAATAAGATTGGCAAAAAATATGATGCACCAAACTTTCCCAAACTCCACAATACTCTACCCCTGTACTATTTTGAAATTGTAGTAAAAGCTCTTTTGACTGTTTCCCTTTCTCTAAATTCCATCTACACACGATATTCTAGTTGAATATGCTATATACTAAAAACTTTGATCCAAGTAATACAGTAGTTACTGTTAAAACTTTGAAAGTTTTCTGGCTAAAAGAATCCATGACCATATTCCCAAGTGTTACACTAAAGATAAACAGTATAGAAAAGGTACTCCCAAGAGTCTTTTCCAACTAATAGACAACGTCATGGCTCATCTCCTCCTTTAGTGTGAATGATGAAGCTGAGTCACTGGTGAAACACTTGCTTCCAAGGACGTTATTTGGTACATTAAAATGACCATAATTTTATATGTACAAAAACAGTAAATCATTTCAAGGGAGTCATAGAGTACTTTCTCAGGAAAACGAGCAGGATAACGTAAGACTTGGCTTGACAGTGCACAAATCTGTGTTAGCAATTCACTTTCTTGAAATAATCAAATTGGGACTGGAAAGTAATGGGGGTTATATAAGGCTCTCTTACAAAACATGAGAAAAGACATTATTTTTCATTACTTAAAATTATATATGCTGGTAAAATTCAGTGAAGTATTTTGCTGTCTGATAACCATGTCCTGAGGGATACAAAAGAAATAGATTTGTACACCTTGCGACACTGACACACCTCTTCCTGTAACAGCACTAATATAGCATAAAATTGTGAAGCAGGGACTTGCAAGTGGTTTTTGAAGTAATTCTCCCAAAGCCCCTCCTAGCAATATAATAACTACTGGAGTCATTTTTACAAACAAGAGGCTAAGACTCTGAGAGATACCCTGCCTAAGATAACACAGCTAGTGAACGGCAGTTCATATTCAAACACAGATCTTCTGCGAGTTAGCACAAACTTAATTATTCTGATAAAGTGACATGAAAGAAATTAAAAGAAAAGCAAAAGAAAATGGAAATAAAAGCTAAAATGAGATACGTTTTTAAAAAAAGACTATTTAAGGGAAGAGAGGACAGAAAGAGAACAAATGACAAGAGGCGGCGGCGACGGCGGTGATGGAGCGCGCTGCTGAGGCGCGGGGTGTTAAGCAGGACAACCGCTGCTTTCTCTTGGACATTTTAGGGAGCGTATTGTAGTGACCTAAGTTCAGATTAGAAATGGTTTTCAAATGTGATGAACTTTCTTACATATCAGAAAAATCCTAAGACACTAAATTTAAGTATATACTGAAAGGAAAAATACTTTGTTTCATGAAATTAAATGAGGGGAAACTTGTACCAAGGTAAGCTCAAACAGAAGGACCAACCTCAGTATTTTTATTTTTATTTAATATTACTCTTTCATGGATTTCCTTGGGTTCTCAAGGATCTAAGTAAATCTTAATATGCAATCCAAATACCTTAAAGCTAGGAACCAACTAGCATTCAGGAAAGAACCAAACATCCCCCCCAAACAAAGTGAAAAGGTGATCAGGAAGGCCAAGCTAGATTGGAGGTGGGGGAGGGGTGGCAGAAGGGAAAGCCTTGTGGGTCTAGTGTAGTTGTTAAAGCCCGACCTGGCTGAAGAGGGTGTTCACATGGGGGTGCTGGGGGCTTGACCCAGTAGTGAGGAGAGTAGCCCTGTAGGAGGGCAGTCCAGTCTGGTGCACAGTATGGGAGCATATGTAGGGTGAAGGGGTTGTCCTCTACAAAAGCATGGCCTGGCTTCAGGTGAGGAGGATGTCCTGCTGCAGGGGAAGAGGTGGGAAGGATAAAGGGGGATACGTCTGGTACACAATGCCAGAGCATGAGCTCAGTGAAAAGGGTGTCAATACAGGGCGAGTCACTGTGGTGGTGGCCTGGAGTTGGGTGGTTAGAGTCTGAACTGGGTGAAAAGGATGCTGTGCAATGAAGGGAACAGTGACAAGTTTAGTTACATACAGGAAGACTGATCAAAGGAAGTAAATATTAAGGAGACTTGGAGACAGATTTCTCATGGTTAGAAAAAGGAGAAAACTAGGATGAACTCTGTACTACTGAATTAAAATGGGAAGTATCAGTGTCAACTTATGATTTTCAATACAGACATATACCTATGGTTAGGAATATAGATGTAAATGTGTGTAAATGTGTCTACACACACACACACACACACGCATGCAAAATCTGTTCCCCAGCTCTTTCCATTGAGACGGTCTGGGAACAGTGATATTCCAGTAACAATCAGCATATCTAGTTCCCCACTCTTGATTTCTAAATACCATTCTCCAAAAAAAGGAAGCTGGATTAGGGAAAGTACAAGATGAGCACGGAACATCTTGTTACATGGAAGGACAACACTAGGATGACACATGACACTTGAATGGGGTCTGAAAATTAGATGCAGTAATGTATCAGTGTCAACATCCTGATTTTGATGGTTGCATTATGGTTGCTAGGAGAAAATCCTTGTTTCTAAGAAACACACATTAAAGTACTTGAAAATGATGGGGCTACGGGTCAGCAACTTTCTCTCAAATAGTTCATGGAAAAAAGTTCTTGTATATACTTTTCTCCAGTTTGTGATTAAACGGATGAATGGATACGGGGAAGGAGAAAAGGCAGTCAGGTGAAGGGCAGGAAGAACTACTTACTGAGGTCTTCAGCCAGCTGAACTCGTTTGCCAGTGAGCAGTTTTACCTTCTTCTCGCTGTCTTCAGCAAAATCTTCCAATACCTCTTTCACATTTTTCTCTAATCGCCTGACTGTTCAAAGTAAACAAAAAACTTGAGGAGCATCATTTTTATGAATGCACAGGGAGGATAAATTAGCAATATTTGGAGAGTAAGTCCCAATTGTTCTCATCATGTTAGATCTATTCAGTTCCGACTTCTCACAGATATAGGGAGAATCTGTACCTGTTATACAGTACTTTTATCCAACATGAATCTAATACATATTTCAGAGAAAGTCATATTCTCAAGTCCTAACACTTTAAAGAAGTGAGGATTTCCCCCAAAAAA
The DNA here is from genome assembly GCF_004348235.1 of Phoca vitulina. Classification (NCBI taxonomy): domain Eukaryota; kingdom Metazoa; phylum Chordata; class Mammalia; order Carnivora; family Phocidae; genus Phoca; species Phoca vitulina. The sequence continues at coordinate 50,819,798 of NW_022589711.1, forward strand.
CTTAAGTGTTGCTTAGGAGTCCTTTTCTAACAGTTTTTGTGTAATGAAGGGAGACTCCTGCTATGTTTTATCTCCCATCTTTTCCAATTATGATTTATTTTCGTTAATATTTTAAGGGCAGATTATAGTTCTTAATTTTTCTAACAAATCTATTTTTTTAAAATTTATTTTTAATTTATTTGATAGAAAGTGCGCGTGTGGGGTGGGCAGGGGTAGAGGGAGAGGGAGAGAGAGAGAATCTCAAGCAGACTCAATTTCATGACCCTGAGATCATGACTTGAGCAGAAATCAAGAGTCAGAGGCTTAACCAACTGAGCCACCCAGGTGCCCCTAACGAATCTATTTTTAAAGAAGTATTTTGATATCCTTCCATTAAAAATGAGTTATTACTATTTTTTTGATGTTAGAAAGTGGTCCCTCTGTGGCTTACCTTCAGTGTTTGTAAGTTGCTGCCTTAAAGTATTTGCAGTGATAGCAAGCATGCGCTGTATTCGCCAAAACAGGACGACATCATTGCATTCCAACTGAAATTTAGGTAATTAAAATTACCAGATGCAAATTTAAAAATGAAAACCATGATCATAAACACATATGACTACTGAAGTTAGTACCTATACCCTAAACTTTAATAAAAACCCTCATATTTACCTAATAGATATATTCCTATTGTAGATATAAGCCACTGAATCTTTTCTGCACAGGTCCATGAACATCTGCATGATTTTGCGTCAATCTGCCCCCCCCAACCACAGAGGTTTGATTCCAATGACAAAGCAAATAAACTTGGGAAGTAGAGAATTGCACGACATTATATACAAGTAGAAATTCATAGCACATACCCTTAATTTTTATTTAATTTCAGCTAACAACCATGTTAGCTTAAATATACCCTTAGGTTAACCTCTTTTCTTTGTGCACTCAAGCCAGTTTTGAAATGCAATTGTATATAAAAGTAAATTAATAATATGTTATGTTTTAAAAGAAGCTTATTCTATAGAAAGGCCTCCTCAACAATTACGCAAAAAACTTGCCACTTTTTACATAGATATATTTAAATACAAATTTATTTTAAGCTGTAGAAAACTCAAAAGCTTATTTTAGGGGTCTCAAATAAGATCACTGACTAACAGAGAGCTCTTTCAGAAGGATACTTTAAAAAGCATTTCTGCTTGTAAGAAAATGCTCAAAATACATGAGTCTGCTGCCACCTAGGGGTTACTCTGTGAAACGTGGCATTAACGTACAACCTTATATACTTCTTTTAAATAATTGTTTAGAGATTTTAATGATATAAAGAAAGAATTACAATACAGGAAAAAGCACAATAAAAACTGTTTTTGCAGTATGATTTCCACTATCCAAATGGATTGTTACATCATACACATGCACACACAACTTAGAAAGAATTGAACAGATATATATATAAATGTTAACTAAAATTACTTCTAGGTCAGGGGATTATAAGTGATTTATTCCTCAATAGGGAATATTTAAATTAAGAGACTATTTCCTTTTGCAATTTTTTTTTACATTTGTTCATTGCATTTCCACAACAAGAATGTATTATTTTCTAACATAAAAAAGTTAATTCTTTTTTTTTAAGATTTTGTTTATTGATTTATTATCAGAGAGAGAGCAAGCACAAGCAAGTGGCAGAAGGAGAGGTAGAAGCAGACTCCCCGCTGAGCAGAGAGCCCAACATGGGACTCGATCACAGAACCCTGAGATAATGATCTGAGCTGAAGGCAGACGCTTAAATGACTGAGCCACCCAGGGGCCCCAAAAAGTTAATTCTTAAAAAAAAATTTAAAAAGTGGTTTAGCGCCTATTATTCGCATACAAAATCTTATAGTGTGTAAAATATAAACTGGAATACCTTAGAAAAGACAGCAGTTAGGTTATTCTTCATCAATCACACATTCTTTCCCCAGTAGAACAAAGGATTTAAAACTAATGCTAAAGTTATAGTTTAAGCATGTAAACGATCACTAAAAGCATTTCCCCTTGTTTTTGGACACCTTACCTCAGAATCTACAAAATGCCTTTGGTAGTAGTAAAAGCCTCTTCGACAAAGGTTACAATGGTTTAGAGCTGTTTTTAAGAAGTGTCTTCTATAAACTTGGTGCCAAGTATCCTTAATCTAAAATGAAAAAAGAAAACAAAAAACTGAGTTACTGTACACTCTGCAGGTTGACCAAACACATTCTGAAAAGTCATCCAAGAGTTTACTTATAAAAAAAAATAATTAAAACTAATAGTAATGTTATTATTCTACCAACCTTTTTTATCCATTAAAAAAATTTTTTTTAAGACAAAGATTAGATTTACCACTCCTCTGACTCCTTACCAGTTTACGTACTTCTAAATATGCAATGTTTTTAACAAGCATTGTTATTATATTCATATAATCATCCTGTAGGGTATATAGGGTTGAGATTATTATCTTCCCTAGTAAGAGGTAAGGAGCCCCAAGGAAAAAGGGGTAGTGAGCCAAATCTAAGGACAGAGTTTTAGGACTAGGAAGCTGGTCTCAGACCATGTCTATCAATGCAACAATATTTCCTTTTTGATTACTACATTTCATTGTTACCACAACAAAATGAACCCTCCGATGTCATTACTATGTAGAGTGTTCAAGGTTCTTTCACACCATTATCTTTTCTGAGCATGACAATAATAATGTTAAGTAGGTATAACAAGTATCACCAACACTATATGACAGATGAGGAAAGTGGAAGTTCAAAGAGATTATATTAGTTACTAAAGGTACTATTACTAATGAATGGGATGAAACTGTGCTAGTATTCACATCTCTGACATCTAGCCCATCTGCTATTCTTGTCATAATACTTCGCTATTTCATAGCTTCATAAAGTACCCTGAACAAAATGTCTCTTGGAAAAAACTAGAGATTTTCTTGCTCAGAAAAAGTAATTAAGATATATAGCCAATCCACATCCTAATATGTGGGCAAAGTCCAAATGTGGATAAATTAAATTTATATTCAACTAACAGTTTCATGTAATTATCATTAGTTTTAATTTCATTTTCAATTTATAAATAATGCTAGATATAACAGCTTGAACTGCTCTGAGTTTTACCTGCTTTCTTTTCTTGTTCTGACCTCTGGTAGAATTTATATTAAGTATACTCATTTCTCAAATGTAGAAACATAAATAGTAGATAATCTCTAAAAGAATTTATGTGTGGCTCTGAAATTTCTTACAGGATTATTTTTCCCCTTAGAATTATTTTTCTAATTGGGTTTCACTTAACTTAAGCTAATATTAAAATGAAATTTCGATCCCTTACACCTTAACTGGGGGCACACTGGCCCAGAAAGTTATTTTTTAAAAATTTTCCCAAATAAGCATCATGAAGGTAAAGTAAAACACAGTCTAAACTGTAATTATTTTTATTCTTGTATTTATTACGAATGAGGAAAATGAGATAGAACCCTAAGGCACTATCCAATTTAATAAAAACTTAACATTCATATTTTTTCTAAACCCACTCATACCTGATTAAGGTACATTTGACTGAGAAAACACACATACAAAAGAACCGTATCGAAGCAGAACTTATATTTTGCAATCTGAAGCAGTGCAGCAGGGTGCAGAGATGTGGCTGGGCTTCACCCCCCTCCTGCCAGAGCTCCCTGCTGAACTTGCCCAGGTATATCACCTTTTCAAGTCTCAATATCCTTGCTTACAAATTAAAGCATTACACTTAAGAAAGCAATACTGAGAATAAATCTCTACTCTGTACACAGTCAAAATGACTGTTTTTACTGTCAGCAAAAGTCCACACGACCAAAGTCAAATTAAAGCACTTAAATACCCAAATAACACATGAGAAGTAGTCACATGTCACCGCAAGAAACAGAGATTCAGGAAGCATGTGCATGCTTATCAGCAGTACGTATTACCAAGCTTGGGTCCACTTCTACTCCTCGGGATTCAAGGTTCTTTCGGACCGTAGTTATCTCGTCGCTCGCGAGATAGGCTGGGTGATCCTCGGTGCACTTCAACATCTTCTCCAATTCGTTCTTGGTTTCATTGTGGACAAACTTTAAATTGTTTCAAAGAGGACTTGTTTTATGGTTCATGACTTGGCACACTTACAAAAAATTTTACTAAATATACTGCTATTGAACAATAGGGGACACGAGCTCCACACAAGCAACAAAAAGAACATAATACCCTGGCTTATAAATACAGCACAACCGGCTTACAAAGGCAGGGTAAGCTGGACTCAGCGAGGCAAAAAAAAAAAAAAAAAAAAAGGCCTTATTTGTTACATATTTTACTTTTGCTGAAATGTTTCATTGTCGAAGTTACAGTACCAGGTACCTTACTATATAGCTTCTTGACCTTAGGGTGGGATATCGCTCTAGGAAAAAGGACCCTGAATACATGGGAAGAGATAATGTTCTATAAATGCCTCGTATCTAAGAACTAGATGACTCTAAGGACTTGCACCTGCTGACATGTTTCTTTTCTGATAAATTAAATATGAAATTCATAGTTGGGATTTTTTTTTTTTTTAAGATTTTATTTATTTATTTGAGAGAGAGAATGAGAGAGAGAGAGAGAGCACATGAAAGGGGGGAGGGTCAGAGGGAGAAGCAGACTCCCTGCTGAGCAGGGAGCCCGATGCTGGACTCGATCCTGGGACTCCAGGATTATGACCTGAGCCGAAGGCAGTCGCTTAACCAACTGAGCCACCCAGGCGACCCATAGTTGGGATTTTTTTAAAAAAAGTATGTTCATTAAAAATTGTGCTTTAGATTGCTTCTGCAAGGTACCTATCATCCTCCCCTTTTAAGATTTTATTTTTATTTTATTTATTTTATTTTATTTTATTTTTTTAAAGATTTTATTTATTTATTTGAGAGAGAGAGAATGAGAGAGAGAGAGCATGAGAGTGGGGAGGGTCAGAGGGAGAAGCAGACTCCCTGCCGAGCAGGGAGCCCGATGCGGGACTCGATCCAGGGACTCCAGGATCATGACCTGAGCCGAAGGCAGTCGCTTAACCAACTGAGCCACCCAGGCGCCCTATTTTATTTATTTTAAAGATTTTTATTTATTTGCGAGAGAGCAAGCAAGCATGAGAGAGAAAAGCAGGAGAGAGAGAGAGCACAAGCAGGGGAGGGGCAGAGAGAGAGGGAGAAGCAGACTCCCTGATGAGCAGGGAGCCCCATGTGGGGCTCCATCCCAGGACCTTGGGATCATGACCTGAGCCGAAGGCAGACACTTAACCAACTGAGTCACCCAGGTACCCCTAAGATTTTTATTTTCAAGTAATCTCTATACCCAACTGGGGCTCGAGCTTAAAACCCTGAGATCAAGGGTAGCACCCTCTACTGACTGAGCCTGCTGGGTGCGCCAAGGTACCTATCATTCTTAAATATACTTCCAAACTCTTCTCTATAATTGTTCACAGTCTTATGACCAAAGGAGGAAAACATATACACACTAGTGATAAATTTGAAAATAAGACTCCTATACAGTGTCAAATTACGTTTATCTTTTCTTTTTTCAATCCTTTCAAAATTGCATGGTAAAAGAAACTAGCTTCAAATTCACTGATTACTCTAAACAAGCTACTACCACAACACTTTGCCCCAAACTATAGCAAGCTACAGTATCTGAGTACTTATAGAAGAATAAAATGTAAATGTAAATAACTGGCTTATAAGTGAAACTACTAGTTAATATTCTCTGAAAACATGACACTTTAGAAGAGCTATTACTTAATGAAGAGAAATTTTACAGTTTCCTTAAACATCTGCTCTTGGTCTGAAGTAAGAAGGAAATCTCTAAGTTAGAGGATATTCCCCAACTCTTGTCCTGTTTTCACTTCTGTCTGTCCACCCGTCCCCTGACCACATTGGGTCTTCAGGAGAACACTACTCTCCCATCCATCCTGAACAAGATCTCCACAGTTCAGTTCAGACAAGGTGAGAATGTTTCAAAGGGATGGATTTTTACCTAGAAAACTAAGGAAAATATAACAATATAAAAGCACAAAATAGTTCTCAGAGCATAGACTTCTTATCTTTAACACAGGACAATCTTAAATTTCTTTTCCTACTAAATCAGTCATTCAAAAAGACAGAAAGAATTATTACACAGTCATCTAAACTTGCAGTGTGAGATATGGGGATAATCTCAACCTCTTCCAGAATCTGTTTCTCACAGTAACCTCTAGGAATGAGGTCTAGAATAGTGGTTTTCAACAGGGAGCAGGAGGGATAAAAAGGTTAGAGAATGAGAACTTGATTCAGTGAGTCTGACAGGAGGGGCTTTCTTTTGAAACAGAAAATGAAACACAACACATTCAAACACTTCCCCAGGCGGTCCTGATGTCCCTCCCCCTATATTCCCAATTATGGCCTCTGTTCTAGAGTCAGTCTGGGTCTTACACATGCTGCCCTGAAATCCTGAGAAGGCTCTTCTCTGAAGGGTTTCCACAGTCCTCTCCTAGGCCACAGATCCTTGCATTTATCTTAAAACTAATTCCTCTACTTCTCTTGCAGGAATCCCGTATGGGTTCAAATTCCTGAGAAAATAACTTACAACTAAGAATTATTTCTCTCTGAGAGTGTTTGACCAAAGCATATTTGCCACTAGTTGCTGAGGCAAGTTGCCATCTTTGATTATTCTGGAAACTTTAGGTCTAATTTCCCTTAAGCCATGATGGTCTGAAACCATTTTTCTTCCAAGTTTATCTGCCTCATGCCAGTTCTTTTCAATCAATTTTTCTTCTAGTCAAAATCGGAAACCTCTGATGGATCTCCTAGAAATTCTTTTCTGACAGACTTCGTCCTCTCATCCCATGTGTCGTGAGAGATAACTGATGCTCCCTGAAAACACACATGATCCAACCACTAACTCTGTCCACTTCCTCAGCTTCTCTCCAGTCTCTTAATGACTCATTTTTCCACAAGAATCCTATCAAAAAAAAGAGAAGAGGAAGACTGTCCCTTCACTTTTTTTAAGACAAACTGGAATTCACATCTGATAGACAGCTTATGAAACAGAAAATGCATGAAACTAAAAAAAGATATCTCTACCTATATCTCTACATGTATATATAGGGTGTTGATTATATAACTTAATTCTGTATTTAAGATGAAAAGAAAAAAGAAAACAGGAATGACATGACCTTTGATAGTTTTCCATTTTTTAAATTTTTTCTCTTGATATTTCTGTATCTTGGTCTCCTTTCTCTAACTACACAGATTCAAAGACAAAAGCAAAGAAGGGAGATTGGATTCCACCTCTTTTTCTTATTCATTACTTCCTTCACTTATGTATTTTGGTTCTATATCCTGTTTTCTCGCTTCTGTTTAAGGAATGAACATAAGAATGAGATGTGGTGTAAAAAGAGAAGCCGTAACAATAAGGAATAAAAAGACGATAGGGGATGGGGACTTGAATGATCTGTACATCTTTCCTGTATTCATTTGTCAAGTTATTTATACTTGCCTTTACCATTTTGTTCTACTGAAGTGCTCATTAAATATTTATTGAATGAATAAATTCTATAGTTCTACTTCCTATGTGAATTTTTATACCTATTTTGGGAACACAACAGCAAAGTAACAGAAAAATCCAGAGGTAACAACAGATGAGGTAAAAAAAAGTCACTATAAGCTTTTATTCTAATCACTTTCACTCTACATCCTTTAAATTCTTGTCATTTTTTATTTCTGTTCATAACTTTAATTTTCACTTTACCTCAAATAGGGAATTGAAATGAACAAAGTAATCTACCACAAAAGGGGCATGGCTCATTTCCTCTTCCTTTTAATAACACAGCTACTTCACTTAAAAAACAAAAACAAAAACAAAACAAAAAACCAACTTTCTTTTGTAGTTTTCTATTTATTCTAAAGATTCATTATATTTTAGAAAGGCTGATAAAAAACATTTGAAATTATTAAGCTTGGACTGGAGGCATGCAAAACTTGTATTTAATGCTTGAATTAAAATAAACAAAATTATATCATAACACAGAGATTTGTTTGTCTTTACCTGTTCTTGGGTCCGGTTCTTCCAGTATAACCACCTCTTTTTCCAATCTGGACCTATCATGTTTTCAATTGTGTTTTCAGCTAGAAAAATTAAAAAAAATTTTAATTCATCAAGAAATTTTATCACTTACCAAGTTCATAAATTGTAACTAATAGTAAATAGTTTTGTTTTCTTAACTATTTCAAACTGCTATATCAATATAAAGTCAGTTGAAATAAATAAAAAGACTACATGATGGTTATGGTACACATATAAGAAATTTATTTTAATTATGTATGTTTACAATCTATGAAAGGTACAACTGCTTATAAAGTTCCTGTAAGTATAGAGGCAAACACTAAAATAGTCTTCAATTATAGTTTTTTAGAATGTAAGTACATATAAACATGTGTCCAGTTTACTTAATATTTTCAGTAGCTACTAAGCAGTTGACTGAAAAATCTCACAAAAAATATTTAACTATAGTATTAATGACAAAGACTATAAAATGTTTGTTTCATTTATTTTTTAAAAGCTTTTTTTTTTTTTTTAACAAATGTTCATCAAGTTGGATAACTCCTTTACCACTGGGAATACTCAAAACTCAATAACCTGTGTCCCTACTTACTATCCTTGAGACGAGCTTGAAGAGCTTCTTCCATAAAATAAATAGCTGCATCCCACTGCTGTTTATCAGATATGGAACGGTCTTCTAAAGCATTGTGCTGAATAACCCTCTGAAATAAGAAGGAAAGAAAAACAGCTAATTTGATTTATGCCTTATCATCTTAGTAATTTTATTCAAATAGACAGCTTATCAAATACACAAAATAATAGATGCACCTAAACATAAAAGTATGTCGCTCCCATGCAAATGCAGGAGGTCCTATTATCTGCCTATTGTCAGCTTTCTCCCAAAAGAATGAACAGTGAAGATTTTTTCCTATACCAAATTAAATGAACTATGTCTAAGATAGAGAGAGGCATATTATACATGTAACTACATAAAATCTGCACCTAGAACCCTAGTACTCAGGAGTTAATGATTCAGATCTTCGCTACCTCTCCTTTTTTGCCATATGATCTGTGTGTCTGCATTCTTAGAAAAGAGGAGAACAACAACCACTGTCTCACTGTTAACATCAATGAAAAGTATAAAGGAGAGAAGCTTAAAAGGTCTGGACAGCTATAAGCAAATGTGAGTTATTTATTATAAGAAAACTGATTTCTAAATTTTGTAATTTTTAAATGAATGAACGAAAAAAGACACTTCTCGAAGGAAGCTAGTCTTAATAAGGTATTTAACAAGAATGAATATAGTTTTCAGGGCGCCTGGGTGACTCAGTTGGTTAAGCGGCTGCCTTCGGCTCAGGTCATGATCCCAGGGTCCTGGGATCGAGCCCCGCATCAGGCTCCTTGCTCAGTAGAGAGCCTGCTTCTCTCTCTTTCTGCCTGCCTGCTCCCCCTGCTTGTGCTCTCTCTCTCTCTGTGCCAAATAAATAAAATCTTTAAAAAAAAAAAAAAAGGATGAATATAGTTTTCAAACATGAAGACAAAACACTTGTTTAAAAATTAATAATTACAACCAGCCCCCAGTGAGATACGCATTTTCCTAGAAAACTCTTCTATCTTATCTTTCAAGGGTGCCTCCTTGGAACTGTCTGAGCAGAGCAGGTGCTTAACAAGGTTTATGGTGATGCAAACGTTCTACATAACAAAAGATCTGTTGGAGGTGGAGCATTTGGTGAAGGTCAAGAGCCAGGCTTTGTAATTAGAGCAGGGCTTGAGTCTGAGCTTTGCCAAGGACAATAATAGGACTGCTTAAGAACTAAATAAAATAGTACTTACAAAATATATTGTAGAGTTTCTGGCACCTTTTAAGCATTCAACATGTGGTATTTAGCATTATTTCAGGAATCTAATATTTTATGACTCAAATCCACTGAAAAGCAATGCATCTAATTCCTTTCATTACCACCAAGGGTAAAATGAGAAGCAGCTATCTGAGCCATCTGTGGTTCAGGCCCATGTAATGGCTAGTGGACAACAATTTGTGGAAGTTTATAGAAGCCTGTTTACTGCGAAGTTTCAGAGAAAAGTTTTTCTAGAAAACTTTTTTTTCTCTGAAATGACAGCCCTGGAAGAAATAGTAGAGAACCTTTAAAGGGCTGATTACAGATAGTTAAACTATTTCTTTCCTTCATTATTTTAAATTCAGAACCTAATTGAAATGGTCATATAAAAACAACTTCCTATAAAAAGGGTATCAATTTGAGAAATTGTATAAAACTGTGAGGCTGACACTGTAATATACAAATGATGTACCAAGCTGTCCTCCGCAAAATCATTCCACTTGTGGCGTTTAATACTTTCTTCCTTAACAGCCTCTTTAAGTTTATCAAATATGTCATCATGCTCTTTCCCTTTTGGTTCTGTCATGAAGCGGGAAAATTCTTCTTGTAGGGTCTCCCAAGCAACCTAGATTTAAAAGAAAAAAAGCTGTATTCATACTACTTATTTTAATACGTAACATGACAAACACGTGAAGTTAAGCCAAATAGATGTAGTAAGTTAGCTTATCACAAAATACATATTGAAACCACAATTTTTTTTTTTTTTTTAAAGAAGGCAGCAAATACAAACTCTGGCCTAGAGATCTCACACTGGTAGCTGGTGGGATAGATCTGGCATCCTGACGTTTTGCTAGACATACACAGTGTTTTAAATTTTAAAAAATTAGTAGCCAACACTAAAAACAGACTTCATATAAAACCTGTGTTTCCAGCCTCTCTTGAACTATCTGGCAGCACTGTACCCGCATTCCTATATAATACCAACTGGAACTGAACAGGGGCCGCCCCCTTGAGATAGGTTTGCACTCCAATCAGCCACCACATTTAGTGCACTTATTTATTTCATTCTGTACAACATGTGAGTTTGCCTGCTTCTTCCATACTGTAGAAAGTTTAAAATGTCATAATGATTTAGTCTTCTTCACATCTTTGTGAAGATCTAATCTTCTTCACATCTTTGCCTTTATGCAAATATATGAAGCAATGCATCAATACCTTCAATCATATTGAATATTACTGATACTGAGTATTCAATATAAGTAACATTCAACCTATACTATAGCTAACTCGTAATTACCTGGCCAGTGAAAGAAGAGCATAGTGTTAAAAGTAAGAACTAAACCTACTTATGATTAAGTGGGCTAGTTAATGTTGTATTTTTTATTTAGCCCTCCTCATTTTAAACCATGACATAAACAACGTGACTGTCCAAGAATACCCAGTGAGGTATTAGAATCTATGTTTCCCGACCCTTCAGCAGATCCACAGCTTTCTGCCACACCCAGGCATGAAGGGAGAAAGCAGCAGGAAAGAGAATGACCACTTCCCTGCTGAGCCTTAGGATGTGACAATATCCTACCACGGGACCGGGCCAGCTGTGAAAAGAGCTAGTGGAGTGGCGGCGGCAGCCCTCTAGTTATTTTAGGGGTCAATGTGTCGAGAACTGACAGGGGTCAGCTGTATGCAGCTTTGGCAGAACAGCTGTCAGTTCTTAGAAAGAGAAGATTGAAGAAGCTGAGAAAAGAGGTGAAGCCAGGAGTGAAGGACAGGAAAGGGGGAAACACACCCAAATAATTAAAAATTAGCTGACATTTTCTTTTTCAGGTAATAAGAAATAAAATTATCTTTAACACCAAGTCTAACTTTGTGAGCAACCTCACACAGAAGGACAGGACACGCGGAGTCTTTGCTAGAATAATCATTCTTCAGAGTAATGCGTATGGCAGATCAACTTAGATGATGGTCATCATCCTAACAGCAGATGGCACTTACTGTGCAGTTACTGTGAGCCACTTATGTTTAAATATTTTACATATTACATCAATTTACATATTCATTTAGTCCTTAGAACAATCTGTGAGGCAGGCAATATTATCATCCCTAACGTACAGACAAATAAACAGAAAGCTGAAGCAGCTAGTCCAAGGGTCACATAGCTACTAAGTGGTAGAGACCACGTGTAACAGAAAAGCATTCTTCAAGGTACTTTCTTATAATTCCTAGTGTAACCTTCTGGCAGGATCCTAACTAAGGAAATGATTATTTAAGTGTAATTGAGCTCTGTAGAAAATCAATAAATGAAATGTTTTATTCATTAAACATTTTCCTTATGGAATCCTTATCCACAGAAAAAGCTAAAAACATCTCACATTCAAGCAAATTCTGCTGGTTTTGTTACATGCTATCTTTGGAATAGAACCAATATCCTCAGACCAGCAGCATACCAATTAGTAAATTTTTATAACGGTAGTCAAGGTAGTAGCATTAAGGTTAATCCCAACACAGAGATGAGGAGAAAGAATAAATGGAGCATAAGGACCCATTAGGAGAGACAGTGGCTGTGATGGGAATAAAACCTAAAATTCACAGCTCCTACTCCCTTCAGATAATGCTTCTTACCCATTTAATTAAATTATATCCTAACCTCTACTGCTTTATTAGGAAGCTGTTTATCAGTCCACTGTTTAAGCTTGATATCCACTGTCGTATTAAAAGTCCCTGAATTCATGGTCTGTGCAGCTGGGAGATAGATGTTTTCAATCACATGAGTTGACACTCTTTCCCACAAAGACTGCTGAAGGATTTCTTCCCTGAAATTAAAAAAAAAAAAAAGTTTCAAAAACACCGAATTTAAATATAATAGTTTTTAAAAACAGCTTTATTGAAGTAATATTCACTTACAATAAATTGCACATATTTAAAGCTTTGACATATGAATACACCTGTGTGCACCACCACAATCAAGATAATGAACTTACCCATCATCTCCAAAAGTTCTAACCATCGGATCCACTTTGTTACAAGAGATTAGCTTATATTTTCTAGAATTGCATATAAATGCAATCATACAGTATACTCTTTTGTCTGTCTTCTTTCACTCAGCATATTTTGAGATTCAACCATATTGTTGTGTATATCCATGTTTCACTTCTTTTTATTGCTGAGTAGTATTCCACTATATGAATCTATTTATCTATTTACCTGCTAATGGACATCTGGGCTGCTTCCCATTATTGGCTATTCTAAATAAAGCTGCTATGAGCATTCGCTGTATGGACATACACTGTTGCTCCTCTTGGGTAAAATATCTAGGGCTGGAATAGCTGTATCATATGGCAATTATATAAATAACTTTTTATGGTACTGCCAAACAGTTTTTCAAAATGGCTGAACTATTTTACATTCCCACTGGCACAGGATGAGAGTTCTAGATGCTCTACATCTTGCCAACATTTGATATGGTTAGTCATTCTGCCAGGTTTACAGTGGTATCTCATTGTGGTTTTCATTTGCATTTCCCTAATGACTAATACTTCTGAGCATCTTTTCATGTGCTTATTTGCCTCATATTAATACATACTTTTTATGTACTGACTGTGAAGTGGAGTCCAAGTCTGAGAACTTGTTGGTATAATTTTAACAATTTATCAGACCACAGCACAAAGCACAAAGATGCTTTGGGATATTGCTAGGTAAAACTGTCGAACACATCATGATAAATAAAGGTAACAATATAAAAGATGGATAATCAAGTTGAGAATCCTTCCTGCTTTAAAGACACCTCAGAAGAACACAGATCTCTAAACAAGAAAAAGACAACTATTTCAATCAAGAAAAAAAATTGAACTCTCAAGAAAATATTTGGCTTCTCCCAAACTAATTTCTACTGTAAGATAATACTATAACATACAAAAACATTCTGCTTGCCAAAAGTGGTCAGTTTTAAGAGTAACTTCACCCCTCTACTACACAGCCATAAAGCTCAGGGTAGCAGAAACAGCTGTCGAAAGGCCAAGCTGCAATTTTCTTGGTTGAGCAGTGTCAACATTCCCTTCTATCCAAAACTCCTCATATTTACTCAACATCTTGTGTGAAATCAAGTATACTGAGTCAATGAGCTTAGCTGCTGGTTTCCCCTTGCTAACTTTCGGGTCTTTTTTCAGTGACAACCAGAACACCAAAGAGCGTGAGGTAAGGATACACGACCAGAAGGACACAGTCAATTTAGTCATGCTGTTAATGACAGATAATGACAGGGGGAGAATTTTAGGAGCAAGCTGGAAGAAAAGAAGCTTCTCAGGGTCTCCTATTCAGATATAATTTTAAACACAAATTCAAGATTTTGAAAGATGAACAAAAGGCCAGGATCCAGCCTCTGACCATCAAGCTTTCTGCTGCTCCTGCCTCAGAACAGAGTTGGTCTGTTATCTCTTCCTCAGAGTCTGGGCATCCCAGACACCCTTTCAAGGAGATAATAACAAAATCCCGGACCATCAAATCCTGACAAGCCTAAGGTAACTTTCTCACAGGAGGCTGTTTTCCAGTCCACCACAGGTAGCTGCTGTCACCGATCCTCACCCCACCCTCCTCGCGCCTTTTACCACCAAGCTGCTGTCCTGTCCACACTCCCCCTGCTCCCCTTCATCATAATCATGTTCAGTGTGCCCCCAATACTCTGTCCGGAACAAACAAACCACTTTACATTCTCACTCTTTCCCTCTTCCTTACATCCTCAAACCCTTCCTGGCTCTCCCTTCCAGACAGTGGCTGACCTTATATTCTGCTGACCGGAAGGTGCTCAGAGTTAGGAAGTGGAAGCTGTGTTCTCCTCACCCCACAATCTCTCTTCCAGACCATTAGTCCTCAACTCTCACGCAAAAATCCCTGTGGGCTGAGGCCAGCGTATGTGCTTACACCATCTGCCACCCTGACGTGCACCCTTACTTACGTTTCCTAGCATATGTTATGTGACTGTAGACTTCTCTATCCTAAATTTTGCCACCATCTAGGGATAATTCCACAAATACACAAAATACAATTAACATTATAGTTCTACGTATTCCTCTCATTATCTCCAGGAACTTTACCTCCATTTTTACTCCATTCTAATGAAAACATTTTTCAAAATGGAAATTTCTTGTTTTAAAGCAGAGGACTCACTCTATATAATAATTTCAACCAATACAGAAAATGTAAGAAGTCCTCCATAATTCCTCTTTCAGTAGTACAATCACTATTCAGCTTAATTTATCAATAAAAACATTGAATCCTTGAATAAATATTTGTGTGTTTACATATTACACAGACTGTTTTATAAATACTTTTTATTTTTTATTTATTTATTTTTTAAAGATTTATTTGGCAGAGAGAGACACAGCAAGAGAGGGAACACAAGCAGGGGGAGTGGGAGAGGGAGAAGCAGGCTTCCCACTGAGCAGGGAGCCCGATGCCAGGCTCGATCCCAGGACTCTTGAGATCATGACCTGAGCCGAAGGCAGATGCTTAACGACTGAGCCACCCAGGTGCCCCTATAAATACTTTTTAAAAGTTAAAAGCATGTTATACAGTTTTCCATGTTATACATTTCCCTTCCATGGGCACCACAGTAACCCACTCTATGAATAAATCAAATATATTAATTCCAAATAGAAAACATAAGGTTTCAATTTTTTTACACTTACACACAAAACAATGGTGAAGATTCTTATGTGTTCATCTTTGTCAAATATATCTTCATTCCTACAAATTCACAGCAATATAATTACTGGATAAAAATGCACTCACTGTTTAACTGACTTCTCCATTACCTATACATCCAATCACTAAATCCTGTCAATTCTATCTTCTAGGTAACTTCTCAGACATTTCAAAACTGTCTCCTCTTCTCCATCTGCACAACCACTATTCAAGTTCCTGCCACCATCACCTCTCATCTACATAATTTCAACAGCCAACTGCCTCTTTGCTCACTGCCCCCTTCTTCATAGCATTCCACTTTCCCTACTACAAAGATCATTCTAAAATAAAATGCAAATCTGCCCTAAAGTTATTCAGTGGCCCTCAGTGCTCGTGGGATAAATTCCAAGCTTCTGAACATGGCTTGCATGGCCCTTCATAATCTATATCTTGTTTGTATCTACTGTTTTATCTCCTGCCACTTGCCTCCTTCTATGCTAAAGCCATAGGTAACAGTCTTCAGCTACCTTTGTCACTTTGCTTGCTCTCACCTCCTGGGCTCTGCAATTTTCCTGTCACTGCCTTCACCTAACACCTTTTACCCTTTAAATCTAGGATTATGATATCAGAAATCTTTTTTAATTCCTCAACTCTGAGTTAGGGAACTCAACTGTGCATTCCCATTTTCCTTTCACTCTTTTAACAAAATAAACTTAATACTTTTAACCAAAAGTTAAATGCGTACCATCATACCATTTTTTAAAAAGTGAATTTCTATCAATACAGTCAGCTATCCTTCTAAATGACATATAAAAAAGAGATAAATCTATAATAACGGTCACATAATGTTAATGGTACACCAATATCTCCTGCTTAATGTTAGTAATCAATTCCTGATAATCAGGTATATTATGTGAAATCGCTGAGAGCCTATTTCTGCCTAAATACATCATATGTCAAATATAAACCCCCAACAACTTTCTTAAAATATAGTTACAGTAGAGTAGAACGCCTGTAAGCAAATTATAAACTATCACGTTTAGGACATAAAATACTTGTAACCCTGCTTCCAGATCACCAAGTATAGATCAAGTAGTCCTGGCAATTAAATAATTAATATCTTAGTCACCCTAAAATATCACATAAAGCATATGCAACACACACACACACAAAATACTACTTAAGACAATAACAACTACATCACAAAAATAAAATGTTTTGGGTACAATGCAGTTGAATTCAGTGTGGTATGAACAGTTATAATTAGGACCTGCTATTTTGATCTACATTTGTGTTAAGCTATAGAGCCTGAAAAAAAAAAAAGCCGATGAAAAGATACAGACATCTGATCCATCAGCTCACAGAATAAACCTCTAGCAGCTAGATGTCCTACTTCTTTCCCTTGACTTCTCAATAGGCAGCCTGGAAATACAGGCTTCTCATCCCTTCACAATTCCCTTCAGCCACCTGCATGTTACATAAATGACATCTATCTTCATTGCTCACTTTAGTGCAGGTATATTTTGATTTCTGACTGCTCTGCCCAAACAAAACTACCCATTTCATTTGATGATGCCAGGAATTTACAGACGCACCATATTTTTCTCCCATAGACAGCATTAGTTATAATAGTTTACAAATCACTTTTCATGTACATTATCCTCATACAACCTAGTATGACAAGTAGTATTCATTCTTTGTGTGCACATGTGTGCACAGGTGTGTGTGTGTGTGTTTTCACACACTCTATCTCTTGCAATTTCAAAAGCTAACTGGCTTACAGAAAGCCATAGAACTGGCTTAAAATACAAATAATAACAAAGATAAGCTGGGTTGTATATATACCTGATTAATCAATCAACAAAATAGATAAGATCAGAATCCTTTTGGGGATAAGGAGAGGAGACTGAAAATAGGCAAATTTTGGCTCCCTGAAGAGAAAGAAAGAACACTGAGGGGGAAACTAACAATACTAAATAAACTAACAATACTGAATACTGAGTTCAAATTTAAGGACTGGACACTATTCTCTAGGCTCAATTTGGATCATCTTAAACTGAGCAAACAGAAGAACAGAAAATATTTAGTTCTAGTCCAAGAATGATAAATTTTTAAAAACACTATAGATTTCATTAGAAAGATAATTTATGCACAAGGAATTTGTTAATTAAAATATGATTGCAAAAAAAATCAAGGCTATTTATACATATCTTGCTTGAGTTACACAGAACCTATTTTGGTTTCAGTGCCAACAAATTTAAGAGTGCCAAAATTCATTTAAACATAAATAGAAGGTGATAGTTTGCCCCGAAAGAGATTTGCATGACTATTTTTCAAAAGGATGACTTTACCTGCTATTTAAAAAAAATCTCCAATAAAATTCAACTTGAAATAAGATTTGTACAAAACATGAGGCACATATTACAAAAAGTACCAATTGTTCTTACTCAGAAATGAGAACCTGAAAATATATACTCCTTTCCCTTTACAAATTAATTTTCTCTATAGTTTTGTTCTCTGTGATTAATCTAACAAGAGCAACCAGCTTTTTAAAATTTATTTTTTTAATTTAAATTCAATTAATTAACATATAGTGTATTATGAGTTTCAGAGATAGAGGTCAGTGATCATCAGTCTTATATAATACCCAATGCTCATTAACATCACGTGCCCTCCTTAATGCCCATTACCCTGTTACCCCATCCCTCCATCCACCGCCCTCCCTCCAGCAACCCTCAGTTTGTTTCCTATGATTAAGAGTCTCTTATGGTTTGTCTCCCTCTCTGATTTCGTCTTGTTTTATTTTTCCCTCCCTTCCCCTATAAGAGCAACCAGTTTTGATAGACTGATCTTTATCTAAAACACAACTTGATGAAACTTTTGCCTAAATGACTTGACAGAAATCAAAATTATATACAAGGTAAAGCAAGCCTAAGACAAATTAAGATTTAAAAAGACCATGGAGAAAGCAATTTTTCAGAATATCTCTTCTCAAAGATAATAAATACATAATTTATTGTACTTAAATACTTAATTAGACTACAATAGTGGTTAGATTTTGCAAAAAGAAATATTTTTATGCTATTGCCTATTTACTGTTTTGGGGGATGAGCCAAGGCTACAATAAATCACTGCTTTATCAATCTAAATTTTAGTATCTCATTATAATCCATATAGTAAAATCTTTGAGAAAAGGTCAAATACTCACCAATGTTTTGGTGTAACCTGGCTCAGACTGATAACTTCATCGAGGATTTCATTTTTAGCTTTTTCAAATAGTTCGTTCTAGGTAATATAGATACAAGTAAGATTTTCATAACATCAATCTGCCCTGCCATGAGTTTTAGATATCAGTAAAAAGAAGGCCTCTGACATGCTAGTAGGCTGAACTTATGTCTGAAGCATGCATGAACCAGCAAATAACGTTCTTCTCTCCTACCCTCTGTTTTAGGAATACCAGTAGCCAGATAAGGACAAAGACACGGACACAGATGTCTACCTTATTCACTCAATTCTGAGTGTAGTTTTTCATGTAACAAATGTTACATGAAAATATCAATACATATTAATTTAGTCTATTAGCATTAATAAACCGATGCTGTGTTTTACAACAGATGGCATTTTAAAAATCAAAGAAAACCAATATTTAAGTCCCACTAAATTAGAGTATATTTCTCCACAGTAAATGTTGAAAAGGTAAAAAAGTTGATGTATAATTTTAAAAAAGTTTACATTACATAAATATATTAATTCTATTAAATGTTTCTCACTTTTTCAGAAAACATTTTTAAACACTTGCTTTAGCATCTTATGATCTATAATTATTTTTTAATATTATGTCCCAAATAATTTAAATTATTGTAGAAGACATAACTGCACTCTTGCAGTTATACAAAGAACTATATTCTTGCAGCTCTAAATTAGTAATCCTATGGTCAAAATCAAAGCAGTTTGGCTTACCAGATTTTGCTTGTCAACATAAATTCTGTTAGAGCACCATATTAAATAAGACATATGCGAAATACATGAGGCACACAAAAATTACCCGGTCAAGTTCTCGCAGGCGAGGATAGTTATTCTTCCACTCAGTTTCAAGGTTAAAACGTGTTGCTGAGGAAGAAGGACAGATGTTCCAGTTTCAGGATTCTCTTTCTATCCAGCTGTGGTGGTTACAGGTGATCACACATCTCTCTGTACTAACTGAATTTCTGAGTGTGCATCGATGGCTGCTGAGTATTCTGGCTCTCAACATCTCAGATCTCACTATTGCAACAGCCTCCAAACCAATCTTCTTGACTTGTTTCTCCATCTTCAATCCACATAACACAGAGCTGAAACAGCTTAGTACAGCTGCTAAAGGCATGGACTTTGGAATCACATCACCAGGATTCAAATCCTGGGTCTATTATCTATTGTGTGTGATGCTGGGTGCATCACTTAGGTAAGTTAACTCTGGTGCCCCACTTTCCCCTTCTGTAGAATGGGAACAATAACAATACTCATAGGGTTGCTGAGGGACTAAGCAGGTAGAATTCCCAAGTGGGAAAAGGGAAGGAAAGTATACTCTCAATCAAATGAAACTATGGAAGCAAAGCCACAGAGCAGGAAAGTGTGGGATTCAGGAACTAGGACAAAATAGCTGAAGCCCAGGCTGCTCTGCCTTCCAACACCACTCCGCTCTTCCCCCTGAAATGGGGGAATCTGAGTCCCCTCTAGTTTACTAAGTTTTCTCACAAACACTACTGCAAACTTTCTACTCTGTTTAATCTGCAAAGTGCTCCTTGCAATGTTTCCTCTGAAGGAGAAAGTGTTCTTGAACAACAACTGGAAATTTGTATTTTTTCCATTTTCCACACACTAATAGAAAATGAACTAAAAAGCAACTGTTCAGGGAATAAAGAATCTGCTGGATACCTAAGACTGCCAACTAATAAAATGTCTGAAGTTGTTAGCTTATTTTAAAAAGCCAACTTACCTTTGAAACTATCAGCCTGTTGCTCAACTGACTCTCGTACCATTTTCCAAAAGCAGTCTGAAACAGCAAGGCTTAAATTTCTTGTAGTCACCTGGTGTGCCTTTAGCATGCTTGTCCTATTAAAAAATAACAAGAGCTACGGTACATAAAAATGGCAAAAAGGACAACACTCTCACCACGTTTGAAAATGTGCTTGTTATAAGAGAAGAGTCACTCATATTTTATACCAGCGCTGTTCAATAAAACCTGTGATGCGGAAAACGACCTCTATCTGAGCTATCCAACATGGTAGCTACTAGCCCCTTGAGGTATTTGAGCCCTTGGAATGTATGGCTGGTGTGACTGAGGAACAGAAGTTTAAATTTCTTTAAAGTTAACTAATTCAAATTTAAGTAACCACCAGAGGCTAGTGCCTATCATGTTGGACAGGTAAGTTCCATATGATTGTCAGCTCCTCCCCACAGATAATGCTCAAGACCATGTTTGCAAGAGCTATCTTGATTTACTATACTAATACAGATGCAAACATACCTTGCCATTTTAAGAGACTCTATATATAAGGTTTTAGTATAATTCAGTTGTCCTTTAGCTCTTCCTTTTTGCTTTTCTCTCAGGATCTTATTTTCTGTTAATTTCTGTCAATAACTATTTAGGGATACCCCTTTGACAACCCCACCCTCCACTCCAACTTTCCCCAATACTGAAGAGAACCAAATACATGTATTCACAACATAACGGTTGAGGGAAATTGGCTGGCTCAGTTGGTAGAGCGTGCAACTCTTTTTTTTTTTTTTTAAAGATTTTATTTATTTAGGAGTGCTTGGGTGGCTCAGTTGTTTAACCATCTGACTCTTGGTTTCAGCTCAGGTCATGATCTTGGGGTCATGAGATCAAGCCCCACGTTGGGCTCCGCGCTTAGCACAGAGTCTGCTTGTCCCTTTCCCTTTGCTCCTCCCCCCGCCTGCCCGCTTTTCTCAAATAAGTAAATAAATAAAATCTTAAAACAATAAAAAAAAGATTTTATTTATTTATTTATTTATTTGAGAGAGAGCTCATGGGCGCGAGTGGGGGGGAGAGGCAGAGGGAGAGACAGAGAGAATCTCAAGCAGACTCCCCACTAAGTGCAGAGCCCAAGGTAGGGCTCGATCCCCCAACCCTGAGATCATGACCTGAGCCAAAATCTAGAGCTGGATGCTGAACTGACTGAACCACCCAGGCGCTCTGGTAGAGCATGCGAATCTTGTTGTGAGTTTGATACCCACGTCAGGGGTAGAGTTTACTTAAAATATAAATAAATAAATAAAATAAAGTAAAATACCAGAAGGATGGGTTTCTTTAAAAGATAAACAAATAAAAATGTAAGCGTTGATTTTTAAATATTATTTCATAAGTAAAACAACTAAGGAGGTGTCCGTGTTGTCTTTCAGTGCCCACAGCCCGAGGGGCAGTTTTTTACACCAGCATGTATTATACCAGTGATAAGATGCTCCTAATTCTGAGTAGCTTGAGGACTTGCCTATTAGATACAGATCACTATTTCGGAAAAACGCTGGAAATTCAATGTTAAACTAGCAGCTATAAAACAAACTTTTAAGTGAAAACAGTTTAAGCTACTCCCTCACTACAAAAATCTTCAAATAGTTAAACCATATACCTACTTCAGGAGTTTTGAATTTTCAAAAAATTCTTCTTCATATTCTCTTATAGCTTCAATGCTTTCAGAGCTGTTTCCTAGGGAAAGATGTTGGAGGTCTAAGAAAATTAATCTTATTTGAAAATAACAAGAACTTAAATTATGATAATCCATCTTTGCATACCTTTTCCTGTTACAACAGCAAAATAACCCAGAGCTTTCATTGGGAAGAGTTTTCCTTCAATAATCTGCTGAATCTATTTTTAAAAGTGGGAAATAAATGTGAGATGTAGGTTTATATAATTTTTTTAAAGCACAACATACTATGCAGAAAATTTAATAACGCTGCATATATATGTTCAGTCAAATATATAAATCTGTACAAAAGTATTAAAATGTTTTTTAATCGCTACTTGAGGGGAAAAATGATTATATTTAATTTTACTACACTAAAAGATGCATTATTAAGACCTAAGATGCATTATTAAAACTTGGAATGATGTGCAGTGCTTTGGGGTCAGGCCTCAGTTTAATTTCAGCTCCACCACTTACTACCTATAAGGCCTTAAGAAGCTACTTACTTTTTTCAAAATGACTGTTGAGAAGATTCTCTGAGGCACTACGATACGAACCACAGTGCCAGGCACACAGAGGCACTCAGTAATGGCAGCTGCGATGATTATTTCCCCATACTCTTCTTCAAATAGATAAATTCTAACCAAGTTGGACTGTCTTATCTTACTCTACTTTTAAAAATATTGGGATCCACTGGCTCTCATCTCTTTTAGGGTCAAAAACCCTTTTCTAAATGTAATAAAAACTAGAGACTCTGTCCCCAGAAAAATGCATATTTGCATAGAGATCTATCATTCACAGTTTAAGAGTTCCTGCTCCCAGAAGCCCGTTCACATTAA
Organism: Phoca vitulina; assembly: GCF_004348235.1. NCBI lineage: Eukaryota > Metazoa > Chordata > Mammalia > Carnivora > Phocidae > Phoca > Phoca vitulina. The sequence continues at coordinate 50,842,870 of NW_022589711.1, forward strand.
TACTGCAGTAAGAATCCCTTCTCTAAGACAAGTTACACCCCTGAGCTAATGCTGACTCTTTGGTATAAAAAAGGATTGATACAAACTTCAATTGCATTTCAAAAGAAATATAAACTCACTATCCTAGAGAAGAGTGGAAAGGAATGAGAGAAATGAAGGGATGTGGGAAGGAGGCACAGAATTCGCTTCAACCTTGTTTCTCCCTGTCTCCAAACCAGGTCCAATACCACCATAGCAGGCACACACCCCCCCCCCGCCCCCCAATATGGCAAAGCAAAGGTCAGGGAAGCTGTGCAGAGAAGAGTTAACATAGCAGCCTGAGACTGCTGTCCTTAGAAAGGCCTGCTCGCCTTTCACTGGCATCTGAGGACCTCATTGGTAAACAATTCCCACATTGATACAAAACTTTCCCCGCATAACAGTGGCTCATTGTGTGAGTAATGTGGTTTCTGCTGAACATCTGCTTTCCTTTGGGTGTCTGCAATTTTGGTACTTGAGGGTGCCTACATGAACAGCCCCCAGTAAAAACCTTAGGTGTTGAGTCTCTCATGAGAAACTTGTTGCTGGAGGGATTAAGTGCTTCCTGCAGGACTCTACTGGGAGAGGGCTCTGGGAAACCTGAGCCTGGTTTCCTCCAGATACCATCTCTTGTACTTTTGCCTTTTGTGATTCTGCTTTGTATCCAATCACTGTTAACAGATGTTAGGTGTAAGGATGACTATGTACTGAGTCCTGTGAGTCCCTCTACAGAATCGGTGAACTTTGGGGTGGTCTATCTTGGGAACCCAGCACAAAAGGCACACTTGCAGCAAGTTTCAGGTGGGAAGGAGAGAAATTCTAAGCAGTAGCACAAGGGATGGGTACTTATACCTGAAGTTGTGCTATGGGGGATCAAGATATAATAACAACAGATGAGAGCCACCATGTATTGTAAGACAGTGCCGAGCACTATTTTAACCACTTCACAACAAATATTTAACTCATTAAATCTTTGCAACCTATGAGATAGTACCCATTATCTTCATTCCCAACAGATGAGGAAGCCGAAAGCATTAAAAAAGTTTAAAAATTTACCCAATATTATACAGCTAGCAAAGAGTAGAGCCAGCATTTGAAACCAAGCAATCTGGCTACAGATTCTGTACTCTCAACCACTACCTTCTGCCTTTACAACTAAGTAAAGAGCATGCCCTAAGTCACAACTTGCACCCTAATAATACTTACAAGGTCATCTTGAAATAAAACTCTTTCGTTGTTACAGGAGAGGGACAGGAGGGACATGTATAAAGTTGCAGAACTTCAGAAATGAAAATGACCCTAAAGATCAACTAGATTAATAGGATGGATTATGCACTAACTAGATGCAGAGAATTAACAAGATTTGCCCAAGGACACACAGCCAGTTGGGGGTGGAGCATGGATAAGAATGCTGAGGCCTGACACCAACCCAGTGCCTTCCCTATTATAAAAATCTGCTTCTTAGTCTTTGATCAGTTAGGAAAGGTAATGTTTGTCTGCAAAAAAAAAAAGTATACACAATGTTCAAAAGGAATCTGTAGCGTCACCAGGCCTACACTAATTTATGAACATTAACTAAAAAAAAAAAAAATTTAGAAAAGAAACACCACGATCATTATTAATTTGTGGTTAATTAATAAGTGGTTAATGACTGTCAGCATACAAGATTATTTAAATTAGAGTAAGCAATATTAACAGTTTTCTAAGAATTTCTGAAGTAAACAAACTGAAAATTATGGAATTTTATTTATACTTCAAAATTGCACTTAAATAATTTATTATAACTTTCTAATACTTTGTTTTTAATGAGACGAAAAATCCCACTAAAGTATTCCACAAGGAGTTTTTGTTTGTTTGTTTGTTTTTTTTTTTTAAAGATTTTTTTATTTTTATTTATTTGACAGACACAGCGAGAGAGAGGGAACACAAGCAGGGGGAGTGGGAGAGGGAGAAGCAGGCTTCCCGCTGAGTGGGGAGCCCGATGCGGGGCTCGATCCCAGGACCCTGGGATCATGACCTGAGCCGAAGGCAGACGCTTAATGACCGAGCCACCCAGGCGCCCCGGCTTGTTTGTTTTTGTTTTTATCACCAGTCCCTATCATGGCTGAAGCTTGTACAAAGAATCTGTTTTCTCATAATGAAGAACTTGCCCTTACCCTGCTTGGGCTAGCCACATTTTTTTCTGCCAGGTCTACTTTGGTCAAAACAAATATTGTCCTCCTTCCATGAGGATCCATTTGACTGACCAAGTCTGTAACAATGCTGCGTTCAGCATCCACAGATCCATCTGAAAAAAATTTGAAAAATGATACTTAACAATTGCAAAGTAGATTTTAAAATTTCTATACGCTACACCCTTATATCTAGATTATAGTAAGAAAAATTTTCTTAATACATTTATCTTAGTTATGAAAAGAAATTCTAGTCAATAAAAATCTGTGATACCTACAATGAAATTTTTCAAAATATTCCCAATTTCAATTCCATTTACTAATGAAATGCAAGACATTTATCTTGTATTTTTATGTAACATGCATATTTAGAGCAAAGCTTAGATTGCTAAAGAAGGAAGCTATCAGTGCAATTAAAACCTTTTGATAAGATTTACCTTGAATACATAGTATGATGGCATTAGGATTTTGCATATAAGCTTTGCTGATACTGAAAATAGTTTCCTTCGTGTCAGGAGCCATGCCTGATGTCACAGTCTTAAAGAAAAAGGTTTTAAATGTCATTATACATATTTTCCACAATAGGAACAAGACAAAATACACATTTTGTATATACTTACACTAATCACACCTGGCAAGTCAACAAGCACCATCCTCTGCAGTCCAGGGCCTTTTACATTTAAAGATATGGTCTACTCAGGGAAAAAACAAAACAAAACTCATTGTGGGGGGTTGGTTTGTTAGGAATTTATTGGTGATATATATTCTGAAAATTCTGCATCTCATCCATTCAGAAAGAAGTTACTCTTTTTCTAATCCTTTTAGTTAATTATTCTAGAAAATTACCCACAAAATGATACATTATTTGGAATATTAAAAAAAAAATCTATGTATCTTAGAATAGTTGCAATCTAAACACAAATACCAATATCATGATTTATCTGAAATCATTAACTTTGAATTTCCATAGAACATTGTTAAAATGAATTACAACACTTACCTCAGGACTAACAGTACAGCCTTCTTTCACATTTTTCCTCATTCGGAGTTCTATTTCATGTCTTAATGCTGCAAGCTATTAATGGAAAACAACAAAATCCTATGAAAATCTTCAGCTAACAAATATTCCAGTTAGTTGTCTTTCATAAGCTTATAGGAGTTATAAAGTTACACACATGAACCTCCATGTAAATTCTACTTACATCCTCCTCTTTGGTAAGATCGAACTCCCGAGAACTATCTTTAAACAAGGCCACGTGGTGAGGACCTTCACTAAGAGTAACCTGAAATTAATGGAAAATCGAGAGGTAGTAATGTATTTACAATTCATACTGATCCCATAGGACTTACATGGTCTAGAGAGGCCCACTGCACTGCATAAATCTGGGCATGCCCTCATAGTACACATCAGGAACACCCCTGGGGGCTGTCAACATGGCAGTACAGAGACTACAGAATTTTTTATCTGTATTGTCCATACATCTCTTGCATGTGCTGTAATTTCCCAACAAGACTGATGGCTACTCTTTATCTTTCATGACCTAAAATTAAATGCTGCTGCCCCTCTCCTTTCCCCGTCAAGGCTTTAAGACTACTGAGCACAAAACCATCAACCTAAAACTTGAAAAACAAAAAGAAATCTTGGATTTAACTTCACAGGTCAACTTAGGTAAAGGACAATTCATTTATTCAATTTCTATCTATTGAGGGCTAACTGTGTCAAGTGTTCCGGGGGGGAAACAAAGAACAGACTGTCCCTGGTTTAGATCTCACTACCTCCTGGGAGAAATACACACAGAGCTAACAGGACAGTGTAGCAAAACCTAGGTGCACACAAGACTGACCACAGGGGAGCTAAGGCAGCCTTCACCCAAGGAGTTAGTGACATCTGCATAAGGAATTTTCTAACAGCTTATATATCAACAGGGCTTTCATGAGAACTTTTAAGTTCACATTCCTTTACTTTTCAAGTTTCTTTATAATGATCCGATTTCACTTTTTAAAATACAATTCCTTCTACTGAGACAAGCTAAGCAGGCTAGATAACCAACAAAACTCAGCTGTTTGAAGGCACTGGAGAGCAACCATGGCAGCCTGGACTTGGTCCAAGACCCCAGAGGATTTTAGGGCACACTCCTACGGCTGTTTTCCTTCAGGGTGCTTGCAGATTTATGGCACAGGGTAGCATAAGAGAAAAGGTTAAAACTTGAAGCGGTCTTACTGGGTTGAGGAGACAAGATAAGAGATCAGGGTATCAAGCATCCCTAGGTTAAGGTGGTAAAGCCCCAGAAAAAAAGACAGCAGAAATGAATCTCCAAAGACCAAGCCCTACCTTTTGTGCACAATTTCCCCATAAGGTGTTTGCACATGAGTTAACAAAGCAGAAAGAATCTGCTAAAAAGGCTAAAATACTAAGTCAAGATTCTGGCAATCTGTTTAGGAGAGACAAAAATCTGGAGTTCAGAGTCCATCAAGGAGGAGAAGTCCTGGTAAATTCTAGAGGTGTAATGGTGAACTGGAGAGAAGGAAATCTGTCCATGATTTACTTGTCTGCTAGAAGAAAATTAATTCCTTCCTAAAATATAACATCATTCATAATGTTATTTTACCAAAACATCATTCATCATGTTATTCATATAACAGCCGCTACAATTAGAATGCTAGTGGCAATGTAGAAGGTAGGTTTTTACAATGTTTTTAGAGATGATTATAGAGCAAGATATGAAGTGCAGTCAGATTTCCCCCCACTGGAAATATCCCAAGTGCCCATCAATAGTAAAATGGATCTATACATTTTGGTGCGTTCACACAAAACTACAGAACAATGGAAAAGAAACTAGTTTTACACAACATAGTTGAATTGACACCCAGACCCAAAACAGTGCATTCCGTATAAATCACACTAGACTGCCTGTTGCAGTTATGAACAGACTTCATTTCTGGAAGATTTTAGCATCAGCCTTATTGTCTATTTTGGCCTTCGTTCTTGGTGATGTCAATTTTCTAATTCTCCAATTACTCTACAACCACCAGCTAAAGTAAAAGAAAACACACACACACACCCCCCCCCCCATACAGCTTTCCCTCAAATTTATGTCCACAGATCTTTTTTTTTTTTTTTGGAGAGAAAGTGCCCATGTTGGGGGGGCTGCGCAGAAGGACGGACAGAGGGAGAGAGAGACTCTTAAGTAGGCCCCACACCCAGCACAGAGCCCAAAGTGGGTCTCAATCTCATGACCCTGAGATTATGACCTGAGCCAAAACTAAGAGTCGGATACTCAACCGACTGAGCCACCCAGGCACCCCTGTATCCACAGATCTTAATGGAGCCCTTAGTATGGCTCAGGAATCCTATTATCTTGCCTTCTGTCATCAACTCACTTCTGGAGTCACCACTCGCCAAGAAAGACTTCTTAGCTCAATTTTTAATACCTTCCCACCTCTTTACTTCACAGCTGATAATCTAGCCTCTCGTTTCATTGCCTGCTTCCCCTACTAGAATGTATTCTCCATTATGGCAAGGATCTTTGTTTTGTTTAACCAACACACTGCCTAGAACAGTGCTGAATGTATTAAGCACTCCACAACTATTTGTTGAATGAAAGACTGTAGCCATAGACTTTCTTCCTGTGACTGTGGATGAACTGTTAGAACGTCTATATATTGCATGCTGAGTCCCAGCCTTTTACCTCAAAGACCCTACTACTGCAATCAATTGTTCTGTCTCTTACATCATTTTTATCTCTCAAAGTAGATCATTATAATCAGTATGTAAATATCTTTCCCTTGACCCAATACATTTCAACTGCTACTGCCCCATTGCTCTATCTTCTTACAGTAAACCAGGAAAATTATCTACATTTACTGACTCCACTTCCAATATTCTCATCTTCTAACTCAGCCTCTTAGTGACCTCACTCTGAATAAAATCCAGGGTCCTAACAACAGCTCAGGACAGCCTGCCCCTACCACGCCTCTGCCCTCCTCTCTCTCTTCCATCACCTGCTCCGCTCCTGTCACATTCGTCTCCAGGCTGTGCCTCCACCAACTTCCACAATAGGACTAATTCCCAGTGCTATGTATCAATTCTTTTTAGTTACAATTCTTCACTTCAACATAATGAACAAACTTCACTGAAGCAGCTACCTTCCTAAGGAGCTTCCTCCAGATGGCCTACTGTCCTACCTTAACTGGAGAGCGTGTCATCATTTCCCCAGATCCTCGAGGGAATATCCGTGCTTGGGCAATCATTTCCAACACACTAGTTTTTCCAGCACTCTGGTCTCCAACCACAACCACCTTACCACAGAACACATAACATTAATTCAGATTTTTAAATACAGGCTTATATTTAAATAGACAGGAAATACCGCTGAGATTTTTCAGTCTTTTAAAATACCTACAGTTAAATGAGTTTAAAAATCCCATCCATAAAAACAAAGATGGTTGTTACCTCTATGCATATTGAAAATATAAACAGCAAAATATTAATTGGATCCATTATTTATAACCAAATTTTTAATAAAAAGTTGTGCTAATTAAGCCACCACTTCTAAAACCAGATCATTCATGTTCTACAAATCTTTTCCACAGCCAGTTTACTCTTCATAAAGACATTTTCAATTTTATGATGTTAAATTTCACTCACTGACTAATTTCATCCACTGTTCCGGAATTTTAGTTTCATGGATGTTACAAATGCATAATGCCAAGTACCTGATAACCTTACTTCATTACACATAAATATAAGTAAGCCAATGGACCAAAATAGTCAAACAACATTCAATGCTTAAGACATCATCTAGAGCACATAAATAACATTATATAGGTAAAAAATATATGTCTCTATTTATGTCTGTGTGGTGTGTCTGTATGTATATGGCTATACTGTGTGTCTGAGTGTGTATATATATATACACATATATATACATATATACATATATATACACATAGACACACATAACTTTTTTAAACCCTAAAGTGTTCTTTTGCTAAAGAGTAAGTTCACTATGTATTAATTTTTCACTTACCCTTGGCAGATGATCTTGTGTATTGTAACTGGCATCATAATCAGATAGAACATCAAGAACTTCAGAATACATGTCAATCAAAGATTTCTATAAAATTTTAAAAATTAGTATTAAACGATGAACAAATTAAAGAAAATCAGATGTGTCAAGAGAAAAAAAAGCTGATAAATCCAAAACGTTCTTCCATAATGATTGTTTTTTTCTAATTACATAAATAACACTTTCATAGTAAAATGGTATAGAATAAAATTCCATTTTTTCATATTCAATTTATTTAGATATGTTGATTTAATATAGTACCTTAACTGAGGATTTCCTAACCTTCCAATTAAATGTTAAAAGAGGGAAGTTACTGTTTAATATTGAAGAGCTAATATTAAATGCCCAACAATTAAAGGCCAGAAGAGCATCAAGGGCAGGCATCCTGCATTGTTTCTCTCTCTAGGACCCGGACAGAACATGGTACCTGGCAAATAATAAGCTTCAAGAAAGTATCTGAAGAACAAATAAATAAATAAATAAACAAGTGAGGAAAAAAAGGACTACTATGCCAAGCATTTAATAATTAAAGACAAGTTTCAATGCAAGGTAGGAAGAAAACGAGGGCCTACATTTCCTTTCATCTTCCTAACACCAAGAAGTAATTAAATGGAAAGCAACTGCTATCCCTTCCACCTAAAAATAAACAAAAAACTCTTGAAATTTTCATTACTATTTCATTTTATGAGAGAAAATACCGTTTTTGAGGTGAACTCTCAAAATATATTAACACTGGACATGACTTTTCTCAATTGCCATGTGTAACTTGTGAATAAAGCCATGCTATCTATCTGTTTTATGCAGACATAATTTAGAGTCAGAACTACTAATACATGTTGGTTAAACTAGAACTACTTATCTTTGGACCTTGGCCTCAGAATACATGTGCCATCATTTATTGTAGGTTTGCTACACACAAAATCTGTTTACTTATATGAGATATAAGTTAAAAATATTACTTCAGCTTAATTCAGCAAATACAGCTTGGTTTAGTGGGCAATAATGAGATTTAACTTACTGATAATGGTGATTACCAACGTGCTGATAAAAATATTAGCATATGCTTTTTACAAAAATGCTTTAAAATGCCTAAGAAACCTTCCAGAAGAAAATGTCTGTATGAAACAAATGTCTGGTGACTATAATTTATGAGGTGTCTTAATATAGGAAAAGACTTCCCTATCTCCCAAGGATATCAGGTTAGAAAGAAAAGGATAGAACACATTACAGCTTTAAAAACTGGTATTGATGAACGCACAATGTGAAGTAGCAAAGTTCTGGAACTAGCAAAATTAAGGTAAACTGAAAATACCTTAAGTTTTCTGTGATGGATGCCTTTGTCATCTTTCTGCAATACTAATTTTCTTAATTCTTTGTTCTCTTTTTCTAACCGTTCCAAGATCCTCTGGTACTTTAACTGTAACAAAATAACACCATAACTATGTAAGAAAAAGATGAGTTAATAATTTAATTAAGTCTAAATTAAAATCTTCCAAAATCCTGAAGTCATATCTCCTGAATATTTAAAATGAATTATTTCATTTAAAAAGCTTCTTCAAAAATGTTGAGAGAATAAAATCAATTATGAAAATTATCTCAAACAGTGGAATTCATTTTTCTATTATAATCTGGCATTTTATTTGGAAAATTCTTTGCTATTTACATTGAAGAAACTGAATTATTTAAAAATACTAAAATGTAAGAATTTAAAGAAGCAAGTTCTTAAGTACACTCTATTGAAACAGTATTTCCTATTACATCAAAAATTTACGTCTTTACTATAGGGATATTTGACAAAAATTCAAATTCTTCCCATTCCCCATATTATTTTATGTTATATATTAAAATGATATAAAATAACAACAGCTAATAGTACCTGAGCATATATTATGTGACAGGCCCAATACTGAGTGTTTTACAAGCATTAGCTTCCTTAAGTCTTTACATGAGGCAAAGGTAACCTAGATTAGGGACCTGAGGTTAGGGACCCTTGATAGCCTATCCAAGGTCACAGGGTTTTGAATATAGGTCAGAGTCAAGAGCTCAAACTCCAAATTTTGGTTACCAAGGCCAGAGATTCCACATTAATTTTTAAAATACTGATATAAAAACAGATTTAAATAAGACTAATACATGTAGACAGCTTGTTTTGCCAAAGTAGATGCTTAGCTATATACTTTTCTTCTCAAATAAATGTGATCCTTTTCTACTTGGTCATTTCAGTTTGTATACCATCATTTCTTCTCTAAACATGAATAATGTTCAGACACTATTAAGAATTACTTGTTCCTACAACCAGCAGAACGTTTATGTCCAACTTCTAATATCATGCCTTTCAAAATGGAAAATCATTCTTAGGAAAATTTTTAGGTTGTTGTAATCTTTCAAGAACAAAGTAAATTAACAGGAAATCAGGGGTCTATCCTCAGAGAATGTCCAACTATAGTCAAATTTTAAAAAAGCATATTCTGCAGAACTCTGTAATATGAGACAGGTAGAACTAGAAGCTAGATTCTACTATAAACATTTTTTAACAATCCTTGTTCATTTATACATTGTATATATAACATATACAACAAAATTCTGACATAAATAGATCTTTGCTGTGTAATATGGTAGCCACTAGGCACTGGAGCTGTTGAGCACTCTGAAATGTAGTTAGTCTGAACTGAGATGTACTGTTAAGTGTAAAATACATACCAGACTTTTATGATTCAGTAAATAAATGAATAAAATACCTCATTACTATTTTTATACTAATTACACGTTTAAATGATACTAATTTGGAATTTACTGGGTTAAATAAAATGTATTATTAAAATCAGTCCTACCTATTCCTTTTTACCTTTTTGGAATGTAAAAATTTTAAATTACACATGTGGCTTGCATTATATTTCTCTTGCACATCACTGATATAGAGAACCTCAGGGCTTATTATAATATTAGGAATTTTTCATACAGTGTTTGTGTCAATGCCCACTGGCTGACACTACAAATTGCACAAGTCAAAGAGTTGATATCAATGAATATATACGGGTGGTAGGATTTCTACTGGCTCATTTCTTTGTAAATACGGAATCAATTATGGGGTCTACATTTTCTGGGGATGGAACATTTATTTGGTATAGGTGCCAATCTTCAGCCATTCTGCAGAGATGTGTTACTGAGCTGTCCTCCAAAGATCTAGACTAATAGTTCTCAAACTTAAGGATGCATCAGAATAATTTGAGGGCTTTTAAAAAGAAAGATTGCTGGGTTTTACTTCTACAGTTTCTGATTCAAGAGGTTTCGGAAGGGGTCAATAATTTGCATTTCTAACAAGTTCCTGGAAAGATACTGATGCAACTGCTCCAGAGACCACACTTTGAGACCAAGGATTCCTAACCTCTGGCTGAACTGAAGATTACAATTGCTTGGCTGGGAAGCCTTTAAAAATATATATGGAGATGGCCAGAGCACAAGTGATTCTATGGTATAGTCAGGCATGAGGATCAATGCATAGGTATCAACGAAATCAATGCACAGGTATTAAGAAAAACCTGTGACTCAAAATATACTGTTTAATTTCATCTAGGTTGTCTCTTGTATTTTTTCCCTAAAAAGAGACCCCCTTAAAAAAAGTTTTCTTCAAAGACAGAAACTTTTTTTTTTTTTTAAGATTTTATTATTTATTTATTTGAGAGAGAGAGAGAGAGAGAGAGAGCACATGGGAGTGGGGGGGCACAAGGAGAAGGAGACTCCCTGATGAGCAGGGAGCTCGAAGCGGAACTCGATCCCGGGACTCCAGGATCATGACCTGAGCCAAAGGCAGTCACTTAACCAACTGAGCCACCCAGGCACCCCAAGACAAAAACTTCCTAATTATTGCACATCATTGTTATCCATGTAAGTTAACATAACTAGATTATATGTTATTGTATTTATATTACATCATAATATAGTAGTAATCATAACAATATATTAACTAATGATGGAGTGTGTGATATGGCAATTTTGTACTAGAATTTACCTACTTATCAGATTGCACAGAACTTTAAAATAATGAAAGTTTTATAACAAACTACAGGAGAAGAGCTTTTCAAATTAGTGCCAGAAATACATTTAGAAAAGTCATTATCTGATTAGTTTAGGGATTTAGAGAAGTAAAGGGAAAAGATACTGAGGGCTGATTAGAACTACAGTAGACTCCAATCAATTTCTTATATGACTTAAATTAATTAGTCTATCAATGTAAAAATGCAAGCAGAGGTCTATGTAAGAACAAGTTACTTTTCCCCACTTTTTTTTCCATAGCAGTTTTCCTTTAAAATTAGAAGTACAAGATTCACTCAAAAATAGGTTTTTACAAATAAAGGAGTTAAACCACATTTACCAAGTTTCTTTTTTATTCCTTATTTCTCAATTTTTTGCATTTTTTTTTTTTTACATCTTTTTATAAGGTCATATCATCAAACCACTCCAAATTTCACTCTCTTAAAAAAATTCCCATATTATCAAACTTAAGATAAAGTCCCTGGTTCTTTTTTTTTTTTTTTTTAAAGATTTTATTTATTTATTTGACAGAGAGAGAGCCTGCACACTCTCTCTCTCTCTGCAGGGGGAGTGGCAGGCAGAGAGAGGAGAAGCAGACTCCCTACTGAGCAGGGAGCCCGATGTAGGGCTCAATCCCAGAACCCTGGGATCATGACCTGAGCCTAAGGCAGATGCTTAAATGACTGAGGCACGCAGGTGCCCCTAAAGTCCCTGGTTCTTTCTACTCATCAGAATTACCTGAGTATGCAGAAGTTCTTCTTGAAGCTGGTCAATTTTCTCTTTGTCTGTCACCTAAATATTTAAAATAAATTAATTTTATTTCAGTAGAAATAGATTTACATAAAATGTACAGTAAGTTAAATTTTTTGAAAAGTATTTTTAAAAACTACTGACTTTACATGCATATTTAATCAAAGCAAATTTTAAATCAAATAATTTAATAAAGTAAAAAAATCTGTATTCAACACTAAAATTGCTTATCAAAATTTTGTAACTGTATTAATACGTAAAAGCCTTAAAAAGCAATCCTTTTCCAGATGCTATTCTCGTCATTTCTGATGAATGGCTCGTTAGAAAAATAAGAGATCAACACATATGGTTACTATAGTTTTCATAGGTTGTTTTATACTCAACCCCAGGCATTTGGATGCTTGGAGAAAAAGAGCATTGACACCTACAGAAATGTGTTTTGGGAACTTAGATGCATGTTATCATTTATAGCTACTGAAAAAATTTCACTAGTCATAGTGTGTATGTTAAGCATCTATTACCCATTTCTATTCTGTAAGTAGGGAAGTATTTAATAAATGCAAAGAACAACTTGTATTTTCAGAGCTTTAAGTGGAGCCAGTTGCTTGTTTTTAAATTCAATTCCAGTGCAAGATCTGCTAACCCATAATAGAGTGATTGCAGTAGCAATAAAGTTGAGTAAGGCAACTAAAATTGATTTAAACATAAAACAAAAGTAGGATAAAATCTACAGCTATTGTGGAAACTACTTCCAGTTGTTACTAAAGCTAATAGTTCTAAGATAAAATACCCAAAACAACAAAGAACTTTATTACATTAACAGGCTCTAGTCACAGTATAATTCAAAATATAAAACACAATGATCAATTTTATTAAAATGATATCATTTATGACAAACCCATATAACTGTGCTTTGACTCCTTGGTGAGGTGCAGAAGTTGTCATACTCAGTCTTTCAAAATAATTGTCTAATTTCTGATCATCAAAATTCATAAACATGAATTTATTTCATAGGAGACAAAACTCAAGATAAAATTCATGTAAGTCCTTGTTCACTTTTCTTCAACTGCTACTTAAGCAATCAAGACATTATGGTAGCAACTATATATGAAAAAATTTTAAATGATTTACTTATTGAGGTAGATATTAATAACTCTTATCCACACAAAAAGTTATTTTGAGGTTTTAATTCCTCTTTCCAAATAGTTTCTCAAAATATTCCCCAAACTTCTTTTAAATAAAAATGATAATACTTGCTACAAACATTATTTTTTCCTTAAAAGTCTATGACTGAAGAAAATATAATATAAAACAAAATTTGTATTACTGTTTTCTCATTCTTGTACAGCAAGCAGAGACTTATGGAGAGAAGCTTTCTCATTTGACCGTGTTTGTGTAAAATGGACAAGAATTATTAACAGTCTCCTAAAATATGAGGAAACAAGCAAGTTGAGAAGGCACCAATAACCCAAAGAACAAAATCTTGAAGACCGATGAAGAAATAAATAATTCCATATTGTTTTCATACAGCATGCCATCATGCTGTAATAATGTGGTCAAAAAATTTTGCTGTGTAGATTAAATTCCCAATTCATTTTAAAAGGTAACTGTGTTCTATTAAATACTCATCCGACTGCAGCTAAGTTAGTATGAAATGTATAAGCAGTATTAGTATAAACTGTTTTAGCTTTGAATGTGAATATTTAATGACTTCTGCAATATATCCTAAATTATAATAGAAAATCCACTAGTACTCTACATCTGGGACAATAATTAAGTAACTAGTACAATTACACAAAAAAGTTAGAATGCTTACTGTAAACCAAGGTCTATAGAAGGTTAACTTGGTAATTTGGTAAAATAAAAAGGGTCTATAAAAAGTTAAAATGATACAAGGTTATTAGACTATCACAATCTTTATGCTAATATTAGTAATTTAGTAACGATGACATGTTAAGATTTTTATAAATTTGGATTTTTAGAAGTCTTTGGATTTATCATTTGCCCTTCTGGCACAAGTGTTAGGCATAACGCATGTGTGGTTTTATCACTATGCTTCCTATCTACTCAGTTTAATGCATCAAAATTAACATTATATTAAAAGACAGGTGTGGTGGTGGATCAGGAATCAGACCTAATACATTCTAGGAAATAAGATGAAAACCTTTAGGTTTACAAAGTAAATATTAAAGATAATGAAAAGATATGAAAAGATACTTTTCCGTATTTTCTTAAGGGAACAGCACATATGATTTTTCACCTGTCACTTATTCAATATCTTAACTAGCTAATCTGGGTATATTTAGTGTTGATGCATTTTACTGGTAAAGTTCTGCTACTTACGACAAGAGTTAAGTTCTTGTCCCATTGTTCAATATATTCAGTTTGCATTATGAAATTAATTTAAAACTCACCCTGACAGAAATGGGTATCAATGGTCTTGAAACCACAGCTTTTCTACAATTCCACGGCTGTGAATCTGATGGAGAAAGAGCGGAATCCTCCGCAGAAACAAGCTAAAGCTGAAAAAGAAAAACCTTTACTAGCTCCTCACAAAACCAAGCCTGAGTGTTGTATTTTAAGTATTTCTTCCTACTAAGCCATTGTGGCCATTCTGAAATACCAAAATACATAGGTAAAGGACTCGTAAACATTTCCATGTATGTGTATGTATTCATAGGAGGCAAAACTACCAAAGGCAGTTTGAATCTACTGTCTACATGAGCGATAGGGACAGCTTATTAGCTGCTACTAATAAGATATAAAAAAATGAAGGCCTACTTATATTTTCAAGAAGGTAAGGGAGGAAGAATGATTAAAAAGTGACAAAAAGCTGTGGTTCTGCACCTCAAGAAAACCTCAAATGCCTGGAGGAATGACACAAATCTCACGAATTGGGATTCGGATCATGAGGACAGTGAAGGGCTGAAAAAGTCACCTGTGTACCCACTACAGGGAGAAACGGGGGAAGATGCAGTAAGGAAATGATCTTTAGGGACAGTCAGGGGAATGATGTCATTACAGAAGAGCGTGAATTGCTTTTGAAGTTCCATTTACTTTCGCGCTGGGTAACTCCAGAGTGGGCCAGACTACCTGGTGCTCGACTAAGTATGCCTCAATAAACCACACCACATGGAGATGCAGTCCTGTCAGCTGCTATTTTACAAAGGGGGAAAATGTGGAATAAAAGATTACGTGGACAATCTGATGACCTCAAAAAGAGAAATGAGATCTCTAAACCTGAAAACTGCCTAGTAAAGTAGGCCTCAAATGAACACTAACCTTGGGCAATGCAGAAAATGAACATTATTCACTACTAATATCCCTTAAATCATCTGATTCAAAAGTATATCGATGATCTTAAACCGTATCTTAGAATCTTAGAATGGCAGATCTGTGGGACTCATTTCAAATTATTTTACCATTATGAAAAAACAAGAACTTCTAACTAGAGCTATTCATATTTCTAACTAACATACCAGAACATACCAGTTCTTTCCCCTTCTTTCTGTAACAAACCTAAGGAACAGATGGCTCAGCTTAAGCATCCAATTTGTTAGAATATTTAAATGGCACTTCACTGACATACAGAGCAGAGAATGCTAAAGCACCATTTAAAATAAGCCCTTTCTTGGTTTAACACATCTACTTTAACTCAACCAAATAGGAAAATAACTTATTTTCGATTTCAACCTATGTTGTTCATTCACTGAAAGCTAAATATACAGGAGTTGATTCTACAGCCATGGAATTGAGAAAAGCCAGGAAGTGACTGAAAAGATAAATGAAACTGTGAGGAGTACTCTCAAGTGTTACCCATCACCAAATGAGGTAAGGTTAGTAAGCAAAATTACTGCATCAAATCATTATTTATAATATTGGTTGACTTCAAACCAGAACCTACAGGAAGCTAATTAAATGGCTGAATCTCTTTTCCTGAGTAAAATTTGTATATGACTTTTAAAACTTTCCTGATCTAATATATGTAACCTAATTAAGCTGATGTCAAGATCTCAGAATGTAACTTTAAAGTCATTACATTCATTTCATTTTGACTCAAGTCTCTTCAGAACATTAACCTTGGGATCTACACCATGGGACTATCTAACAGCCAAAAGCATCCTTTTAAGGACTTCTTGATTATACCTAAAACCAAACATTTGTACAGATTTATGCTGACTTTTATGAGAATCTGTTCTTCAGCAACCCAAATCGTATCAAATTTCCAGTATTCAATCCTTCGGTAGTCCAAGGTGAAAATTTATTTGTGCTGACTTCACTGATGATTGTGGAAAAACTTAATCAATGAGTTTATCAGGTATTCGAATAATTTTGCCCAAAATTTATACCAAAATAGTTTTTTTCTATAAGAAATAACCATGTTTTCTGCTGACCCACTTTACTAAAACAAGTAAATTTCATTCTTTAAATAATTTAAATAGTGGTTGTCGACAGTAGTCCTTTACACTTTAGGAATGAAAACTTGGGAGAACCACAGACAAGCTAAAAACTAAAGGTGACTTGATACAATAACTGGACCAAACAAACCACAATTCATAATTCTTCTCTAAATACAAATCCATGGACCCTCACAGAGAATCTCAGTTTGAGAAAATTCCTATGTTTAATATTTTGGGTTTATTTATCCACTTCAGGAAAGTTACATATTTGTATTATGTATCTTTTATATTTTTACTTTGTTAAAAATAATTTCCCATCACTGGAGTCCATGAATGGATTAAGGTGATATGATCTTGGTAGAAATGGCTGATTAGTGTGAATACATCAGTAGCCCCCTTAAATGATCCATCACCTTGCGCTTCTGTTGGGCATAGCTCGTGTTATATTGGCCAGCAGCTCTGCGTGCTTCCTCTTCATGCTCTTGAATTTGCTGTTGTAAGAGAATGAGCTCACCAAGCAGACCCTGCCATGAGTTTACAATGAGGAGAAGAGGAAAATTGGGGAGGAGAACAATGTTAAACCAAAGGGCACAAGCAAGGAACGGGCGTAAGTTAGGGAAGAATGGATAGCTTATAACAAAAACGGAAATGCGTTTCTGTACTTTTAGAGCCGCTATATAACAGGGCTCTATACCACATTTCCATTTCTCCCCTCAGTAAAATTAGATGTCTCAAAATACGAAACAGCAGAGTTTAAAAAGAGAAAAGCAATGTGACTGTCTGCTGAGTAACATGAGCCAGATATATATTAATATACAGTAAAACCTAGACTAACTGGAATGCTCAAGGAAAGTGGCATTGTAGTTAACAACTTATTACTTCAACCCTTATTTTTGAATTGCCAATATGAACTAGTGTATGCTCCTGACTTGATACAAAAGGGGAAAGAAATCTTAATTCTCAACCATAATTCTCACAAGACTGAAATAATAGCTTATTTAATTATTAAATTATTACTCTTAAGTATTTTTCCTTGATATCTAATGACTTAAAGATTACAGCCCCTCAAAACTACTGAGTTTCCAAGCATCAAGTTAATCACAGTTTTACAGTAATTCATATATTCTACATGCCTACGCACACAAGCTTATCTGACTGCAATTTAGGATTCTCTTTCTTCAAATTAAAAAATAATGTTTGAGGCACTGTTTTAAATTCATACAACATAAAGTAAGTATTTGACTGAATTTTCACTTTTTATGAGCTGTTTTGACATTCAGTAGAAACAGCCTCTAAGAACGTAAGTAATCTATCAATTACTAAAGCACAAGCACTATAAAAGAACATAACTGAGATTTGGAAATACAGTTATTATGAAAACTCAAAACGAAACAAAACCCAGTTACCTATGTACAACACAATCACCATTCCTATGTTTAAAATTCATTCCATTTAATAATCATGAAATGTTAACTGGTGCAATTTTTATCACAATGTATTTACATGGGGATTGGTACTCAATACATGTCATTTTCTGTACAGTATTTTTAATTGCTGGCCTATTAGATAAGAGATCCCAAGAGATGTGGAAGAAAAGACAACTAAGGATTGAAAATGTCACAAGCCTAGTAGTTTTTCAATTAGACACCCTAAAAAAAACGTAAAGTTCCAATGAATGGAGTCACTATTTAATATGCAGAAGAACAGGGCTCTGGGAGAACCATGGGCTCAATTTTTACCACATTATAAAAATAAAAAGAGCTAGGAAAACGAAACTCATTAAAATAATCTAAACTGGCAGTTTCAAATAGCTTCAGAGATTTTTAAAATAATTGTCCAAAGTATTATATTTTATATAATACAATTAGAAAGCTTCCTAAAATGCTGGTTAACATTACATTCAAATTTTAATTAGTAGAATCATCCAGAGGCTTAGTAACTTAACTTTATATAACCCAAAGACTTCTACTATAAATGAAAGTTTTCCAGAAAAGAAATAAATACAAACAGGAAAGCTAATATTCTAGTAAAGCATTTTAAATTAAGGGAAAGTATTGGCATATAATTCGGGAGATTTTTGTCTGAATCTTACATTGAATACATTAGGCTATGCCAACAGTAATAAAACCGGTTGACTTACTATAAATCAAAGGATGAAACTAGTTGAAATTTCTGTGTGACAAGTGAGAGAACATCAAAATGGCAGGTGACATAACTGAACTGTCAACATCTGTTTCCAAATTCATTCATCACGGTGATCTTTAAAGATAGATCTTTTAAATGAATACTTTTAGGGTCATGGATAAATCTAGCAAAGAAAGACAATGCCAACCAACTACTCTCACTGTCCTCATCATTCCTAACTATCTATCATTTTTTCATTTTTTGTATGATTGTTTTTCATAAAGCAGAAAGAAGAGTAATCCAACTTATTTTTATTAATTTAGTTATTTACTATAATCACTTCTCATCATCCAAATGTTCAGATGCCTCAAAACAATACCCTTTTAAAGGCTTCTTCTGTGTTGGCTTATACAGTCGTGTACCTGTACTTTAATTAACATACTACCAGTATTCTAACTTATATAATGCCAAAGCAGTGAGCAAATACTCCACATTTCTTAACTGTGCTGGTCTATCAGGCACATGATTTGTTTTTTACTTATAGCTTAAATACCCCTCCCTAATCCATTGCTTGTATCTATATACAAATTGTATGGTAAACAATATCTATTACATTACAAGCAAACACCCTCTTTTTAGCGACACCTCACTTTCCTTCCAAGTTTGTTACTGAAGCACTGTTATGTGAAGATAGTTGAAATTAACTGTTACCTCCTGAAAAAAGTAGGAAGAAAACAAGAATTAGACACAGAAAAAACTATTTACACTATGCTACATAACTAAAGGAGGTTACCTTTATCCAATTTGGGGCATCAAATCTCACCCTAAATACAGCTTCTGAGCTAATAAGGCCACGTGGAATAAGGAAGGGAAAGAAATGTGACTACTGTGCAAGACACACTCCTTAAATGGACAAAATACATTTTGTTCAATAAATATTTTCCCAAGCTCAGACATTTTTCCCTCAAGAAACAGCACATAATTACGTTAAAATCACATACATTATATATAAACGTAACTGTTGTAAATAGCAATAGTTATTGTAAACAACTACAAATGATATATTCTCTAAACATCTCCTAGTTACTGTCAATTTGACCCCGCAACTCTCAGTCTCATATTTCTACAGTATTGTCAGATTTTTAAAAAATTATAACATTAGATCAAGAAAATCAGCGATAACTCTAGAAACCAAAATATCAGCCAAAAATACTGCAAAAACCTTAAAGTCTTTCTGTTGATAGGAAAGATTTTAAATAATCTTACAATTATAAGTCATTCATATGTGAATACATTTAAAATACTGTATTTATAACAGCATTTTAAAAATTCATAGCAGAACTAGGCTTTTATCCTGTTTGTTTGTATACCTACCACCTAGAATAAGACCTGACACTTGAGATGTGTTATAGCTGACACCTAAAGAAAGACTTGGCACATGTTTATTCCTTCAATGATCAAATTATGACCTACTTTTACCTAATAATGCACACGAAGTTTCTAGTATAAAATTCAAATTGGGTTTCCAAAAAAATGTGTAATCTGTAAATAAGCTATACATCAGCCCTATAATCTATTTTCCCATTTTTCATCATCTCCAGAACAGACTCCACAGAAATTAAGAAAAGGGGAGGAAATTCATCAAATAATGTTAATAGGCAATTAACTCATACAGTAATTAAGAATGTAAGGTAATAATAATCATTGTCATCCTCATCACCCTAATAGCCAGTATTTGTTTAGTTTTATTAGGTGCAGATCTTGTGCTAAAGGGCTATACATAAAACAACCCTATCAAGCAGGGGTTCCCCCTTTTACAGAAGAGGAAACCAGCAACTCAAGAGTTTGAGCTTGTCCAACCAAGATCACATAGCTCAGAAAGCAGGAAGGACAGCATCTGAATGCAGGCAGCGTGACTACAAAGTCTGTACCTGATGCAGTCCTATCGCCACAATGGTCTATTTACAAAGTGGCCTTGACTCCAGGAGGTTTAATCCACATTTAAAAGAAGAAAATGGTTAATACTACAATACATCAGAAGGCATATTTGAATTACTAAGAAGATGGGCTGGCTGAGTAGTCCACAGAGAACTTAGGACCTACAAACCTAAAATATTCACTACCTAGCCCTTTAACATAAAGTGTGCCAACCCCTGCTTTATTACTTTTCAAAGTAACCTAGGTCCAGAAAAGAACTTTATGAAAGTGAAGACTTCTTTTCACTTCCATTCAAAAAATACTGGTATGAATTAAACTACTTTTCAGAGTTTGAATAATTTTATTTGATTAGCTAGAAATAACTATTTCTCCCCTCCCAGTAATACATAGCTCTGCTCAAGGTATTTATGGTCAATGGAAAAAGGTTTATTAATGGATATCAGAAGGAAATATATCTTTCCATTTGGATTATTTAACCTGCTTCTATTCAGAAATATAATTTCCTATTTTACTACTTGGACAATTTCTACAACTGATAATTTTAAGAGATGAATAAATCAGTCTATTACGGATAGTTATTATCAATATTACAATTCCTACCAAATCCCCTTTGTTCTAAATTGTTACCAAAAAACAGTACTATGTACACAGTATGTACTTAATGTTTCTTAAATGACATAAAAGGACAGTGTGCTTATGAAGGAATAAAATAGGATGGCCTGTTTTGCCATTCCATTTTTCTTTATGCAGTTCTTCCCTCCTTTTCTTCCGCTGATACCTCTGCTTCCCAACTACTACACTCCAGTGCACAAATGGGTTGGCTTCCTAGCTAAGATTCTAACCTTGTTTGCCAGTTAGCTGCTCAGGAAACTTAAGTTTACTGATCTGTAGTTGCTTGATGATGTTGGCTGTGGGAATTTCATTTTGCACAGTTACTACATTATTTGTTGCCTGAGGAATCCCAGAAACATAAATCCTACTTAAGCAATGCTGCTTCATTTTAGTTACCAAGCATAGGTACTACTTTCACATTCTTATGCTCCTCAGTAGATGCCAAATATCAAAGGCCAAGAGAAATTCACATGTGATCAGAGTGAAGACATATAAGATTTTGTGGCCTACTTGTTGGCATTAATGAAATTTATTTACTTCAATTAGCATCTCTTTCACTGTGTTAAATTAATCACTCAATTTTGCTAAAAGCTCAGTATTATCCTAGGTGTTCTAGGATAGAGATTTTATGATAGAAAGAATGCAAGCCAAAGTAAGTAATGTTTCAGCTGGCAACTGTTTTCAGTGTTAAGAGTATAGTTAATGGAACTAAAATAGTTATGGAAGGTTTGACGAAGAGGACAACAGAGCGAGGCTTTAAGGATGAGAAAAAATTTGGCAGAAAAGGGAAGAGAAAGATATCAGCTGGGAGGTATAAGACAGGTAAAGCCACAAAAATAAGAATTAGAGTAACATATGGAAAGGAAGAACATTAATTACCATCTAATAATCACACTTAAAACAGTAATACCACTCTTCATGATTTAGACCTTTAAAACGTCCTCCAAATATTTTCTATAAATTATAAATGTGCTTGTAACCTTCAGAATGACCATATTGCTTACTTCTGTGAGATGTTTATGACCAATCAGAAACATGATAAAACAAAAGTACAGATGTCTCATTTAGCAAGTTAGTTTTCACTACAACAGACAATCTTACTGAATCTAAAAAAGGAGATTCACTAAGTGGTCTTGTCACCTATGTTATGATTGATATACAGAAATCTGCTGATTTGCAAATGATTCACTAAAATAGGCTCACTACTTCAGTTCTCAATTTGCCTTCAGGTGGTTCTGAAGGTCTCCAGGTCTCAAGGATATTATTCAGTTGACATCAAGGGCTCTAATATTTTTCTTCAGTGGATATAAATTTTAAAATTTCTGATTAACAGCATTTATTGAAAAGTGGTTTTGATATTTTTCCATTTTTTAAATTTGGTAATATGTATCAGAACTGCTGGTCAACATGATGTAAACAACTACTGTCCATAAACTGAATGGATATAAATCCAGGCAAAGTCAAAGGAACTTGATGTTTAGTTAGCCTGTGCAGCATCATGCAGAAATATATGCTTTTCCCTTTTTGTAGACTTTTGGTAGACCTCAATTACAACTTTCCCGAGTACCTAAAAGTATAGTGACCCCAGACTGGGAGCCACAGGTAATCAGTTCATTGCGTTATTAATTTTGTCTGATGCAAGTCAAATAATCTGACATCCGTATTCTCTCAACTATGTCATTTTCACTTCAGTTGATTTTGAAAGGTCCTAACTGTTCCTCTACCTGCCAGCATTTCTCCAGATGTGTTCCCGTTTTTTTTATTTACTTATTTATTTTAGAGGGAGGGAGGGAGGGAGAGAGAGAGAGTGGGAGCACATGAGTAGGGGGAGGGGCAGAGGGGAAGCAGGGGAGTCCAACACATGGCCCCATCCTGATGGGGCGAGCACAACCCCAGCTGAAACCAAGTCAAGACACTCAATGGACTGAGCCACCCAGGTGCCCCTGTGTTCTTCTATTAGAAAGGACAAATCTCTTTTCTAGTTCTAGCTGTAGAAATGTTTTTATTACTACTTTAAAAAAAAATTGGGGGGTGCCTGGGTGGCTCAGTCGTTAAGCGTCTGCCTTCGGCTCAGGTCATGATCGCAGGGTCCTGGGATGGAGCCCATGTTGGGCTCCCTGCTCAGCGGGGGGCCTGCTTCTCCCTTTCCCACTCCTCCTGCTTGTGTTCCCGCTCTTGCTGTCTCTCTGTCAAATAAATAAATAAAATCTTAAAAAAAAATTAAAAAAAAATTGGATTCACATTTACTTTTACATTTCTAGTTTAAGTCTGGCCAGAAATTCTGGTACAACCCAGACAACCACTAAGCTAAGGCACGACTGCTTCAGACTCTGAATACCGTTTTCTATCTGGGGCTCTCCTAGGCAAGAGGATCACAGGTAAGAGCCAAGCCTGGAAACACATCATGTTGCATATTAACAAAATTTAAAACCACTAGTTGAGGCTGGAAATACTTTTCCTGTATAGTAAATTCTTAAACTTGCATTTGCTACAATTTAATTTAAACTATAATGAAAGCACCTTAATTACAACTCTAGACTCAGTAATATTAATTGTTGAGCTTTTAATGGGAAAGATAATCACCATAAATTATGAAAAAGTTAAAAGAAAACAGTAGATGAGGACATTTACCTTCAAGCAAAGTAAACTATAAAATAAAGCAGTAAATTTACTTTTATGTCTACTGCGTAAAAAACATCTGAGACTAAAATGATATTCCCAGGGATCCATTCTCTTGCTTCTTCTGTACTGCAAAGCTCCTGATCACTTACCAATTATTCATTAAGCATCTTAGCAGGATTTTAAGGAGATTATCTGAGCTAGACCCTGAAACAAGTTTTTTCATTCACCAAAGCAATCCTTGGCCATAACAGAGAATAGCAAAGATGCCGACCTCCCCTAACTGATCTAGGCAACAAGGCCTCGTCACTCGAAAACCACACTACTAATCCTATAAGAGAGGTCCTTCTCCCTTGTTAGATTAGCTCTTCTCTGCACATTAAGTCTACCTGCATTAAGGGACAAGGCCTTGGCTCCAAATAAGCTTTGCATAATAGGCTAATTGCTATTCAAATTTTTCTTCCCAGTAGCATGAATAGTCAAGGATGTTCCTTTTGTTAACATGCCAATGGAAAAGGTATCAATCAAGATCAAGTTAAAAGGCAAATACACTTGTACACATACACATATATGCACACACATTTTAAAATGTTTTCTCTAAAAGATCTAGTTAAAAGGCAAGAGAAAAGTCTTTGAAATACTGGAATTTAAACCTGGAATATCACGCAAAAAGTTCAAAGTTAAAGGACAAGGAGAGAGATGGAAACTTATGCATCGGAATTATTTTCTTTCTGCTTTCCAAGTAAACATAAATTTCCCTTCAATTTATAAAAACCATAATAACCTTCAGTATAAAAGTTACATACTCCAAATTTAATTTTAAAATGTTCATTAAATATTTTTTCAGGTATCTATTTATCTAAATATTATTTCAGAAAAACTTCCAAGGAATCAGTTATCTTACCAATTCCAAAAGATGAAAAAAAGGAAGACTAAGAGAATATCAGGTTAACATATGAATATAAATAAAGAGCAATGCCTATGTTATTTTACATCAGCAACTCTAC
Organism: Phoca vitulina; assembly: GCF_004348235.1. Classification (NCBI taxonomy): domain Eukaryota; kingdom Metazoa; phylum Chordata; class Mammalia; order Carnivora; family Phocidae; genus Phoca; species Phoca vitulina. The sequence goes on from NW_022589711.1 coordinate 50,867,610, forward strand.
CAAAACTTTCATATGGATTTCAACACAAGTACTGAAATTGACATAACCAAAATAACTCCATACATAATTGTTGACTATTAATGTAACAGAATCAATCTATCCCCTAATAACCCATTTCCTATTCTCTTAATATTTCCACTAAGTATATGCCATGAAACATTAGTCCCTAGAATATATTTCATGGAAAAAGGGTTCTGTTGCTAAATAAATCTGGACAACTCTGTACACTTTGACTTCTGGGATTCACAATGCACACAAGTATATTAACGTCTGAAAAGTCCTCGGAAAAAGAAAAGCCTGTTTATTTTACTTACTCAGCTTTTCCTATACATATTTAACAATAAAGCACTTTGTTGAAAACAATCCTTGTATAACTAATATTTCACAGAGCATATTTGAAGGAAATGGGCTTCTCCAATAATATTTCCAGAACTGTCACATAGTACCTCCACTTTGTACCAAGATTAAAAACACCTCTACTTAGATGCTTTTATATTTGCTCCTCAGATGCTACTGTTTTCAAGTCTTCTAGGTGGGTAAAAACTATTTTATCTCTTTCAAGACTATCTATGTGAAGAGTTCTCCTTTATACTTACCTTTCTATAATGCTTGTCACTTTCAGATCCATGATCTGTTGCTCTAAATGCTGTTTCTCCAGGTGAACCTTAAAGATAAATATGCAGTCCTTTAAATTCTCCATTGCTGTCAATAGCCCAAATTCCAACTTACTTTATTTTTTATTTTTATTTTTTTTAAAGATTTTATTTATCTATTTGACAGAGAGAGAGAGACAGTGAGAGAGGGAACACAAGCAGGGGGAGTGGGAGAGGGAGAAGCAGGCTTCCCACCGAGAAGGGAGCCCGATGTGGGGCTGATCCTAGGACCCTGGGATCATGACCTGAGCCGAAGGCAGACGCTTAACGACTGAGCCACCCAGGCGCCCCATCCAACTTATTTTAAAGGCAAATAGATTTTTAGAGCAAAAATCACTTTTTTGAGAATTAAAAGCTATTCTTATTTGAAGGAACATACTGGTAACCTATGTCAAAAAAAAAAAAAACCTTTTTAAATATTGTAAGACATGTTTAAAATTTCACTGAAAATTACAATTAAAAAAAAGACAATCTTTGATAAGGATTATTTTCCATGAAAGTACTTACAGTTCAGCCATTTACCACTGCCATTACAGACCACAGATAGTAACAAAATAAATTTAAAATGTCAACTGTGACAGGACAGATGAGACAAACTAAAATTACTTTTCATTTCAATTATCAGAAACAATCATATCAAGTTCAAGAAAATATTTTGGTTAAGCAAACTTCCTAATAGTTTTAATCTTATAGATACATATTTAGGAATTTTAGTTTTACTGTAAAATAATTATTTTATTATTTCACCTATAAGATAAGGAGTTTGCCCAATATAGTTCTGGAGTTTTAAAATTCAGCATAAGCAGCATAAATTTGGTCTGAAATTTTATTTGCAACTAGTTTATTAGAAGCATTTAAAAGGCATGTTAAGGTCAGCAAAAATGTCTGTTTACACACCTAACAAGAGAAGTAGGTCAGAAGCTCCTATGACTTCACTAACCAATTTGTGACCTGTGAAAAACCAGCAAAAGGGGAAATAGAAATGTAAAATTTGACAGGAATGAGCAAACAAATGTCTGAGATCGGAGTTATATCATGATAGGGCATGAATTGGGCAAATACACCAGGATTAACCTCAGTAAATTCTACTCATTATGGTACATCATAATTAAGTTTGTTTTAAAATCACCAAATTGGTTCTAACCAATTATGAAAAGCAAGCACATAGGAAGTCTCATCTACTTGTCAGGAACAAGAGATATTTTTTTCCCTCATTGACTAAAGCCAAGCATGTTTAAGCTCTTACAAATTTTCATTTTGTTGCATTAACCAAAATTTAAAACCACTGAGCACCAAAACTTTGTGCGTCTTTTCTTCAAAAACCTGTTTTTCATTTGTACTAAATGTTTTCATTTAAAAGACAGGAATCAACAAATGAATACATCTCAGTATTTTTCCTCTGCTGTTTCTGACATTTTAAGTGAGATCAAATAGGTCCTTCCTTACCTGTGGTGAAAAAGTCCTTCAATAAGCTGAGGCTTTCGACAATCTTATCAAAGTCAGGTGCCAATTTTGCAAGGTCCTCTGAATTAGGAAGTGCTTTTCTAATTTTCTCTGGAGAAGATGAAAAAAATTTCTCAAAATATTTCACTATTATTAATTTCACTATTAAAACATTGATAAAATTTAAATAATATCCTATATAAATATATATAAATTTAAATTAAAATATTTTTCCATTTTTCTCCCTATTACAACCACAACTGCTACATGTATCTGAAACAATATGTAATTCTGACGATATTTCACAAGCCATGAAATTTGTTTAAAAAGACTCACCAAATGTCTGGCTTAAATGGACAGCTTTGCTCTATAAGTTAAATGTCTTGAAACAGAAGCACTATAGGAACAATGTTAACACTGTACTGGAATCAGAAATACTTTTAAGGAGAAAATCACAGCAAAGAGGCTAAGAATCAAAGGAAAAAGAGAAAAACGCCTCCTGTAACACCTGGTCCAAACTCAAAAAAAGTAATGAAATCTCAGTTCAAGTTCAGAAACAGAATTCCATTACTTTTCTCTGTCCTTTCACAGACCTTCAGAAAATTCACACTTGTTACTATTTGGAAATAACTGTCTAAGAGGCCAAGGCAAGCTTTGGTTTTATTTTTGCTAGCTTTATTTATAAAATGGTCAGAGTATTTATTTTTGTTTACAAACACTCAACGATTTTGTCGAGGTTTGGTACAACTTTACAGTATCTTCTGATTTAGGATGGGCTTTTCTTAATTTTCTCTGCAGAAGACCAAAACACATAAATATTCTCAAAATAAGAATATATGTCAGATATTGTTCTAGTGCTATAAAAGCATTCACCTGTTCAATCTTCATAGCAACCCTACAAAACAATTATCATCAACCACACTTTACAGGTGAGGAACTGAGGCACTGAGGTTAAGTAGCTGGACCTGCGCACACAGCAGAGAAGCGGGGAGTCAGGCTTCAGCCTAGCTTCAGAATCCAGACCCTCAGCCCCACACTGTGGTACTGGCAAATACATCGAAGTCGAAAGCTCTCCACATGAATATTAGAAAAATACTGAAAGAGTGCTTCAAATTCCTGCAGGTTCCTCTGTCAATGCAGCATGGTTTTATCTTTAAGAAAATGCCGTGTGAATAAGTACATTCCACCCCCATATACACCTAGGCTAAAAAATTAGACAAAGTCTAAAAAAAAGACTGAGGAAAATAAGTTTTTAATTACCATAACTTAATCTTGGCAATCAGAACTATCAAATATACTTTTTTCTCATCTACCTGTTATAGAAAAGGGGGAACAATGGCTGACTATGGGGAGAAATTACTACGGACACTAGCAGGCTTTTAGGGACCTGGTTACAAAAAGTAGAGGTAACCAAGGGATCTAGTCAAAATTAACTAGTTAGGTGGGTCATGGTGCATCTGTTCTGGGTAACAATACACAACGCTGAAAGTGATGTCTAGGAAGGCTGCTTAGCTGACAAATTCGTTAGTTAGCAAATGATAAGAAACCAAAGTGTACGTAGACTATGGCTCTAAAATATTAACCACACACACAGACTAGCTACAATTAAAAGAAAATGTCCATAAGGAAGGACAGTGGTGGCTATGTCAGAGTGATGGGCGAGGGCGTTATTTTTTTCCTACCAATTTTTTCTTTGATATTCTATTACTTTTACCATTCAAATAAAACTGCTACACAGTAAGCTCATGAGTGAAGAAACTATCTCAATACCACTATTTCTCTTTCCCAAAGATACTACCAAGAAACGTGTTTCAATGTTGATGATACAAACCTAAATCGATGTACTCATCAATCTCCCACACTATGTCAGGCACAATCCATTTATAGTCACTAAGGTCAGGTATCATATCTTTCCACTGATCAAAAGTCTAAAAGAAAAGAAAGTACGCCAATCAAATGCTCTGAACGTCATACAAAAATAAAGAAAAACTACCTTAATTTATCTAATTAAAACATGTTAATCTACTACGAACGATGTATTATGTTCAAACATTTTAGAAACAAAAGTAGCCTCGGCTCTTCTAAAAACAAATTAGCTGGCAAGCATATAAAATATGTAAATATTCCTTTACAAAATATGGAAAACGTAAAAATTCAAAACACAGTCTTATTTCAAACAGGTTTCATGACCTGGTTTTAAACAATACTGTGGAACAGAAGACAAACCAGGGGTGTCGCCTCTACTCCCAAAGCTGCCAAAAAGTGGTTGTGTTAGCATGCCACCTACTTTCCTGTCTGAGCTACTAAGTGGCAAGCTGAAAATCAAACCTAGGTGACCTCACCCCAGCCCAGTGCTCCCTTCCACTAGGCCATTCTCATTTCCTTTAAGTATAACCAAGATTCAAAGAGCATTTTTCTGTTAGCACCATTAAAACAATTTAGCACATGGTAGAGATACACAATACTTTTTTAAATATCTAATTATATTCTATTGCACTAAAGAAAAATGGTTTGTGCTATAAAACCCTCAAATAATCATGCTAAAATAATTGCAAAAGCAGTAGAAATCAGACTCACCTTTTTGGCTGTATAGCCACCCCCAACAGCAGATCCTAGTATGAGATATCGAAGTTTTAAGAGTCTTGCAGCTAATCTCGCTGGCCAAAAATTCCTGCGTGGCTGGTAGCCATATTTAATGGGAGAAAGTTTCAATTTACGTAAGGGAAGGTTAGTTAAAGAGGAGAACTGATGAAATGATGTCCTGAATTGGGGTCTTTGAAGCTTTAAGGTAGGATGATGTGAATGATAAATACTTCTTGAAACCAGATGCAGTTTTTGTAGTGGTAAGCTTCCTTTGATTCCAGAGCTATGTTTCACTAAGGATTGGCAGACCTCACTAAAAAAAAAAAGAGCACGGGACAAAGATCAGACTGCGTAACAATGCAAAGGAAATGATATAAAAAGAGCAATATACCCAAGAGAAAACACACAGGCGGGCATGTGACCAACCACATTATGTCAGACCGTACCTCGCATTTTCTAACCATTTACTACACGCCAGGCACTGTTGCAGCATGTGCTACCTCCTTTAATCCTGCTAAAAATCCTATGGTGAAAATACTGGTATTATCTCCATTCTACCAATGAGGAAAAGGTGGCACACACACATAAATAACTTGCCCAAGTCCACACAGACAGGATTCAAACCCAGGCAGTGGGACTCCAGAGCCTGCCCTCTCATTTACTTATTTTATTAACTGCTATTCGCTTTCAGTAAAATTGGAAACAAAATGAATGCAAACCTGCTTTTAAGCACAAAAATTCCAACAGCTTAGAATAGCTATTCTTTGGCCTCTCCTCTAGGTCTCAGAATCCTGAGATAGCCCAGGGATAGAAATTAAGGAAAAATCATTAACTACATATAAGGTACCTGACTGAAAGTTTCTGAATAGAGTAAGATTAATTAAAGAGTAATAAAAGAAGATACTAAAGGCAATGTGCAACAATCTGAATATTTGTGTCCTCCCCCAATTTATATATGGAAGCCTAATTCTCAACATGAAGTATTTGGAGGTGACGCCTTTGGGAGGTAACTTGCTTTGTATGTGGTCATGGACATGGAGCCCCTATGTTGGGATTGGTACCCTTATAAGGAGATGAAGAGTACAGATCGATCTCTCCCTCTCTGTCATGTGAGGACACAGAAGGAAGATGCCCGTCTATGAACCAGGAAGCGAGTCCTTACCATACACTAAATATGCTGGCACCTTGATCTTGGAGCTCTCAACCTCCAAGAACCGTGAGAAATAAATGTCTACTGTTAAAACCACTCAGCTTTTGGTAATATGGGGAGTGATAAGGTGATTGTATATCAGTTGTGCAGATATAAGAGAACAGACTAGAGTGAGTTAAGGTGGCAGCACTGAAAAAGGAAGGGAATGGTAGATACCAGAATGACAGACTAGACACGGGAGACAAGGGAAAAGAGTAAATAGTAATCCTGATGTTTTCGCTGGGAGACTAACATTACCACTTACAGATATTAAAAAAAAAATCAAGAGCCAAACCAACTGGGGGGAACAGCCCATGGTTCCATAACGTTTAGCTCAAACTTCTTTCAGCTCTATCCTTACAGCCACTTAGTGTTTTGAGCCAGATAAACTTTGGTTCCATTTATAGTTTCACTGCTTACCTGTGTGCAATCAAGGGCAAATTATGAACTTGCCAAAGCCTCAGTTTTTTAAAATCTGTTAGAATGGGATAATAGCTATATCAGAGTTATTGTCAATAATCACTAATTCAAGTTATCTTCTTCTCAGACCATAATCCCCTTCGATACAAATATCTTTGATCCTACTGGAACAACCAAGTCACAGATCCTTCTATCTTCTTAACCTATTAGTCTCCACCTTATCTATTTACCTACTTACCTAATTACCCACCTTATAATAAATAGTTCATAGTTTCAATGACTCTTTTGCAAATAATCTAAACTCAGTTGCCCTCTGGTTTTTTGTTACACTTGTCTGGCAAAATACAAACCCTAGATGAACTTTATTATCACTTTAAGCCTGTACCAAGGGAATGAAGCACTACTGAAGAAAATTGCATCTACTGGACAGACATCTCACCTTGGTCCCCAAGAACGCCTGACAATCTTACATTTTTCCACTCTCTGCTAGGACTATTTCAGATGTTCTCCACCCTCCTCTACCCTCCCACGTTCTCCCTATACTTCCTGCAATTTTCTGGAGAAAATGGAAGCCATCAGAAGGAGACATCCTGTTACTTCCTACTGCATCTACACCCACCCTGCTCTAGCTCCCTGTCCCCTCGGGTCCTGAGCCCTGAGCCCTGTGAGATTAGTTAGTACTCCTCTTCCCTTCAAAGGCAAATCCCTCTGTTTCCTTGGAATTCTTCCTGCCTTTTCAGGAATCACTAGTCAAGTCTTTCTCAATTTAAAGAAGAGAAAAAAACAGACACTGGTTCCCTGCTCTAGCTATTCTATTAAAAGCCAAACCAACCTGATTTCCATTTGTATCACTTCAGTGAAACAGCCCTTACTGAGTGTCCTGATGCCTTCCAATGGGTATTTATTTTTTCAATTCTCATTTTCTCTCTCTCAGCAGTATCTGACAGTGTTGACCCCCTCCTTGCTGGAACTCCCTTTACACCGATAGTCACTAGCTTTACTCCTATTCACTGGCAACTCTTTTTCAGGCACCCCCCCCCCCCCAGCTACCCCCCTTTTTTTATTTTAGAGAGAGACAGACAGAGAGCTTGTGAGCAGAGTGGGGGGTGGGGCAGAGGGAGAGGGAGAGAGAATCCCAAGCAGACTCCCCGGTGAGTGCGAAGCCCAACACGGGCTTGATCCTAGGACCCAGAGATCACCACGCCAGTGGAAATCAAGAATCAGATGCTCAACCAACTGAACCACCCAGGTGCCCCTCCCCAACTACCTTTTAAATGTTGGGAGTTCATGGGACTTTAGATATAAAGTCACTTCTCTTCTCATTCTATTCACTCTTCCCAGGCAATCTTATCTATACCCATTTCCTCAATTACCACATACATACTCATGTTTCTCAAAACTTGTATGTCTAATACAAATAGCTAAGTTCCAGATCCTTGTGTCCAAATGCCTACTGAACATCACCCCTTAAATATCAAAAAGTACCTCAAATGTCCAAATCCATGATATCCTTCCTCCCTCCTCCCAAACCCTGACCCCCCCTCTAGTACTTCCTATCTCAGGAAATGGCACAAACACCTGTCCAGCTGCACAAGCCACAAACTTGGGGTTCATTCTTGATACCTTCCTCATCCTCAAGTTCTACTTCCAACACAGATCTCTAATCTTCCATTTCTCCCATCTCTACTACCACCGTTCCTTACCTTGGCTGCTATTAACAGTCTCGACTGAGGGGTTCTCCACAGCACAGTCAGAGCACTCTTCTGAAATGTACATCTGATCACTGTCACTCACCTGCATAAATCTCAGTATCTCCTACATTCAGAATAAAATCCAAACTCCTGGTCTATAAAGCCCTCCAGGGTCTGGTCCTGCCTCTCTCCCTCTCACCTCCCAGCTGCACCCAGACCAGTTTTCATCTAGCTCCTGGACTGTGCCATACTCCTTCCCACCTCAGGGCCTTGATACCCACTGTACTTGGACAAACTCTTCTACCTACTTAACTCCCGCTACTCCTGTAACTCTGGTCACAAATGGTTTCACTTCAGCATTCCCTCCTCTCCTGGAACCTATATTCTAATTTGAGTCCCTTGCTACAGTTCTTGGCTCCCTGTGCTTTTTCTTCAGTGCACATAAAATTGGTATTACATAATATTGTAATTATTGGATTAATATTTGTCTCTACCAGTAAACTGCAATCTTCATAAGGCCAGGGCAGTCCTGTTTTGCTTGTCATTGTATTTCTAAAGCCTGGCCCAGTGCTTCACAAGTAGTACATGCTTAATAATTTTGCTGAATGAACATATGTTATTGGGAGAATAGCAAAAACAAAACAAAACAAAAGGTGAAAGAACCTAGCAATGACCATAGAGTAAGTGCTCAATAAATGTCATTTCAACATTAACTGCACTAACCTCTACTAATGTATCAATGAGTAGCCCTCTATCCCTCAGAAGTTGTTTGTTTTCAAGAAAGGAGTTAATCCAAATATATATCCAAATAGATAAACTCCAGACCCAAGGAGTCCTGTTGCTAAGATGCTATTACAAAGTTTATTGAATTAAACATGTCTTTAAGAGCTTAATAAATGTCTGAAAGGAATTCATGGAAATTAAGGCTGTAATAGCCAATAAAAAAAGATGAATAGCAACACCAGAAAATGTATTAAGGAAATTCTTGGGAACTTAGAACATAAAGAAAAATGGTGGAAATCAGTAGAAAAAAGTTAAGTGACTCAGAGAAGTGGTATCCAAAATGGGGATGTGTGTGGAATGCGTTCCATAGGATACACAAAATGACTCACTGGGATTCAGGAAGAAAGTACCAAAGCTTCTAGATACAGTATTTTTTGTATCTCATCCTTCAAGATTATGTTAGGGTAGAATTATAATGTAAATAATTAATACAGAGATATATATAATTTAAAAATAAGTGGGCATATACACATATTGTAGCATATGCCTACTATTTTTTTTAACATATGATAAGCACAGATCATATTTTGCAAATCATGGACATACAGGATCAATCTAAGAAGACCAATTCACCTAACAGGAGTCTAAAAACAAAGAAGAAAAATGAAAGGAAGAAAATAAAGAAAGAAAATAAAGAAAAGAAAAACTTCCCAGAACTGAAGAATCTTCTTAACAGAAAGGCCCACTAGTACCAAGCCAGATTTGGGGTGGAGGTTGAAGGGGGGGACCCACACCTTTGTCAAGGACAAAGCCTTGAGAAATTAAAGATAAGGCCAAGATCCTGAAAGCTTCCGTGAAGGGAAAAACAGGATACCTACAAATACCCAAAAATCAGATTGTCCCAAGAGTCTGTATTAGTGACAAAGGATGCTAGAAAAAAATGTAGAAATGCCTTTACCATTCTGAAAGAAAAGTATTTTGAATATAGATTTCTATATCTGGCCAAACTAAAAATCAATGTGATGCAAAACAACCCCCCCCATGACTCCCGAAATCATGTATTCTCTCTCATCTATCATCTCTTTTAACCTATGTATCATCTCCTAATACAAATTCTTTTTTCAACAAATTTACACAAACATTTATTGCACCTAAATAAGTGTTGGTCACTGATCTTCTTATATTACCGTATGTATTTAGATATATTATATCAAAAAATGTTTATGTTCCCATCTGTTTAAGAATGGGAATTTAAATGTACTCCTTCATAACAAACACGCAAAAGAAATACAGCAAAAGACAAATTCCAGAGCTTGAGGCTTCTGACCTTCCACATCTCTACTTCTGCAGGGGAGCTAAACTGTGCTATCAACATAAACACTTTTAAGCCATGACTCTATGGAGTCAATGGTAACAAACAATTTAGCGCAACAGCATCCACCTGAATAAACAAATATCAGTTATTAATCAGTCTGTTGTTAAGCTCAAATTTTAAAGTTTTCCTACATATCTCTTTTGTTCCAATGAAGTATGCTATTTTCTGCAAAGTCTTTTCTCCCTTTTTATTTAAATAAAATTAGATATGTTTCTCCAGGAAACAGTGAGGAGTAGAAATAAAAAGGTAGTAAATAATTTCCTGCAGTATCAAGGGCTGTGGATTTACTCAGAAACTCAAATTCCATAAAATTAGAAATAACTATTCAGTTATTCTGACTATAGCTATTGTATGTCATCCAGTTCTAAATTTAGACTCAACCTTCATAAAAATGGATTCCATTCCTTATAAAAACTAGAAATTACCTACACCCTTTAAACAACGTTATGAAAAAAATTCAAGACAGGTGTTTAGAAGCTAATTCAGGAAAACCAAGTTTTTCTAACCTTATTTGATGCATATTACTTCTTATCAACAGCCTGCAACAATGAGTTAAGCCTGAAAGTATTTAAGGATATTAGAACACGAATACAGTCAAATTTAAATCTTATTAAAATGTATATAGTAACCCACAGAAATGAAAAGATTCTAAGATTTTTTACTTGGGCTTAAACCAGGCTAGGGCAGCAATAACAGTGTGATTAGAAAGTTGGTGCTATATTCACCACTTTGCATCCAAAGCAAGTCTTCCTGCCTAAAAATGAAAAGCTGCTATTAAGAGGGCATCTCTAACCACCATCTCTGACACCATTTGCGTCACTGCCCAGAACTGACTCCAAAGCAAGTCTACTCAGCGGATTAGGACAAGAGGCAGGGTCCTCTTCACTCTGGGAGAAGAACTTGTACCCGCAAGAGCAATGTACACCTGGCATGGAGGTAGAAGAAAAAGAGTTAAGAGAGCGGCGGAGAGGGTGACACATGAACAGAGCCAGAGGCCGGGGAGGTAGAGGGCAGAAACAAGAAGCAACCAGAGACAGCGATAACAGCAAGGGCAGAAAGGTGAAAGGGGCAGGGACAAAAGGACAATACAGACAGGCCAAGACTGAAAGGGGCCCAGAATCTTCGAATGGCAAAGGAACAGGAACAAGGGCCAGGACTGCAGCCGGCACCTCAGGTAAGCCCGCTCAGGGCTCCTGTTAACTACGGGTCCTCAAAAATATCCCGGAATCCTCCAACCACCCTCCGCCTGGCCTGAGAGTTATGTGCACATTCTGGAGGTAGTGATGAAATAACTCGGTTTTTCGGAGGCCCCAGAAATAACGGGGCCAGGTCGGAGCCCACACTTACCAGGCCACGGCGGCCCGGCGTAGTCGCCACATCCCGCCGGCGAGGAAGTCACACAGGCGCCGACAGGGCCACGCGGCAGCCCGGGTGTCAGCCCCCGTCCGGCCCTTGCTCCAGGAATGACCCAGGAAGAAGCCCTCGGCAACAAGGGCACAGAGCAGCCACTGCGGCCCTCCCAATGGCGCATGGACTTCCGCGAGAGCCCGCCCGGCAGCCGTACTCCGTCCGTCAGAAAAACAAGCACCCCGCACCCTTCCTAGGAGGGCAGCACAAACGGTCCGCGGAGGAGTAGTGTCCGCGCTCGGAGCCTCCAGAGGAAACAAACACTTTCCGCTTCCCCTCACCCTTTCCCTCCCTCTGTGTTTCCGGGTTGGAATTACGAAATTTGAGCTTCCCAGGTCAAAGATTTGGAGAGGGGAGGAGGTGAGAGTGGGGCAGGGCCTGGCAGGGTGTAGGGCGAGGAAAGCGGATTGATAAATTCTCACTGGGTAGCTACCGGTTTAAGAAAATTTAGGTATTGATGGAGCATAGAGGAGCCTACGTAGCATCAAATGAATACAGTAATAGTGTAATAGAATAATAAAAACCAGTGGTTGCCCCACTCTTTTGTTCGGTGTCCTTGTTTACAAAGCACTTTCAGAACAATCTTGGGAAGCAAGAGGAGTCACGGATTGGTTAAGTGCTTTAGGATCTGAAGGATCTCTGAGAAGGGCTCGGATCAATTAGACCAGCTGTGGGTTTAGAATAAGTTTGTGCACTTCATAAAGGCATCAAAACTTATTTTTAATTCACTTTTTAAATGGCTTTCATTTGGCTTTTAATCCCACTAATTTATCGAAATGGCATCTGTCAAAGGCTCCAACAATTCCAAATTATCAGTGGTCCCTGGACCTCAGCATTCAGCTTAGAATGTTGGTGCTCAGCACTCTCCTTAGTTGGCTTCCTTCTCTGGGTTTTGGGGACATAACATTCTCCTTTTTCTCCAGGAGCTGCTGCTCCCCATTCTCCTTTGCTGGTTCTTCCTCTCCCCAAACTCTCAGTGTAGGAGAGTTCCAAATCTCAGAGATCCTGGGCCCCTTTCCTTCTCTATCTTCATTCTCTCCCTACCTTATTTGAATCAGTTCTATGACTTTAAATACTGTTTTCCCTTAACACTCTTGTGTTTTATTAGGAAACTGGGACCCATAAAAGGGATGTGGCCTGTGAAAGGTAATGAAGTCAATTAGTGACCAAAATGAAAGGGCCCTGTGCCCCCCTCTTCATTTCTACGGCACTCCCCCCCCCCCCCAATTCCTCTGCCCTTAATCATCAGAATCCTAAATCAGTCTCCATCCATTCACAACAAAGCCAAGTATTAGACCCAACCCTTGGTAGTAAACTTTCCAAATGCAGGACTCTGGGGGATTTTCTTTCTTTATTGTGGTGACTTTTAATGGCAGGTCCAGATAGGAACTTGCTATATTGTGCAAACTGTAGCCTTTTCCAGGATTGCAGAGTTGTGCAAAAATTCCTTTGTTACTGTTACTTCCCAGTTGTTTTAGAAAAAAAATAAGAGAAACCAAATAATGGTAACCCCTTTCATACATGGGTTACCTTTACATTTCACAAAGGCCCCCCCCCTTTTTTTTTTTTGCAATTCTACTTCTAGGCACTTAGCCTGAATCATTCCTTCATGTGCAAAGACAAATGCATGTTTATTTTTGCATTGCATGAAATAGTGAAAGATTGGACTCAACATCATTAAAAGATAAACTGAGGCATAATAAAAATTGTAAGTGTTTATTTGATTAAAAATTGATTTGAATTAAGCAGTGCCAAGCCAGAACTCTATCAACAGGAGCCAGGGACAAGACTTTTATAGAGAAGACAGGGAAGCAAAAGCGAGGAAATTTGGCTATAGCTTACATGATTGCCTTATTTGGGAAAGTCTAGTTGACTGCGATTGGTTGCCTTAGGTATTGCTTTCTTTCTTTCTTTCTTTTTTATTTAAATACAATTAGCCAACATATAGTACATCATTTGTTTCAGATGTAGAGTTCAGTAATTCATCAGTATTGCTTTCTTAAGCTTAAAGCATTTATAGGCTTAAGTTTTGGTTTGCTTAGTAGGCTGCCAAGGCATTAGAACCAAGTTGGTCTATATATTCAGCACATTCCCAACATAATCCCAGCAGGCATATATTGTAGAAATTAACTAAATATTCTAAAATGTATATAGAAATGCAAAGTGTCTAGAATGTCTAAAACAAAGAACAAGAAGAGTATTTATAACCAACTGACTTTAAGACTTAATATTATAATCAAGACAGTATAGTACTGGGATAAGAACAAATAGATCAAGGGACAAAATTAGAGGGTTCAGAAATAGATCTCCGTTTGTGCAGTCAATTGGTTTTTGGCAAAAGCACCAAAGCAATTCAATAAAGATAGAAGTCTTTTTAATAAATGATGTGAGAACAATTGGATATCTATATGGGAAAAAATATACCCTACACATGCTATACATAAAATTTAGTATAAATTTATATCATATGCAAAAATTAGTATACATAAACAAAAGTTATATAAGCTGGGACATAGCCCTAAATGTAAAAATAGAAACTATAAACCGCTTGAGAAAATATAGATTATCTTTGCAACTTGGGAGTAGACAAAGATTTCTTAGGTCACAGAACATAATACCACAAAATTAAAATTGATAAATTAGACTACATCAAACTAAAATACTTCTACTCATGAAATAACAACACTGAGAAAATTTAATAGACAAACATCAAATTTGGAGAAGATATTATTAGAATATTTATCTGACAATGTATACATGTCCAGAATATATAAGAAATTCTTACAACTTAGTAATAAGATAAACAACCTGCTATGGTTTGAACGTTTGTACTAAGGCCCATTTTGTTGGAATTAGGGGCCTTTGGAAGGCCTAAATCATGTGAGGGGAGCCCTCATGAATGGGATTAGCCTCTTATAGAAGAGACCCCACAGAGCTCCCTAACTTTTCCACGCTGTGAAGTTACAGCAAAAAAGACAGCCATTTATGAACCAGAAAGCAGACTCTCACTGACCAGAACAAGACCATGCTGGTGCCTTGATCTTGGACTTCCCAGCCTCTAGAACTGTGAGAAACTTCTGTCTTTATAAGCTACCCAATTTATGGTATTTTGTTATAGCAGCCCAAATGGACTAAGACAAAACCCAGTTAAAAATTCAAACAAACACTACACAAAGGAAGATGTGTGTGTGTGTGTGTGTGTGTGTATCTATATCTATCCAAAGAACACATACAGTGCTCAGTGTTATTAGTCATCAAGGAAATGCAAATTAAAACCACAATGACATAACACTGTATCTTCACTAAAACTGCTAGCTTTAAAAAAACTGACAATACCAAGTGTCAGTTTCTTACAAAGTTAAACATACACCTCCCCTTTGGTCTAGGAATTCCCGTCATACAGATTTATCTAAGAGAAATAAAAACATGTCGTGCACAAAAAGGCTTGTATAAAAATGTTCATAGCAGCTTTACTCACAGTAGCCAAGAACTGGAAGCCAACCAAATGTGCATCAATAAGAAAATGGATAAATGAATTTATACAAGGAAATACTACTCAGCACCAAACGGGGAAGAACTACTGGACATGTAACAACATGAATCAGACTAACAGACATGCTGAAATCAAAAGAAGATGTTCCACTTATAGGAAAATGGGTGTTAGGAGTGGGAAAGGAACTTGGAGAACTTTTTAGGTAGATGGGAATGTTAGGGGTCTGAATTACTTGGATGTATCTGTTTATCATAATGTGCAGCTAAGAACTGTGCATTCCAAGTTTCAGATATATGTATGTACATTTTGTATGCATCTATAAATTGATTGAGTGGGGAGGGTTGAAGTAGGTGGAGATTAGATGGAACAAGAGTGACAAAGTGTTGATAATGATGAAAGCTGGGTGGTAGGTACATGAGGGCTCTTTATACTTTTCTGTTCACTTTGTATGTATTGGAAATTTTCATCATAATGGCTTTAAAATTTATCACATACTTCTTGAAAAAATGATGCAGGAAGAAAAATAAAATGAATGTGACAGAAAGGCAGTCTTGTGGGTAAAAGAAGGAGGAGCAGAGGCTGAATAGGAAAGCCTGTGTACGATGTAGAATTCATTCCAGCTGTATTCGTTTCCTATTGGGCTATAACAAATTACCCCAAATGTAATGGCTTAAAACAAAACAAATTTATTATCTTACTGTTCTAGGGGTCAAAAGTAAAAAATGGGTTTCACTGGGCTAAAAATGTGTACAGTGCTGCTTCCTTTTGGGGGCTCTCAGGAAGAAGCTGGCTTTTTGCCTTTTACAGCTTTTAGAGGCTGCCCACGTTCCTTGGCTTCAGGCTCATTTCCGTCTTCAAAGCTAGCAATGACTGGCTGAATCTTTGGAACATCATCTGCCTTTGACACTGACTCTCCTGCTTCCCTCTTCCACATTTAGGGACCCTTGTGGTTTCATTGGGCGCATCCAGATAATCTAGGGTAATCTTCCTATTTTAAAGTCAGCTGGTTAGCAATCTTAATTCCATCTGCATCCTTAATTCTCCTTTGCCATATTCACAGGTTCCAAGGATTAGGATGCAGACTTCTTTGTGGGAGGCATTATTCTGCTTACCTCACAGCTCCATTTAAATTCTTTTCAATGATCTCTCTCTGATACTAAGGAGTGTGTGTGTGTGTGTGTGTGTGTGTGTGTTTGAAGTATCAAGTTTATGGAGCTCAGCCACACTTGGAAATAGCTGTAGTTTTAAAATTGTACTTCTAATATTTGTTCTTTATCATTTTCTTAGTTTTAATGACTTTCATACCTTTGTCTTCTTTTCCTGCAATCTAAGAAGAAATCTCAAGTCCACATTCCATGCCACAAATTTCATTTTCTGCAGTGGCACTTTTGCCTTCTAAGTAGTTTCTTAAAAGTTACTTTTACATTGTAAGTCTTGAAATGTTTCCTTTGCTTATCTTTACTGCTTTCTGTACCTGTATTTTAGCGGTCAAGCTTTTTTCATCATGTTAAAGATGCAAAATTATTGTCTAAAATTTTTTCTTGTCCCTATAGTGAATAAACTCATAGATAATAAATTCACTGATATGATCTTTCTCTGGATCTTTTTATTATAATGACTATAGTGATTACTATGACCAGTGGACACCCATGTAATGTGCTAGGGGCTATGTTACCCTTTATGTATAATATCTCCTTCCATTCTTTCCTACAGTATTTTTTCACAGGCTTCATCTTTTTCCCCCCTTCCTTGTTCTTCTAAGGCCAGAGGGTTTACTTTGTTTTATGAAGCAAAAGATGTATTGACCAATGACTATAATTTTTCATTCTGCTGCATAGGTCTTATCCTTAGTGGTTATTCCTCCATGAATCTGGTTAAAAATGTTCATATTTTTGTTGAGTTTTCACAGGCATTTTAGTAATTGATTAGGAAAAAAAAACCGCACCAAGGACTGCTAGTCAAATACCTATTGGCTGAGAAAATGTGGCTCCATTGTAGATACTCAAACTGAAGACTTGCTTCAGCTGTACACACTACTCAGTTGAGGTAAACTTTTGAATTGAATTTATGCTATTTTTCCAGACTTCTCCTTTCCTTCCCCCATTGAAAGGGTAGGCAGTTTTTGTAATTTCCTTGCCTCAGGGATGTTAGCAGGAAGGAACTGTGGGGAATTCAATGGCTCTTTTGGTGAAAGCTCTCTAAGAAACCTTAAGTCTGTGCTGGGATTTTGCTAGGAGCCTGGGAATAGAGAGAGGGCCATATAGAAGCAAAAGTTGGAGGGTAGAGATTCCTAGAGGCCAGAAAGAGGAGAATGTTCTCCCTTAACTACCGTTCCCGTACTTGGAAGAGATCAAGACCTCTGAGGGTTCTCAGCCCCCCAAAAGATTCCACCTAAGCATGATCAGAAATGGCCGGTCCATCAGATTCAAAAGGATCATGAGGACTAGGAATTTGGGGGACAGCAGAGGTTACCTATGACCACTAATTATAAAAAGAGCTATTTTCTATGCACATGGTTATCTATATCCAGTAAATCTGTGTGGTGAAATAATTATGTAATAGCATGCTACTGTGTGTCTCTTTCCAAGTCTGCATTCACTGACATCTTGTTGGTAGTTTGAAATTAGTTTTGGTGACAGTATTTACATCATAGAAGTAAGCAAACGCTACCAATTGGGGCTCAATTTATTATTCTGTTGATTGTTTAGTCTTAAGAAAGTTATGGAAAAACAGTAATACTATGGGTTGAATTTTAAAGTGTATTGTGTCTGTGGCTATTTCATTGTGAAGAGCATGGAAAACTGAGGAAATATTCTTCCAGTATTTAAAACCTTTTATGTGATTCAGTAAAGAAGTCATGCACGTTTTCATGAATTATTTAAATTCTCACATATGTCTTTGTTGTTTCACTTTCTTCTTACTTGTTAATATATAGGCAAATAGCAATCAATATTCATGTCAGACTTAAACTCATAGGTCAATGATGTGAGCCAACTTCTTTGCTGAATAGATAGCAATCAAAATAATCAAGCATTTATTCCTAGTAAAATGTATAATAAATATGCATATATATGCATAATGTGTTTTGTAGAGCTGGTTGCTGAACATTTAGCAGCATACCACTGGTATGTATATGTATGCTTGAGCAATTCACCGGTTATTTCCTTTGATCTATTTCCATCTTTCCGTAATTGAAAACTTTTGCCATTTAGTTCTTAATTTGTTTTGAAGTTTCCTATATCTCTGACCGCTTATACGCTGTCTCATTTTGGGGGGCCAATGCCATGACCAAAGCCGGCAGAAGTATTACTTTCGTCCACTCTCTAGGTTCTGAGGTTTTCTCCCTACTGCTTGGAGGTATTTTTGCTCACACTTTGGAACATTTGCTTTTTGCTTCCTTTTTAGACTAAAAATATATCCTCTACTTCCACCATGTTCCCAAACTTGGCCTGTGCAAGAAATAAAATACATATTAGTCCTTAAGTAATTCTGAGAGGCAGTCTGTTCTAGGATTACCTATACAAATTCCTTTCCAGCTTGCTAGGTTCTCCTTCAACAAGAGTAGTTTGAACTATGTGCCTTGCAGAGGGATAGGCTCCCACATCCTTGCTGCTCATTGTTGTAAGCTGTTGACAGCCTCGTTACTTTCTCATTTTTTGAGTGGTCTTGAGTTTCTTCTGCATTAGGAAGGGCCAAGACGAGCAGTTGAGGCAGTAGCTTGTTACAAGTGCTATAATCCTAATATAGCTCATGAACACCATCAGAAAAGTGAGATCTACCATCTCCTTGTCTGGAGACCCACCTACATAGCATTGGTGCCAGCATTTAGAGAAGACAAAGTGATTCATTTACCTGTTTATTCCAGTAGGAGAGATGATAGGAGTTCACAGTACCCAAGGAGTTCTTAACAAGCAGGATTGGATTTACACATTTACATAAAACAAACACAAATTAGAACCCCTTCTTCCTTTGTTTCCTTTGTTTGCCATCTTGTTTCTTCCTTGGAGATGGGTGAGATTTAGAAAAGTGGAAAGGATAGGGGGAAGAAATACTGTAAGGATGTGTGTGGTGAATTTGGGGTTCAATGACTATTTTAGGTTTGTACTTCTGCATCATTCTGTTACCATGACATTATACTATGGGCTAATGTGTCTATCTCATTATAAAAAAAGCTAATAGACATTGAGGCATTTAGAGTTTTGCCTGGTATATAGTAAGCACTTACTAGTTGTATTAGTTGAGGTAGGATGAGATATGTTGCTCTAGAAAATATATTCCCAAATCTCAAGGACTTAATCACAAACAGAGCTATATCCTATTCAAATGACAGTCTTATGTACAATGGGGGGTTTTCTTAAAAGCTGGAGACTCAGACCTGCAGGTTGCTTCCTGCTGGAGCCTACCACATCTGAAACATCTGGTCTTCAAGGTCACTTTGAAGAGCCCAGAGGGTTGTCTAGGATGATTGTTAAAGACTAGAATAGAATAGAAATCACTTGGAAATGACCATTCTGAGAATGGTCAATAGGTCAAAGATCACTTCTGCCCACCTTTTATTGGCCAGAACCTCATCACACGGCCAACTTAACCACAGGTAAAGCTGGGAACTACAGAGGAGCACATGAAAGCTGTGTAGACTGCCTAGCTCTGCCATTATGAGCATCAGCTATAACAACAACAACAACAACAATTATAATTGTATTATTCTCCAACGATAGTGTTATTATTCTCCAAGAATGGAATATTATCTTCTGGTTATGTTTGCTATCTATATTTCCATTGAACTTAAGAGTTTTAGATTACTTTGTAACCTATGTCCATCAATGTCTAAAACACCATGAAACCTACTTTTATTTTATTCTCCATAATGGGAGAGTAACCTAATCTTATTTTACTCTCCATATCAGGAGTACCACCATATTGATAGCCATTGAATTTCCTATAAACCAACTAAACAAGGGCTCAGAGTTAAAATTCAGTTGATGTAAAGAAATGAAATACTTATTGCACACCTGAGTTTGCAGTCTGAGACTGATTCCTACCGCATTAAAGTATATACTCTACACAGAGAGATTGAAAGAGATTGAAGTATTCTCAATTTTCAGGACCATTCCATGGGCCTGTCAATAAGGCCTGGCTATTTTAAGAGCACTGGAAGTAAAGGTTATTGTGAGCTACAGCCTTCCACATGTTAAGCTGCAGCTTAGAGATCTGATTGAGAAAGGGTTGGAATTGGTAGTCCTACTGCATCAGCAAAAAAGCATGAGAAAGACTGTGCTCTAGTGCTTACCCTCCAGTTTCATCAGGAGACAGGGTTTAAGGCTACAAGTTCTGCCAATGAGCAGTGCAGATAATAGGATTTCCATTTTGTATTTTTGTGAGTTCAGAGAAATATATTAGTTTTCTCAAGGTCACACAGTCATTTGGATGTGTTTAGTATATTTAGGGCTCAAAATGTAAACCATTTCCCTGGAAGAGTTTTGGCAGTGAAAACTGGAAATTAGGTTCAGAATAGATCATAAAGTGGTTTGAAGATGTCCAATTATGGTTGGATATTTTTCTTTTGGCAAAAGGGCCTATGTGCAGTTTCTTTGCAAGGAAGCACCATGATCCAAATTGTATTCCATGGAGGTTAATCTACCAGTGGGGGGAGGGTTGGTTAAAGGTGGGAAGCTACAAGCAGAGAGCCTAGTTAGGAGGATATCATAATTATCCCAAGGTGATCTGATCTAGATTATGGTTAAGGGGTCAAAGATAGCAATTAATTTTTAAGCATAAGTGGCTGAATTTAGATTTTCTATATTAAGGCTGAAAGACATTTATATGCTTGTAAAATGAACTTTTTTGATGTCATGTTTCTTTTCCCCTATTTAATCTGCCATGTTTCATCCCATTGAATTGTCAGCCTGCATAAGATCATTTCAGTAGCACTTCATTAGGAATGAGAAGGCCATTGGGAGAAGTCAGGATGCTTTCAACCCAAATTTCCATCACCTGTCATCTGGCTTGATGAGTAGCACTTTCAATGGGAGATGTCAGGGTGGTAGTCTTCAACAAAGAATGATCTCTGGGCAGGGGCCTTGGGGGCATCACATCCAGTGCTGCTGCCTTACTAACTTTTAAGGTCTGAAGAGCTTCCGCCATCTTGATTGACTAACAGACATTTACCAGGGTGTTAAAAGATGTGATAAAAGATACGAATCAGCAGCCAGATGAAGAGATGCATAGGGTGAGGTGTGGAGAAAGGGTGCAAGCTTCCATGTCTACTCCAGGCTGCCACTCTCCCCGCATCTCCACGTCTTCACCAACCTGGAAGCTCCTTTCCTTTCCTCTTTTCAAGTATCCATTCTATCTGATGGCTATTATATCCTTATTTCCTTCCAGCAGTGTCTTTGCCAGCTGTGGGAGCACAGACATCTTCATGGTCCCGTTCTGGAGTTTGGTTCTATGAATTGTTCTTTTCTGTGTGGTCTCCAGGCCCCTTTCTCCAACTCTTCTAATGATTCGCTGAGCTGCCCACTAGTACTTAATACATTCCTTTTTTGCTCAATTTTCCCAGAGGCCATTTCTGTTACTTCCAAATAAGAACCATAACTGGTTCATTCCTTAAATTTGATGCCATAACCCAGATGTTAACTACAACCACCCTGCCCTGATGATTTAGATAAGATTGATTCAAACCATATTCAGTGGATTGTAGAAAGTCCAATGTCTTCTCCAACATTTCTACAAATTCTGTCAGAGATTTAAGCTCTCATGGACACGTCTGACTCAGATCTTTTGCTTCCTCCAAATCGGGATTTCTCAACCTTGACATTTTAGGCTGGACAATTCTTTATTGTGGGTGGCTGTCTTGCACATTGGAGGAATTTTGGCAGCATTCCTGGCTTCTGCCCACTCGATGCTGGTGGCTGCCCTCTCCCAGTTATGACAATCGAAAGTGTCTCCAGACATTTCTAAATGTTGCCTGGGGGGAGTAAAGTCACTCCTAGTTGGGAACCGCTATCCTAAACTAGTTCAGTGTAGGAATTGACACCTGTAGTCCCTGTTGTCACCAAGTCAACATAGGTGTGATACTCAAACATTTTTCTTAATTTCCACTTTTTTTTTTTTTTTTTTTAAGTCACAAAAGGTATCTATACTGGTAGCAAATTTGATGGAAGTTCTGGAGAAATTCAGAGATTTTCATCATGAATATTCAACCAAATCAAATTTGTCAGATGCCCATGTTCTTAAAAACTTCTCTTGGTCATTTTTGCAACTTGGGCTCTAGCCTCTGGCCACGTTGCTTGTCCCTCCTTGGTTTCTCTTCTTTATCTCTCTTTACCTTTTCTATTCTCTGTTCTTCTCTACTTCCAAATTTCTGTCCATTTTCAATTCAAAGTGGCTTAGTTATATCGTTTTATTTCTCAGTGCCAGCTCATCCTCTTAGGGTCTCACCTTCCACTCCTAATTGGCAAATCAAAGTATTTTTCAAAACAAAAAAGGCCCTTCTCCCATAGTAATTCTGGAACCTATTATGGAGATAATTAAAATAGAATCTTGTTGCAATTCTCACTACAAGCTCCCTTTGTGTAGCTACAGTAGTATTAATCCCCTTTTGTAGGAAGGAAGCTGTTCTAATTATCTGTTGCAGCATAACTGACCAAAACCTAGTGGCTTAAAATAACAACCATTACATCGTATTTCTCTTCAAATGGCACATCCACATGGTTAGCTTGGGCTCCTCCAGCAGGATGCTCTTGGACTAGTTCATTTTTTACACGGTGGCTCAGGGCTCCTAGAGGAAAGGTTTTATGTGACAGGAGGAGAGAGCCGTACGAATCTCGTAAGTCTTGAGCCTTTAATGTCACTTTTGCCGTATGGGTCAAAGTCATCCCAAGCCTGTCAGATTCAAGTCAATGTGTGGTATCTTTATTTTACCACGGTACATCCTCTGGCCATAAATTTTGACATTACTCCTTCATGCAAATTACCCTCTTCCCCTTCCAGGAGCCCCAAGAGTTTCATTCCATTATAACATCAGACTCAGACTTGAGGTCTAGGTTTTTGATGCATCAAAGAACTGGAAAAAAAGAGCTAAGAGAGCTTGGTGCTTGGAAAGCCAAGGAAGAAGTGGATCCCAAGGAGAGTGGTCAGTGGGGTTAAAGATCAAGTAACCGAGACTGAGGAGAGGAGAGCTTTGACTGGGGCCAGTGGAAGGCTTAGGTCCTCTCTTCCCCTGTCCTTCACTGTGGTGGAGATGCTGGGAGCCAGAGACCTTGTTTATTTCCCTTCTTATATATAATTTCCTTTTTCTGATGGTATAGAATAAGTTTCTTCTAGAAATTCAGAAAATATGGAATATTATAAAAAAGAAAGTATAATGCATAAATAACCACTGAGACCTTTCATTGAATTGATTTCTCTACTCTTTATATGAACATGTATACTTACATATGCATATATATGTGAGCATGTATGTATATATTCATTCCTTTTTACTCCCTTCCTTCGTCCGTTGTTCAATCACCAGCAAAACTTTTCTGTGTGCACTCAGAGTAAGGTTACAACAGGAATGCGAAGAGAAAGGAAGGAGGCAATTATCAGCATTTACGTTTTCTAAATAGACTTGAAATTCCTGGAAGAGACATTACTTAGAGAAAAAGGATTTCCGAGTCTCCAAGTTTGCCTGGGGGAACAAAAACTTAATTTTATTTTTATAAATAATAGGCTGTGGAAGCATGAGTGAAGTAAGAGCCAATTTTCCTGCCATAAATTTGATAGAAAAGTCACAGCTGAGGAAGGAGAGATTTGGGAGGTGTGACTGGGTTTGGTGCTGGTGTCGGTCTCAGGGACACTGCCGTACTTTGTGGAACGATGGAAGTCCTAGAGGGATGGGGCTGGGACCTGAAGCAGAGAACTGAATCCTGCTTCCTGGGGAAATCTGAGGGGGCAGTGACGATGGCACAGAAGTCCCTCAGGCTCACATGTCGCAGCAGTAGTGGAGTAGAAATGGGCAAAACCAGGCAAGTCTAGCTGGAGACCACACCCCACATTGCCTGTGGCCCAGCAGGAAAAGTGCCCTAGAGTTTCATTTGCTCCAAAGGGATAGAGAAGGCAGAGATAAAACTCAAGATGAAGCCACGCATGTCACAGCGGAGGCAAGCCTAGCACAAGCAAATGACCAGATAAACAAAGACAGGTGATGGCTCCACTTGTGCCAATGGAGGACAGAGAGGACAGAGTTTGGGTAAGGAGCAGCCTTTCCTCACTCTGTGACACCAAAATCCAGTGAACATAGGTGCCAATTTAATGGAAGGGGGAGGGAAGGAGTAAATCCTTAAATGATTATTTAAACACAGAGTGCTGAGGAATACCCTGGGGTGACTAGCTTTTTCTGCCATCAGGCAAAATGAGGGATTAAAACAAAATCAAGTTGACTTATAAAAAAAAAGTTACATTTTCTGCACACTGTGACCTGAGAACTATGTGTCATTGTTTATTTGTGTATGTGTATATATGGTCATCTATATTATCCCCTGAAGTTTTGATCACAATGTTGATAGAGTTTTACTAAACATTGTATCATGAACAGTTAAACCATGTCATTAAATATTTTCAGGAATGCCTTTATCGACTGCACAATAGTCCAGTATATAGATACAGTTTTCCTTCTTTCCCGTTCCTTTCCTCCACAATTCCCTGATTGTTAAACACTTACTTTGTTTCAGATTTTTCATTGTTATATGTAAAATTTTTAAAAATATTTTATTTTTTAAGATTTTATTTATTTATTTGAGAGAGAGCGAAAGCGATCACAGAGGCAGAGGGAGAAGCTGACTTGCTGCTCAGCAGGGAGCCCGATGCGGGGCTCGATCGATCAATGCCAGGACCCTGAGATCATGACCTGAGCTGAAGGCAGATGCTTAACCGACTGAACCACCCAGGCGCCCACATTTTCTTTTTAATATTTTAAATCTTTTTCTGTAACTTGCATTATTTCCTAGGGAACAGTTTCCAAAAGTGAAATTACTGGGTGAAGATGCATAAACATTTTTAAGTCTTCCCATTCACACTATCAAACTCTCCCCCCAGCCCCTAACTATGCCTTTTACATTCACACCGGCCAGTTTCCTCACATAAATGTGTCTCTCCTCCGAGATCATTCAGGAAGGTAAAGTTCTGTGTAAGTGAACAGACTGGGGAATGGTTCCAGGAGAGTAAAGGCCCTTAAGTATATTTTGGCTCTTGTCTGGACTTTGAAACATCAAAAGTGACTGGCACAGGAAGACTGTCCTTTTGCCACTAAATGTATATAAAATATCAAGCCACTAGAGGGCAGAATTATCTCACTAAACCAAGGGTTTTTGTTGTTTGTTTTTGTAAAGCCCAAGCTAGTTTATAACATCAATCCAGATCAAAATCCTGACATTGCCATCAACGCGGCTTCAATTATTTCAACAAGGTGATAAACAAAGGCAGGGATGCTAGAAATTTAAACCAGGCAGTTCCCAATTACTGTAATGAACACATTGCATTCACACTGCTTTTTAAAGACTGAACTTTTAATATTAGAATAGTTTTCGATTTACAGAAAAATTGTGAAAATAGTACAGACTTCCCATGTGCTCCAAACCCAGTTTTCCCTATTGTTAACATCTTGCTTTAGTATTTCATATTTATCACAACTAATGGACTAATATAGACTGATTGCTATTAAGTAAAGTCTATAATTTATTCAGATTTTCTTAGTGTTAACCCAATGTTCTTTATTTGTTCCAGGACACCACATTACATTTAGTTGTCATGTCTCCTTAGGCTCCTCTTGCCTGTGACAGTTTATCAAACTTGCCTTGTTTTTGATGACCGTGACAGTTTTGAGGAGTACTGGGCAGGTATTTTGTGGAATGTCCTTCTACTGGGGTTTGTCTAATGTTTTTCTGACTATTAGGCCAGAATTATGAGTTTTTGGGGTGGGGGAAAACATAACAGAGGCAAAGTGCCATTCCTGTCTCATCATGGTAAGGGCACATACCACTGACATGATTTATCATTGTTCATGTTGATCTCCATCACTTGACTGAGGTGGACCTTGTCAGGTTTCTCCACCACAAAGTTACTCCTTTTTTTTTTTTTTTGCTCTTTCTATACTCTACTCTTTGGGAAGGAAGTCATTGCGTGCAGCCCACACATGAGTGGAGAGCTATGTTACCCTCCCGGGGTGGGGTAGTATCTACATAAATTATTTGAATTCTTTTGCATAGGAGATTGATCTCTTCTCCCTGATTTACTTATTTACTCTATCCTTTATCAGTGTGGACTCATGGATATCTATTTAATACTTTGGGTTATAATCCAAATCCAATTTTTAAACTTTGTTGCTCAGATTGTTTTAGCTTTGGCCATTGGGAGCTCTTTAGTTGCTCCAGTACCTTCCTGATATATCCCCACCATCGTTTTGTTTTGTTTTTGAGCACTTCTTTACTTTCTGGCACTATAAGAGGCCCCAGGCTCATCTTGTATATTTGTTGCTTTAGTCCTGGAATCAGCCATTTTTTTTTCCAATTTTTATTGGAAAATGGTATTGGAAACAAAGATCTGAGTGCTAGGTGTATGTTCTCTCATGTACACATTTTGCACACTTTTCTTCTCCTAACAGCACTGTAAAGTTACTAGTCCTATTTTATAGATGAGCAATCTTGGCAGCCTTGCACAGGCTCCCCCATTTAGTTGTAGAGTCTGGCCTCCCATCTGGACTTGGAGTGACTACAGACCCATGTCCCTTTCAGTATGCCCAGAAATAATGGCTAAAGCAAAGAGGAGTGTCCATTATTGCGTGCAATTGGATGAATGATTTTGCCTTTACTTTTACGTCTTCCCCCAGAGAAAGAAGCGGCTTTTGTCATAGAATCAATTGTTTGCCAAAGCTCTCTGGTAGTCAAAGGCAAGGGGTGGTGCTTCTGGTGCTTCCATTTCACAGAAGGCACCACTGTGGATCTTAGATCTCAGGCAGGCTGCCTTGCCCAGGCTCATGCAAGCAGAGGAAGGGGAATCTGTCTGGGGGACCCTGGGCAGGCTATGAACAGGACCAGGGCCAGTCGGCTTTGGGAGAAGCAGGGACTGGAGGCGAGAAAAGAAACAAGGGACATTACAGACATAAAAATTTCTGGAAGAAGTAAACATCCTCGGGAAAAAGAGAAGGCCTAATGCATGGGAGCTAAATCTCTATTTCTTGGGCAATTCAGGGAGTTTGGTGCATCCTTAACAAGGATTCATCTCCTGCCACCAAGTGACGTGTACAACTTCTTTATTTTGGTATTTTCTGTGCAATTGGGATAAACTTGCATTACATTTCCAACTCCATGTTCTTGGGAATACTATTAACTTCTAGCTTATGGTTGCCTTCAAAGAGAATGACCTTCTGAAGCTCCCAATGGGGGCAAGCAAGAAACATGGGCTGTAGTAGAAGTTAAAAGAACTTAAAGAAATTAGGCTATAGCAAAAAACATGCTTAATAACATTTTTTTCTGATTATGACATTAAAGTATGTTTGTTATGGAATAATAGAGGATACAGATAAATGAATAAAGCAAAGAATTATCCCACTCAGAGATATTCACGGTTAGGGCTTTGCTCTATTTCTTCTTTTCCTTTCTCTGTTTTTTTTTTCTTGTCCATGCATCCATGGATAATATTGGGCTAGTGTTGCATATAAAACTTTGCATCTTGCTCTTCGCTTAATATTCAATTACCTTTTCCACATTACTAAATATTCCTAAAAATTTGATATCTGATAGATACATAATACCCCATCAAATTGGATATATTCAGTTTGAACTATGCTGTCATGAATTTTTGTTTACATTCATTTCGAATACAGCCAAAATTATCCCCTGCAGAACAATTTCCAGAAGTGGAATGAAGTGATGATAATAAAAGTGTCTACCTCATAGAGTTGATGACTGGAAAAAGGAGGTGAGGTGAGTTAGCTTACACCAGTGTTTGGTACAGGCAAGCATTCAATGGATGTTGGGATTGATTATTGTAAATACATTCCGCTTGATAAATACTAACAAATAGTCTTCCAGGAAACTCCTTTTCATTCTTAATATGAGCATGTTATCAGATACTTTAATAGTAATCGAAACTATTGTGAACCATTAACTCTAGGCTTTGTGAATGCCATCTGGGATAAGAGATGGGGTCTTGGCAAAAGGGATTGAAGAAATTAGGAGTAGACCTCCCAAAGAGTGAAGGGGTGAGAAAAATCCTGGAAAGGAGTGGTGAGATCCATTGTCATGGATCTAATGGGAGTGTAACCAGGGCGTATGCTGAGATACTGGGTGTGTACATGTATGTGTGTGCATGCATGTGTGTGTATGTGTGTATGTGACACTGTGACATCAGTTTTGGGCCGCACACCCTGGTGCAGTCACAGATTCTTGACGGAAGAATACAAGCTAAGTGGGGTCACCAGTGCTTTGAGGAAGGAGGCAGGCCAGCTGGTATCCAGATACATGGAATGTTCAGTTGTGGCTCGAGACCTTCTGTTCTATCATAGGAGTTATAAAGATCGAAGGAAAGAAAAGCCTGGGGATTCAAAATTAAAAATAATCACTGAGGTAGTAAATTCTAATAAATGAAACTGGAATTTAGGGCAGTGGCAAGAAGAGTAGGTTAAGAAACAAAAGACAGGGATGTCTGGGTGGCTCAGTGGGTTAAGTGTCTGCCTTCGGCTCAGGTCATGATCCCAGGGTTCTGGGATCGAGCCCCACATCGGGCTCCTTGCTCAGCGGGAAGCTTGTTCTCCCTCTCCCTCTGCCCCCCCCCCCCGCCCACTCATGTGCGCTCTCTCTCTCTCAAATAAATCAATAAATCTTAAAAAAAAAAAAGAAAGAAAGAAAGAAAGAAGAGGCAGGTTCCAGAGAACCATGGTCTAAAACGCACCTGTGTTACCTGGAGGGGAAGAAAGCGCTTGACTTGTTCCTGTCAGCAACTGCACAGGCTTGTGATTTGAGGACGCAAACATTCCCTCCTATGTTGCCCTCACCTCCCTCACCTCACAGATGCTCAGTGATGACAGCCACATGACCTGCCCCTCATGGAGCACTCAAGTCTGTACTGGGCAGTACTAAGTGCTTTACAATGTCACGAGGATGGGGCAAATAGTATCAGTGCTATTGTACAGACGAGGAAACTGAGGCTCAGAGCAGTGAAGAGTCTTGTTCAAAGGCACACGGCGAAAGAACGAGAGACAGGAAGTGGAGGTGTTTCCCACCTCCTATTCCACCATAAGTGACTATTTCATAGTGTTTGGTGTGCAAGCTCCCGGCCCGGATGCCAGCAGAGTGCCCACTGGGGAAGGCGCCCTGTGTGGTGGCGGTGGGGGCAGCACGGCGGGGGGGAGGAGAAGAAGAGGCCGGGACACCTCATGACAGAGTGCGACTTCTGAGCGGGACTTGGATCGCCAACCTCTAACGCTCCTTCCCAGGCCAAGATAATCTGGCTCTGCATTTCTCTCATTTACAGGGCTGGGGTTCCCTCGTTAGTGAGTGAGTGAGACTGGCAAAGGTTGGCTATGAATCTTGCCCTTTTCTGTGCTCTCTGATGGCCTTTCAAAGAGCCCCCAGAAACTCCGGGTCCCAAAACTGCCCTCCCTTATATTAAACCAGCCCCTATTAAGAGCTTCGCAGAAGTCAGAGTGTGCAATAACAACAGCAATTGTTGCGCACACTGACTCAGTGCTAAGTGCTTCATATGCCTCTTCTCTCCTAAGCTTCTCGTCAACTCCAGGAGATTAGAGGTCAAGGAATTTGTTCTCGATCACACTGACCAGAAGTGGCAAGGCAATCATTGGAGCCCAAGCTCTCTGACATTAAGGCTAATACCCTTTTCTACTTTATTGAAGTATAACTGAATTACAATAAACTGGACATATATAAGGTGCAAAAGATGTCAGGTGCACACCTGGGAAGCCATCTCCCCAATCAAGAGGACTGAAACAGCTTCCACCTGTAATATCAGCCCCATCCTTCTACATGATGAGAAGTCAGATATTTGGAGAGGACCAACTTGTGCTTTCTAAATCTCCCATTCTTCAAGATAAGCACCTTCATAAGTTTCTGTAAATTCATTTCATAGTACACCTGAGTTTCTTTTATCAGCTTGCTAACCCTCCCATAGGGATTTTGCCAGGTGATCGGATATTTGGATAATTCTCCAATCTGTCAAAAGCCATCCAAGGTTTTGTCACGAAGCCCATAGGCTGGGACCAGGCCTGCAGGTGGCAGCCAACAATGCCTACAGCAAGGCCCACATAGGCAGGCACACCAGTGCTGGGAGGTCGCCAGGTTAGCAGGCCCTGCTCTGAATGCTCTCGTGCAAATAGGCTGATGCCCTTCAAGAAGCTATCAATTTATATGTGTGTTTATTTTAGAAAGATCAATAAAAACATTTGCATTGTCTTTCCCCCCATTTTTAATATATGTATGGAAGACAAAATTTCCAAGTACAGCTTATCTTCAACTTTTGCTACTAAATATATATATTTAAAATGTTTATATTTAATATCTTTAAAAATATTCTTATAAGTTTTCTGACACTAGGTTGGGCATGTATACATTATCTTATATATCCTTACTACATCCCATAGAATAGAGTAGTAGCAGTCCATTTCACAGGTGAAAAACTGAAGCTTCGGCTAATTAAGTGACCTGGCAAATTTTCCACTGCTATTAAATGGTAGAGCCATAATATACAGTGTCTCCTCTGAGGCTGCATCTGGTTTGAGCACATCGAGGGTTTGGGAGGTGGATGGCAGAAGGAAACAGGGATTAGTGACTAAAATCCTAAGTCCAAGGACTCCTTTGGTTAAATACCCTCAAATATACCACAACACCCCCACATACATACATTTCCTGCTGTTACAAAAGTGGGATTATATTCTATACAGTGTTCTGAAACTTAACTTTGCAGGTATGTAAAGCTTGCCATGACAATAGACCTACCTTATTCTTTTATTTACCTTTTTTTTTTAAAGATTTTATTTATTTATTGGAGAGAGAGAGAAAAAGAGAGAGCATGAGCTGCGGGGAGGAACAGAGGGGGAGGGAGAAGCAGACTCCCCCCTGAGCAGGGAGCCGGATATGAGGCCCAACCCCGGGACTCCAAGATCATGAACTGAGCCAAAGGCAGATGCTTAACTGACTGAGTGAGCCACCAGGCGCCCCTATTTACCTTTTAAAAATGTAGATCTTGTGTTTTCACTCCCAGGGACTCTGATTTGGTAGGTCTGGGTTTAGACCAGGGCTTTTGGAGTAGAAGAGCTCCTGAGGTGACTGACTGCCACCACTGGTAAAGAACTTGTGTCGTTCAATGCCTCCCCCTGCAGGGTGAAGGAGAAATAAACGGAGTAACAACAAGGCACACAACTAGACAACTACAAGGGCCCGGGAGCCAGAGAAAGACAGAGAGGAATGGGGAGAAGACTGGACTCAAGTCCCAGTGGGGGAAGAAGTACAGTAATACTCCTGTGGCAGACCACAGGAAGAAAGGTGTGGGTTTTGTAAGGACTTAAAAAGGAGGGAAGTACCAGGACAGTGACAGCCCCCAGACCCCTCTGGAAGAACAGAGACTAGGCTGGAGGCTGAATGGTTTACTTTAAAGTCGCAATTGCGTGGCAAACACTGTGTTAACTTGTTAATTTGAGGTGCTTTGGCAGAGTTGATGGAGGTTTGTGGGGAGAGCTAAAAAACCTCAGAGAGAACCCCCTCTGATGTCACACTAACTGGGGGAGGGTCTGAGTCCTAGGAGTGCCTTAGTTTCACTTCTTATTCTTTTTTCCATCAGGAAATAACATATTCCACCGCCCATTTGCTTAGGGCCTTGAAAGATACGTATAATATGGGCAAATAAAAGCTCTGAACTTCATTAGTTGTTCATTTCAGCCTTCTCCCAAAATATCATTGATTGATCCCCTTGAAAGTTCCCTATCTTCGGTGCGGCTTTCTTGTTGATGAAAGTAATAACTAGCATAAAGTAGACACCAGGAAGGAGGTAAACAAAGAGGCCCAACAGCAGTCCTACTTTGCCTCTCTCTTTCCATCTCCTGCATGGATCTGTTCTTGATTCCCACCAGGTGGCTCAGCCCTGTGCCTGGGTCATTCTGGGCCCACGGTGGAGGTTCTGAAGTCAGCCTAGCCTGGCTCTCTGTTGCTCAACGATGTCACACTCTCGGCCAGTTTGACCAGATATGGTGCCCTGATTCTTCTAATTGGGCTCCTGCTTCATTTCCTAAGTCTCGGTCCCACGTTGCTGTCTGGAGGCCCACATTAAGCCCAGGTCCTTCCTGGAACGAAGGACTAATCATTTTCTTTCCAGGCTCTGACCTGGAATTGGAACCTTGCCCCAGGCCCAAAGTCTCTGGTTGGGATTGGTCACTAGAGGACAGACTCCTGGAGCCAGCTTCCTGTCTGGATTTCCAGGTATCACCTGCCTTATAGCTGACCTCTAGCTTGTTGGGAACATTCCATTTCTGTTTTATGTCCCTCCCCCAACCCCCTTAGCCAACTGCTCTCTTGAGCTATAAGCAAAGATTGCTGTGAGTTTCAGTTGCTTGCTAGATTGAACTTCCTTTGTTAGTCCCTGCAATTTCATCAGTTCCCCAAGTGCCGATTTTTTTACCCCAGTGGGTGTGTCCAATGCCATGTCCCAAACCCTCTTTATCCTGCTCAAATAGTTGGATACACCCTACAATTCTGTGATATAGCCATAGCCTTACACAATGGGTGGGTTCTGGGAATTTTTTATTTAAATCAAACTTTTCAAATGAAATTCTTTTTTAAATATTCTAGGGAGAATGTTTCAAATATCTTACTCTGATTCTTTTACAAAAGGTGGACAGCAATATGGTGATACATGAACACTCAAGTCCCTGATTGGAGTCCCATCTCTCACAGATTTTAACTTTGGGCAAATCATTGTACAGTTTTCCTGGAACTCTTTCTTTACCTGAAAAACAATGAGGTCATTTATTAATTTCTAAGGCTGAGTTGTAACAGTCTGTGATTCTTTTTTTTTTTTAAGATTTATTTATTTATGTGTGAGAGAGAGAGAGAGCGTGGGGGCGGGGGCAGAGGGAGAGGGAGAGAGAGAATCCTCAAGCAGTCTCTGCACTGAGCACGAGCCTGATGCGGGGCTCGATCCCAGGACGCTGAGTTCATGACCTGAGCCGGATCCAAGAGTCAGCTGCTTGACCGCTTAACGAACTGAGCTACCCAGGCGCCCCCTGTGATTCTTAATCATTGCTTTCTAACATGTATTATTTTGTATATTCAAATTTCTAGCCTGAAAGTTCTCAAAATTAAGTACACTGTCATGAAGTTTCTGCCTGGGGATTTACTCTTTTGGCTTTTATTAGTATTATTTTTTTAATAGACTGTCCTTCATGACCTGGAATTACCATATTAGTTGCCAAGTGAGGTAAGCTTCACGGAAGAGAAGCCACCTTATCCCTAGAGAGGAGTCCTTTATATTATTTTTGGAAAGAACAGAATGCAAGGGGATGGGGCTTTTCTGAGTGTGGATATATGGGCCACTCCAAGCCACCTTAAAGAAGGTCAGACCCCAGTGCTGAGCAGGGAGAATCAGGAGCAATACCTCTGAGAAGTAGAAACAGCCATTAGCCAGCTCTTTTCTTCTGTAATTAATGGGGAAGCCCTGTATCTTTGTATTAGACCCTTTAATCTAAGGGTTGCTAAATGTTTTACAAACATTAATTAATTCAATTAAACTTCACCTCACCACCTTGAGGCAGGAAATTCCTCTTTGGGACATCACATCTTTGCTTGTTCCAGTATCATCCACACATTATGCATTAGTGCAGATTAGGATAATGAATAATAACAGTAAAACCTTGAGTTTAGATAAAGTTCTATAACTAAAGATCTCAAGTACTCTACAAAGAGCAGATTTGGGTAATGAGGACTGACGAGGAAGCTTGAGGCAGCTCATTGCCAATGATGACAAGGTAGCCACGTTACACGTGTTTCAGGTTCCACTCCGTGCTGAGGACACATGACCTTGAACAGTTCTTTGTGACCCCTTTGTGACTCAGTTCCTACAGCTCTCAAGTGGAGGCAATAATATTACTCACCTCCGTACCTCACAGAGATGTTGCAAGGAATAATGTTTGTAATATGCTGTGGAGTTCTCAGATGAAAGGTGGAAATTAATATATGATGAAACATTAATACCACTTATCTTCACACCCTCTAAATGGGTTAGGCTAGTGAAGTATCAGCATCCCCACAGCCTGACAGAGACTAGTACTGCCTTTATTTCCACTTAACATCTATTATATACACCCAAAGAGGTTGAGGATTGCTCAGAGCAGCAGGATTGCTCCTAGGATAAATGAAAGCAAGCTAAGATACCAGATCAACAAAGAGGTAGCTAATTATTTATTTTCTTCTTCTTTTTCAGTCTTATTTAAGATGGAGTGTTTAAGAAGAAATGAGTGCAGAGGGAGAATCAGGGAATGGCTGAAGCAACTTTTCTTCGGACAGTCCTCTCAATTCTAAGTCATCAGCATCTGTGCATGATTCACAGTCTCTGAATGAGCTCATGGGCAAATCCTCCTCTGTGCCTTTGCCTTCTGTCTCCTTTTTCAATAATGTTTTCCCTATCCATCTCCATTTACCTAGGCCGGCATAGGGCTCCCTACCTCCATGGAACCTTCCTGGCCTCACTCTCTACCTGAACTCCCTCTGCCACTCCTTTATAGTTAGCACATGTTTCGGAATGTATATTTTGATGTTGGTGTTGCTTTCCAATAGACTTAACTCTTCAAGGGCATATTCTATTAATCTCTATTTTTTACCTAGTACAGGTCTTGGCATAATGAAGTTAATCGAATAAGTATTAAATAAATGAATAAGTGGAATCTGTCAACAAAATGTCAAGATTCGAGTTCAGACCACACCAAATCCACACCTGCTATTCTCACCACACTGTATCGTACATGTAGTACAGAATCGAAATACTGAACAGGCAAAACTAGGGACAGACAGACTGATTGAGACTTTCAACCCCTTCAGGTAAATACCAAGGAATATGATTGCTGGATCACATGTTAAGATGTCTAATTTTGTAAGAAACCTCTAAACTGTCTTCCAACGTGACTGTACCCTTTTGCATTCCCACCAGCAATGAATGAGGAGAGTTCCTGTTGCTCCACGTCCTTGTCAGCATTTGGTGTTGTCAGTGCTTTCAATTTTGGCCATTTTATAGGTGTGCAGTGGTATCTCATTGTTGTTTTAATTTGCATTTCCCTGTTAACATTATCAAATGTGTTGAAAACATATGTCTACACAAAAGTCTACACATGAATATATGCAGCTTTATCTGTAGTTGCCAAAAATTGGAAGCAACCAAGAGGTCCTTTGGGAAGTGAATGGATAAATAAACTGTGGTACATCCAGGCAATGAAATATTATTCAACTCTAAAAGGGAATGAGACATGGAGGGAACTTATATGCATATGACTAAGTGAAAGAAGTCACTCTGAGAAGGCAACATACTGTATGATTCCAAATGTATACCATTCTGGAAAAAGCAAAACAATGGGATAGTAAAAGAATCAGTGGTTGGTAGGGGTTAGGAGAGACATAGGGATGAGTAAAGGGAACAGAGGGAATTTTGAGGATAGTGGAACTACTCTGTATGATACTGTGATGGTGGATACATACGTCATTATACATCGGTCAAAACTCATAGGATGTATGACACCAAGAGTAAATCCTAACCTCAGCTATGGACTTCGGGTGAAAATGATGAGTTGAGGTTGGCTCATCGACGGTAACAAATGTATCACTCTGGTGGGGGTTGCCGATAGTAGGGGAGGATGTGTATGGGCAAGAAGTATATGGGAATCTTCTGCTCAGTTTTGGTGTGAAACTAAGACTGCTCTAAAAATAGTCTACTAAATTTTTTTTAATGAAAAGAATACACTTTCCAACAGGGAAACTGAAGATGTAACTTCCAGTGTTCAAGGGAACTCTCCAAAGGCATATGCTACCTAAAAAGACTGAGTCACTTTAGAACCTGCTTATGCAATGATTCCTATAATATTTACACACAAAAATGTGAGTATTTATGACACAACTTTGCCCTCTCTGGTGTCATTACTCATTGCATTAAGTCCAGACCTCCCTGGAATGCCCTTGATCTGTATTTTTTGCCACATCTCACTCCCCTCTTCTTCCATCACACACACACCCTGGTTATAGCAAAGGTGATGCGCGCCCTCTGGACAAACCTGTGTTTCTCCTTCTGATGGCTTCCCAGCTTCAAATATTTTTTCCTGTGGCCCCACTCCCAGTCTAGGCTCTACCATCTCCACCTATTAAGGCCTTCCCTGTCTGTTTTCAAGGCCCTTCTCAAATGCTTCCTCCACACAAAGGCTTTCCTAGCCAAATAAAGGCAACATCCCTTGCAGAACACTTTGGATATGCCAAATAAACATGCATATAATCTGGAAGAGCACCGCCTATAAGTCATGCTGCCAGAGAGGCACTGGGATGTTTTACTATTAGAATTCTCCGAGGAACATGAAGAAGCTGTCACTATTTCAAAGTCCTCGGTCCTACTGGGCCATGGTGTTGGAAATGATTTTCTACAGATTTTCCTGGTTTTCACAAAAGTTTTTCTTAGGGACTGATTTTGCTATTCGAGTGTGGCTTAAATATTGTTATTGCATAACCAGATTCCTTGAGTGAAGTCAGTTTGTGTGAGGGTTTTCCTTTAACTCTTAATCACACACTCATCTTCACCCACAATGGTGCCTGCATTGCCAGATGTATCCAGGAACCCAGTCAGAAGCCCACAGTGCAGGGATTACCAATTACCAATTATGGACACTAGAATGAAATCCTCTTAACTACACACCAGCGCAGATGTGGTTTCACCACGTCACATACTAACACTCCTCAACCTCCATCAGTTGAGACAAAGCCTGAAATCGTCTTGTTTTGTTTCTTTATCTGCTAAATATTGGAATGACTACCTGCTGGAGTTCCAACATGTTCACTTACCTTTCTGGAGGTATAATTTTTTATTGAGCCATAACTCACATTCATAAACTTCACTCTTTAGAAGTATACAATTCAGTGAATTTTAGTATATTCACTAAGTTGTGTAGCCACAACTGCTATCTGCTTCCAGAACATTTTTATCCCCCTAAAAAAAATCCCATATTCCTTGTATTTTGATCTTTTTGATCAAATGCAAATTTCACTTATTTATTTGATTAAATTGTGCTAATAACTTTTGGAAATTCAGTGAACAGCATATATATATATAGTATATAATATTATAATAGCTTAGTATTTTTAATGTTTATCTTGCTTATACTTTACCATTTGATCAAGGTTTTACATGTGCATGCGCGCACACACACACACACACACACACACACACACACACTTTAGTCTTGGTTTTGTTAGGGCTACTAGGGCCAGGTTGGGATATTAGTGCCAAGAATTGTAGCTTGAAGGAGTGAGTGGACACAGTGAAGGTAAAAATAACTCTCCTTTATTGAATACATACTGTTTCCCATGTACTATTCCTCACTTATGTGGGCAAATGGAGGCTTATAAAGTTTATGAAACTTATTATCCCTAAGATGGCAGAATTAGCCCACCTTGGTTCACAGCCCAAATTCAAACCCAGGCTCTCCAGATTCAGTGTACATACCCTTAACTACTATGTTCTACTTCCTGCTCTTACCTTGGACATTTAGTGTAATTATACCAACAGCTCTTGATCAGGGCTGTGCAGTGTGCTTTCACAAGTCCTCGTGCAATGCCTCGGATTACTGGATGAGAAGAGACCGCTCCTGTAGGTGAAGTAATCACACAGCTCAACCAACTCGGACAAGCAGCTGGAATCCAGGGTTCTCTCCAGAGCCAACGTGGATGTGTGTTCCCCTACACCATGTTGAGACTTCTTTTTTTGGGAGGGGTTGATTAGGACTTTATTTAGAAAAATGGAAGTATGTATGGAGAGAATATGTATATTATGTTTATATTTAACAGAATATAGGTTCTAAACACTTTACTTATTTATTTATTTATTTTTATTTATTATTTATTTTTTATTATGTTCAGTTAGCCACCACATTTGATGTAGTGTTCAATGATTCATCAGTTGCATATAACACCCTGTGCTCATCACACACATGCCCTCCTTAGTACCCATCACCCGGCTACCCCATCTCCCCCCCCCCCCCCCCGAAACCCTCAGTTTGTTTCCCGGAGTCCAGAGTCTCTCATGGTGTGTCTTCCTCTCTGATTCCCCACCTTCAGATTCCCTCCCTTCCCCTGTGGTCCTCCCTGCTATTCCTTATGTTCCACATATGAGTGAAACCATATGATAATTGTCTTCTGACAGTTCTCTTAGACTTCTATTCCAGGTTTCATAATAACGCAATGCCTTCTATCTTGTATTTATTTGCATGTTTGAATGCCTACATCAGTCTTAGGGTAGCAGATATGACTTGATTTATATGTGTAGTCCCTGTGCTCAGATAATGTATATTGAATGGATGTGTGGATAAATTAAACAATGAGTCTTGCCACGAAGTCACTTGAATTTTCGGTTTCTAGACCTTCTTAAGAGTTTAACCACCAAGATTTTAGTGAAAGAGCACATAAAATAGCTTGATCACACCATTGTTCTCTCTCTCTGTTTTTTTGCAAAAGTAAACTTAATTCCACATACACGTTGAGTAGAATGCTTTTTGCATACACAAAGAAATGTGGTCACAAATAACTTTGGAGGAGGATTAGTCATAACTTGTACCTTTTGTAAGCAAAATGAATGAGGATACTATTAAAAGCTGGTGGATTGGGGCTTTCATTAATCGAATAAAATCTGCAGCTCTTTTAGCCTTCCCCACCCCCAATTCCTTAGCCTCTGTGAATAAAGCAGTGACCTGGGAGTTCTTGAGCCCGCTCCCCCACTCCTTGGAAAGGTCCTGCCAACTCTGCATTGTCCTGTTGGATTTGCAGTCAGATGTCTTATGCTGGCAGGCACTGGGCAGGCAATGAGTTCTTTCCCTGGAAGTTGGGCACAAAAAGACCGGCATGGGAGCAGCCTGTTTTGGGACAGCTGCTCTGGGACAATGCAGTAAGCAAGGCAGAAATTCCTCGGAGCAGAGGGTGACTCGTGGGAGGAGTTCAGTTTGCTAAGTATTGTCATTTGCTGAGAGTAGGTGTGTGCTCAAGAAGGAGTCTTAACCTGGAGGATCATTAACTCTTTCCGTCCACTGGCGAGCTGCGGTGGCTTGGCAAGTTAGTCCCGGAGGCTCCTGCTCAGGAAGGCCAGGGAGGAGGAGTGGAGTCACTTTTTC
The DNA here is from genome assembly GCF_004348235.1 of Phoca vitulina. NCBI lineage: Eukaryota > Metazoa > Chordata > Mammalia > Carnivora > Phocidae > Phoca > Phoca vitulina. The sequence continues at coordinate 50,906,978 of NW_022589711.1, forward strand.
ATGGGGGACCACTTTGAGAAGGGCCAGCACGCTCTGCTCAATGAAGGAGAAGAGAATGAGATGGTAAGATTCTAGCCACACTCCCCTCTTCCCCTTCCCATTCCCCAGCCTCCAATACTGTCCCCTGCCACACACACACACACACACACACACACACACACACACATATGCGCGCGAGCGGGTACGCACACTCTCAGACACACTCATGTGCTTCTCTGCAATTTGACTCTGGTATTATGTGAGAAAAGGTAGTGTCCAAGAGATTTCTCTGTCCCGTAAGTGTAATCTCTGACAGCAGAAATTTGCTAGGATGAAAACATTGTATTCATTTTATCAAGAAGGGATAGACACAGAGAGAGAAGCACAATACCACTTTATGATGCATTTTTGAGCCTCACGAGTCTAGCAAGTTCTGTTCAGAACTTTAATAATTTCAGCAAACCTCTAATGTTGGAAGCAGTGTATTCCTTGATAGGAAGAAGTGGAAGAGCAACTGTGAGGTAGGAATGCGGCTGAGTCTCTGATTGTCTTCTCTTCTCACATATGTGTTCCCAAAGAATGCTGGGTGGGGAAAACATAAAATATTAACAATTATCAGCCTATACACTTTTCTGTTTACTTCTCAAATTTTGCTTGTAGGTCTCTAGTTATGGAGATTGGTTACAGACAACTTTCTGTATGTAGTTCATTGTCTCTTTTATTTTAGATGTGCTCTCCTCTGGGGAACTATAGGAAAATCAGAGATGATTCTTATGCTCTTGCTGAATTTAAGCTGTATTTCTCAATTACAGAGTAATCAAGAGAGAGTTAGAAATGTGTACTTTTGGTTAATAAGGCCTTTCTGCTAATTGTGTTATGCCCGTAGTGGTGTAATTAAAATGCCATACTCCCATTCTATAATAGCATTTTATCTTCCTGGAATTAATATAGAAATAACAAACCCAAAAGATATTTATTTAAATTTTTTCTTGGCTAATTGCTTTAGCCCTGACTATTAAATTCTTTGTTCCTGAACTGGTCTTTCAAGTTTAATCTGCTTACCTGTTCCTATAGCAACAACATTTTTTTGGACCTTCAAGAGTAGATCCCTTGTGCTATCAAAGCTGAAAAAATTGTAAGGGAATAAAAGGCACCCAAATGGACATGAGCTTCTTAACCATCTCCTTACTTCTTTCAGATTGGGCTGCCGAATGACAATTATCTTTAGGCCCTACACAAACATCCCTCGAAATGACTTTCTAATGCTATGTTGGCTATAGTCCTTACTTCTCCAAAGTGTTTTCTTTGGAGAGTCAATATTCTATTATTGTCTGTATTCAGTTGACAATTTGACCCTCATCTGGAATGCTCTTCACCGGAAGGCAGGGGCTCCTCCCTCACATCCTCAGATGGAAACACACCCACTCTTTTCTCATACACTCATTTCTGCTCTTTGACAATTTACCACTCAATAGTCATTGAGAGTCATCCACTTGCTAGCAGACATTCCCAGTACTGGGGAAACGACTGTCCTTCTTTAGCCTACACACTGCAGCGTGGCGATTTTGTTCAGACTTCATCTTCATAATGGCACTGCCTAGTGAGTCAGGGTGTCCACTTCATGTTGTATGCAGCTGAAAGTCCAGTTAGGAGAGGACCTTTGGTATGGAAAGGGGACTCTGTGTTTTATGGACTGGACTCGTCTGGCCAGCGGTCTCAGCAGAGGTGAAGCCATTAGTATGCAGTCTTGAGCTCTCCATCTTTTTCCGCCCGGAGAAACCTGGCCACCTGCCTGTTGCTGTGTCTGACTCTGTCCCTTTGTCACTCACTACTCCATTCCCCATGCCCCCTTCGCCTATCGCTGTAAACTTGCAAAATTCTGAAGATCTCTTTTTATTTATTTGGTTTTGATAGAGTACAATTGACATACAATGTCGTGTTAGTTTCGGGTGTACAGTATAGTGATTTGACAATTCTCTACATTATGAAATGCTCACCACAATAAGTGTGGTTACCATCTGTCACCAGACAATGTTATTACAATTTTAGTGACTATATTCCCTATGCTGTACTTTTCATCCCCGTAACTTTTTCATTTTATAACCAGAAGTTTGTAGCTCTTTGTCCCCTTCACCAATTTTGCCCATTCCCTCAGTGCCCTCCCCTCTGGCAACCACCAGTTTGTTCTTTGTGTTTATGAGCCTGTTTTTGTTTGTTTGTTGGTTTTATTTTGTTTTTTAGATTCCGCATATGGGTGAAATCATATGGTATTTGTCTTTCTCTGTCTGACTTCACTTAGCATAATACCTTCTACGTCCATCCATGGTGTTGTGAATGGGAAGATCTCACAAAAATTATCAAGATATCTTCAAGATATTCCATGTGTTTTTATAGTGAGTTTTAGTTTACCAAGTATTTTCTTGGCCACTTGCTAATTTGGTTTTTACTATACTTTGTGAGGTACATGCTATGATTTCCACTTTAAAGATGAAGAAATTGATGCACTGAGAATTTGCTTGTCTAAGGTGGCATCAGCCAATAAGTCCAGGAGCTGAGGCACCACATTAATTAAGTTGGCACCTCTTTTGTCTCTGGACCTAAACATAGCCCAGTGATACCTTTTTCAGTTCTCCAGGACATTATACTCTTAACAGAACACACTTCCTCCCTTAAGATAACAGAGCTTAGGAGAATGTCTGATCTTAGATTCCCCAGGATCTATTTTGTTATATATAATTTGTAGACTTGTATTTCCTGAATAAGTCTGTCTCCTCTGGCTTGAATTTTAATCCCTTTTAGAAAGCCAAAAAATTGTCTAGAAGTGTGTCACATCAAAGTGTTTATAGTTTCTTGCTTTATAATATACACCATTTGGACCTTTGCAGAAGACATTCCTCCAATGATAGAAATGACTTCAGATTTCAAGAAAAAACAACATTCTAGGGTTTAGCCCTCATGTCAAATGAAGAACAGGAATATTTCCAGGCCTAACGATGCCTGGACTGTCTTCCATTCTAGAATAAAAGAAAGAGGAACTAAAGAGCAACGCTAGGTGATATGAAAGTAATATTCTTAAGTGCAAAATGAGACAGGAGTCAGGAGAAGAAAGAATTTGTTCAAAGGACAAGGAAGAAAAGGGGAGAAAGTAACCTTGAGAGCAGGTTCACCCAGATGACTGCCTTGTAGCCTCAAAGAGCAGACTGATGCCTAGCCAGTGCTGCAAGTGGATCAGAGGCCTGGCTCTCACTAGTCTTGGGCTAGTCACTTGCTGCTTTACCCTGTTTCCAAATCTGTCCAGTAGGAATGGTCTTTCCTACTCTACTGTCTCATAGGGCTTTTATGAGGATGAGCTGAAATAATCTCTGAGGAAGTGTTTTGAGAAATATAAAATTCTAAGTGAGTGTAAGCTGCTATTATCTAAACAAAGATAGGAAGAATCAGGGCTTCAGAAATTAACCAGTTGAATAACTACTAACCCCGAAGTGAGGTCATCTCTTCTCATTAAATAACCACAAGTAAGGACTGTATACTTTTACTCACAAGCTATAGTGACCATTTATAAATGGAGAGGAGCTGAACTACCTTATACCCAACCTTGTAGTGCTTACTTTGGGAAAACCTCAACTCTTCTTCGAACTAACTTCCAATCAGGAGTATCAGATTGCCTGGGAGCTCGAATTCCTTTGAATTCTGTGGATACATATTTATGTTTTGAAATGCCTTAGAAATACTAAGTGCTCGGGTGCTTGGGTGGCTCAGTCGGTTAAGCAGCTGCCTTAGTTTGGGTCGTGATCCCAGGGTCCTGGGATAGAGCCTCGGGCTCCCTGCTCAGTGGGGAATCTGCTTCTCCCCTTTCCCTCTGCTCTCTCTGTCAAATAAATAAATAAAATCTTAAAAAAAAAAAAGAAATACTAAATGCCCATTTCCTTATACCATGACTTAACAAAGTGGTTAATTGATTAATATCATGGTTTAATTGTTTAGAACGCTGCTCACCGTTATCCTTCGTTACACCCTAATGAAACCATACTCCTTTTGGGGAAGTGCTTTATTTTTATTCTAGTGAGACTTTTTTTTTTTTTAAAGATTTATTTATTTATTTGAGAGAGCGAGAATGAGAGAGAGAGAGAGTACATGAGAGGGGGGAGGGTTAGAGGGAGAAGCAGGCTCCTTGCCGAGCAGGGAGCCCGATGCAGGACTCGATCCAGGGACTCCAGGATCATGACCTGAGCCGAAGGCAGTCGCTTAACCAACTGAGCCACCCAGGCGCCCAAGTGAGACTTGTTTTTAAAAGTAATGTTCCCTGATTTTTTTCTTTCCTAATTTCTAGCAAATAAGAAAGAAAATAAAACCCTTGATTTTTCTGATTATAAAGATAACATATGTTCACTATAAAAATATTGAAATGACATATAAAAATCTAAAAAATGAAGTAAATATGATTTATAAATCTTCCACTCAGACACGATCAGTATTGTTGACCCTCCTTCTAAAGACTTATAAAAGATGAATCCACAAAATTCATCTAACTCATCTAATAGACAAAACTTTCTAATTTTTTATTACATTTTAATATTCTCTATACCGTTCTGTTTATTTACGTCTGTGTATCTGTATCATGGGAATACTACATAGTGGTGTGCTACTGTTCATCTCTTTCAACTCCATATTCAGTAGCCTGAAATGAATAATGTTGGGAGTATTTATGCCGTAGAAATTGGTAAATGCTACCCAGGACTTGAGTCTTGCCCCACCTGAAGGCCAGTTGTTAAATATTTACCAGCATACCACTGAACATATTATTTCTTTAAGACTTCCCTTTTCCCCCGATACATGTCTAAATACAGTAAGCATGTTGTATTTGGATATCATCTGTTTATTTGTACTATGCATCATGCCAAAACACAATAAAAGCAATCATAGTCTATTCTAAAAAGCATGCATACACATATTCACAAATATATTTTTTTAAACAAAAAATGGAGTCATTCCATCTATATGTTTTTTAAGCTGTCCTTTTCATTACACCTAAGAATTTATAATGCCTATATTTTTCTCTTGAGAATTGTAGCTCCACATAACTATTTTAACATTTAAATTGTATCTGGATGAACTATGCTATATTAAGCAAATCTCTCATGTTGCACGCTTTGTTAATTCTAAATTTTTGGGCTGTGATGGACAGCTTTGTACATGTAATTTCACATATTTGTCAGATTATTTCCTTAGAATAAAGTCCTAAAAATAGCATTGATGCACAAAAGGGGATGTGTGTTTTAAATTTTGATTGATACGTAATGCTAAATTGCCTTTCAGAAGATTGTGCTTTTACCAATTTACACTCTGACTAGCACTCTTTTTTGAGAATACTTGCTTTTTCTACCATACTTGCCAATGTTGAACATTATCAATCTTTTTAACTTGGGTTCACCTGCTATATGAAAATGATACTTTATGGCTGTATTATTTCTGCATTTCCTTGATTTGAAATTGAGCACATCTCAATAAGTTTATTAGCATTTGTTTTTTTGACTAGACTCTCTTAATGTTATAGCTCATGTTTTATCAACTAGTAGACTGGTTAAGTAAAACCTGTTGAATCGGGAAAAGCAAGAGAAACTCTCTTTGAACTTCCATGTCGTTTCTGAGAGTAAGAAGTTAGTACTGCCCTGAGCGCATAATAAGGCGGCAGGGTGGTGTGTGGTCTTTGCCACATTGGAAGCCCCATCGTGCCTTCAGCATGAGCAAGGGACATCTGTCCTCACCAATTAACTGGCTCACTTTCACAGCTGATGTTTGTCTTTTCTTCTCTAACACCAGGAAGCAAAAGCACCTCCCCCCACCTCAATAGCCACTTATTTATTATGCTCCATGAGCACCTCCGAGTTGTTTGCCAATGTTAACTAGTGAACCCACAGATCTCATAGTGGGGGAATTGTGTTCAGACTGAGACATTTTGTCAGTTGAAATGTTCAGGAAGCTGGGCTACTGGCCAAGTCTAGTGTCTTTATTCTTGATTCATTGCTGCAGAACTCCCATGAAGTCAACTCATCTTTGATATAAACTCTTGAGGGGTAACATTTAACTGCTTTTTGAGGACAGGGACCCTGCTTAGTTCACCTTTGTATGGCCTCCCCCTTCCCTTTCCCACTATTCCCAGAATTGTGTATAGTGCTTGGCACAAACAGTCAGGGTATATTTGATAGCGTAATTCCAAGCTCCATTAACCTGTAGTTTTGCATTCTGAGAAGAACAGGGAGACAGCAGGGCTTAAAAGGAGAAACAGTTTAAATAATAAAAAACGAAACTTAGTTAGGAAATTTTGTGTTATTTATTTGGAATGGCCAGTCATTTTGTGAATTTATCAATTGACTCCTCTTTCCCCCAAGCACAAACAAAGCTTATTCTTCGGAGTTAATTAACCATACTATACTATTTTTCTATGAGATACTTTATGCTATCCTTTTATCCGTTCATGTATAAACTCAACAAATATTTACCAAATGCTTACTCTGTGCCAGGACTTCTCTGTGCTAACCAAGGAGGATTTTGAGTGAATAGCAAAAAGCTTTTGTTTTTAAGGAGTTCACAGTCGAGCGGGCAGGACTGAGTACATAATTTGTGGGGCCCAGTGCAAAATGAAAATGAGTTGCCCCTTGTTCAACAATTATTAAGAATTTCAGGATGGCTCTAGCAGAGCATTAAATCGAGTTCAGGGCCCTTTTGCGAGCAGGGCCCTGTGGGATTAGACAGACACGTGGCCATGTAGCTGGCCCTACAAGTGGGGCAGCCAGGAGTGCAAACTCAATGAAACTGTGATAAAACAGGTGCCACTGAGGGAGTCACACACACAGAGCTGTGGGGGCACAGAATAAGGAGCAGCACAGTCAAGGGGGGAGATGGCATCTAATTTCCCTGGAGGGGTAGGTGAGGGCCTGAAAGTGAAAGACTTTATAAGACACGCTCACAAGTGCACATTTTATCTTTTCCAATGATTCCCAAACACTGGCCCATGAAAAAAACTGTACCAGAAACAAGTTGGGGAGTATATAAAGAGAAGATTCAGTGTGCAACTGCAGCCTTGACGTAGAGGATGCTGAGTAGAGGAGGGATTTGAAAGATACTTAGAAATTAGAATTGAAAAGACTTCATAATCCATAGACTGTGGGGTAAGAGAGAAGGGGTGAATAGGATGAGTAGGACTAAGGATGTCTTTAAGGTTCCTAGTCTGTACAATGGGAGGAGGTGACGCAAGTGCTGAATCCCGCAGGGAAAAGTAGGAACAGGTTGGGAGTGGAAATGGCTACAGCAGTAGCAGATACTTAGATGGTGATTGATCTGGACCAGGAACTTTACATATAGTAATGTATTTAATTCTCTCAGAAACCTTAAGAGGAATTATCATCTCTCTTCTGCACATGTAGGAACTGAGGTGTAGAGAGGTTAAGTAACTTGACCAAGCTCATTTGGCTAAGTATATGGAAGGCTATGGCTTAAGACCCCAGTTTAAACATAACAGTTTACTGCCTCTTTTCTTTCTTTCTTTCTTTTTTTTTAAGATTTATGTATTTATTTTAGGTGGGGAGGGGCAGAGGGAGAAGGAGAGAATCTCAAGCAGACTCCATGCTGTGCGCGAGCCCGACGCGGGCTGATCCCATGGCCCCAAGATCCTGACCTGACCTGAAATCAAGAGTCAGTCACTTAACTGACTGAGCCACCCAGCCACCTTGGTTTACTGCCTCTTACTTTTGCTAAATTCTGGATGCACTGTTTTAGTTGTTAATGGTGGCAAAAATGGCAGGGCATAAATGAAAGAAACACAACATTAGGAGACTGGAGACCAGCATTGTTGTGTTGGCTCTGCCATTATTTATTCTTATACCCTTAAAGCAAATCATGGTCACATCTCTTTCGCTTTGTCTCATTTATAAGGTGGAAATAATAATACCTTACTAGTTTGAACCAGGGACCAATGCAGGTGGTTTCTTGAGGTCCTCTCCAACACACACAAGGATATGATTTCAAAAGTTTTAAAACAGGTAGATAAAATCACTATGAAATGTCTTAGGAAATTTAAGTGACACTTTTGATTTTTTTCAAAGCACTCTGAGTTTTTAGTCAAGGAAAGGAGAACATATCTGGAGATATCAAGTGGGAACTGGAAATTTATGGCAGTTGTTATGTGAATTAGTTATGAATAAAGAGTAAATCCATTGGTAAACGATTAACCAATGCTGAACCCTATAGGGTCCTCAGGCCTACAGAAACAGAGCACAGGAACTTGACCTTCAAAAGCATTGGTGCATTGGTGATGTGTCCAGATCCATTCCTGGGTGCCATTTTCAAGTCTTTGTCGCTATTTTAAAGCTTTGTGAAGACTAGCCAGAGTGGGGTCCCCTACCTCCGTGGCCTACAGCTATTTCTGGATGCCTGTCATGTAAACCTCGGTGAGCTGTCTGAAACCACAGCCTGGGTAGAGATGGAAGGCAGCTCAGAACACTGCCTCCTCAGTTCTATCCTCAGCCTAAGGCTACTCTTCTGGACAATGAGCACAGCTATGCCCTAGATGCCTCCTCAGAAATCAGAGCAGAGAGGAGGCCCAGTGTACTGCATACTTTCCAGAGAAATATGTCCCTCAGGGTAGGACACTTTCTGATTTTCGTGGTTGCATACACAGGGCTCTGGCTGGGACTGTAAGATTTTAGCATTTCCAGAATCTATTAGCATCTTGGAGCCATGGATGGAGGATTTTGAAGCTCTGGTACTCAAGTCTCAGAATCAGTAGAGATGATACTATGATATCAATGTTTTGAGGCTAGTTCAAAAACAAAAGGATCCAAGAAATGAGTTTGGCTAGATAAGTGGTTACTTTTACTTGCTTTTTAGTGGAAAAATAAGGTTGATTTTTATGGCACACATTTACCTGCAACTTTGCTCTGTTTCAACTTGGAATCATCAAGCAAAGTAAGGATCTTCAGCTTGGAGACCAAGCCACCCTGTGTAGGTTTTTCCTTTAGCCAATTTCAACAGGCAATTACTTACATGCCATTTGCTCTGCTTACCCAAATGTGGTCTGCTTGTTTTTCCAGAATACATTATGTACTTTCTTTGCCAGGGACATGTCTCCACCTTGATACCTGGCCATCTGAGTCCTGCCTATTCACCAGAAGCCATCTCAAATCTGATTCCCTTCCTAAAGGCCATCTGGGAGCACCTGGGTCACACTTCATCACTTGCTTGTCTGGAGTAGATATGAATGCCTATCTTGGCAATTTTCACTAGGTTTTATAGTAGAGTCATGTGTTTATCCTTCTCCCCCAACGTTGTGAGTTGTTATCAGCAGATATGGGCCTTATTTCATGTCTGTATCTTATGTGCAACACTGAAGTTACTTAACATGTTTCTGATAAGGTGAACTGAAGATGTTTGTGCACATCTTAAAAGAGTTTTTATCTTCTTTACGAACTCTTGAGTGGTCAATGCCAATTTTACAAAAGGAAACACTGAGAAATTATATAATTTGTCCAAGTCTGGAAGCTAAGAAGCAGCAAAAACAGATCTGGAACCTAGGCAGCTGGACGCCAAAGCTCCTACTCTAACTGCCTTAGGCCTTTGACGTGGCCTCATGTTACTACTACCACCACCACTGCTATTACTACTATTGCTGCTACCACTACTGTGACCACTTCAACAACTGCGTAAATAAGCCCAAGACCATATTAGTTTAGCAGCTGTTTTATACTTTGTACTCATTTTACGCTTGTGAGAGACAAAGCTTCCAGGTCTGTTTTTACAAAAGTCACAGCTCTCTGATCTTTTGGGCACAGAAGGAAACAGGGGCACAGATGCTGGAATCAGATCAGCCCTCAGTGCGTGTCTGCATTACTGAAGTGGTCTCTCCTTGTGCTCTCACCCCTCCCCCCGGGGTGGTCTCCTTGGCTTGTCACTCAGTGCTAAGCTTCTAGTAGGGGTAGAGAAGGTTCCCCGTTGCCCTCGTTCTACTTAGTCTTGGGCAGTCCGTTTGTGTCTGGGCTTAGAGGAGTGGGAGTGGTGCTTTATTAATATTCCTGTTCGTCCTCTGCATGGCAGCTACCTCTGTCTTTTATCTGAAGTTGGCTTCAGGTGGGAGTTTTCTGCCCTCTCCTAGCAGTTACCTGGGCTTGATTTTGTAGAATCTTGGCTTCAGGATGGTAAGTTGTAGAAGCTATTTGCTTCTATCCTTCATCCAGCATCAATTGATTTTTGCCTTCATCCTGGTAGAGGATTTCTTACTTAGAAGTAATTGACCTGTGTTCATTTGGGCCATAATGGTTTTATTTTCAAACTTTACTTGGGGCCCTCTGGTAACTGAAAATATTACATATCCTCAGGTACTATACCAGTGGAAAAAAATTGCCCTTCTTTCAAGAGTCTCAGCAAAATGCTCGTTTTGTTTTCTAACTGGCTCTGATTAGATCATCCCCCCCTCCTTTTAAAGATTTTATTTGTTTGACAGAGAGAGAGAGAACAGGTGAGATCTTGACCTGAGCTGAAGGCAGACGCTTTTACTGACTGAGCCACCCAGGCACCCCGATCATCTCCCTTTTCAAACTTATTAGTGGGGCCAGAAGAATACCAAGCTCTTAGTTACACGTCCACGTCTGGAGTTAGGGTCAAAGTTAGCTCTACATGAAGCACAGCTGATGATGAGGAAGTGGTGGTGTGACAGAAAAAAGTGAATGAGATAAGTGGGGATTGAGTGGTCTCAACAAAAAAATACAAATGGATAAACAGAATGTCTAATACGATAGTCAATAAATAATAGTTTAATTGAACTGAACAGATAGTGTTTAAAGTGGACAGGTCCCCTACATGATTATTTTTGCTAGAGAGAATATAAAATTTAGAGCTCTCCTACTGGTATTTTAGATATCTGTGAAGAAGTAGAAAAGGACCTTTAAAACATACATATTTATTTTTCAGATGTTAAAAGTGAAACATATTTAGTGATTAAAATGTGTGTAATACTGGGGTGCCTGGGTGGCTCAGTTGATTAAGTGGCCAACTCTTGATTTCGACTCAGGTAATGATCTCAGGGTCCTGGGATGGAGCCTCTGGTGAGGCTGCTTGCTCAGTGGCTAGTCTGCTTGGGGTTTCTCTCTCCCTCTCTCTCTGTCCCTTCCCTGCCTCTTGTGTGCGTGCACACGCGTGCGCCCCCCCTCAAATAAATAAATAAATCTTAAAAAAAAATAAATAGAATGTGCTCAACACAGATGTAAAAGAAGAATCATGATTATTCCATCACCCAAGGTACATGTCGTTAGTGTTTTATCTGATGTATTTGTCTTCCCGTCTTTCTTGTTTGTGCCTCACCTTATTTCAATTAAATTTGAAATTGTACTGTATACTTTCATGTTGTCTCTCTTTACTTAATATTATTACGTATATTTTTCCTCATATTATTAAAATACTTAATAAATATTATTTTAATGCCTATATAATATTTAATAATTACCCTATTCTTTTATTCAAAGATTGCTTTCTATTTGTTACTACTACTAATATTGCAGTGAACATACTTGCATACAAGTCTTTATTCTGTGTTTTGCATAAGTTAGAGGGATTGCTTTTTTTTTTTTTTTTTAAGACCAAGAGTCTTTCTTAGTGGCCTAAAATCATACCTTTGGAGGTGTGCACATTCTTTCAAAATCCCTCTTAGCAGTAGACATCTAGGCTAATAAGGAATTGCCAGGATGGGATCTGCTTCTGATGCTCAGAAAGGCCGTGTTTGCCATTGTCTATCCCAGAGAACTATGAGGAGAGAGTGTGTACTAGGAAGTTGTGAAGCTTCTGTTTACTTAATGGTTTTTCATGCAGAAAGCATCATGTGCATATAAAGGGTCAGTTCTGACCATAGCAGACGACGAGGCTCTAGTAACAAACTGCGGGCCCTTTATATTTCATTTCAGAAAATTTCCCATGTAGCGTCCTCCTGCTGTTTCTTCTGTAGGAGGAATAAGTAAAAGCTAGAATTCCTATTATTTTGGTAGCAAATTCTATCCCCTGTGATCACAGTTAGAGTATCTGTTCTTTAATAAAGGCCTGATTGTGGGGTCCTTCAACCTTATGGGGAGAAAAATCTAATCATCTTCCTTCTGAACTTTTACACAAGTTCCCAGAACAGGGAAACAATTTTATTTTTGAGTTTTAATATTATTGAAATAATTGCCTACAGAGTATCCCAATTAAAAAATAGCCAATAATATACAAATAAAAGTGGAATATTTTGCTACCCCAAGGGAGGATATGCTTTTCTATTTAATTTTTAATGACTTATTGATCAACTATTCACCGCTGTATCTCCAATGCTTAGAAAAAATATAAATACACAATATGTATTGGTGGATGAATATAGCTAGTTACAGTTACATTCCAAAACTATATAAAATGGCATATATTGGGGCACCTGGATGCCTCAGCCATTAAGTGTCTGCCTTCGGCTCAGGTCATGGTCCCAGGGTCCTGGGATCAAGCCCATATTGGGCTCCCTGCTCGGCGGGAAGCCTGCTTCTCCCTCTCTCACTCCCCCTGCTTGTGTTCCTACTCTCGGTATCTCTCTGTCAAATAAATAAATAAAATCTTAAAAAAAAAAAAAAGAAATAGCATACAGATCTAAAGGTAAATAAGGATTAGAATTCAGAAAAATAGATGATTGAATTATTATACTTCATTTCACCTGTTCCATAGAATCAACTTTCCAATAACCCAAACTTTGTCTTTCTCCTGCTTATTACTTGCCCATCCAAGCTTTCCTAAAATGCCCTCAGAAAAGGAAACTTAGCATGACAAGTCATTTCCTTGTGAGACAGAATGACTATTGTAAAGACTCTTCCTATGTTGAACTGAAATATGGTTCCATTAACCTGAATTCATTAGTCCTACTTCTTTTGCCTTTTGGGGCCACCTGTCAAAAATCAACTTCCTATTCTCAGGCATTTAAAAGTTGTTCCTATATGTCCCCCATCTTCATCCCTCCTGGCATCTCTTCTTCAATCTAAACACACTCAGTTTCTTCAACCACTCTTCATGTGGCATAGTTCACATTTATTGACTACTTACTAGGTCCTGTGCCCATTGCTTAGCTCCTCCATGTGATACTTTATTCACAGTAACCTCATTGGGTAGATACTCTCACTATAGGCACAAAGACCAAATGTTTCCATTGTTTCTCTGTGGCAGGGGTCCACAAACTATTGACTGTGGGTGACATCTGGCTCACTGACTTATCTGAAAATAAAATTTTATTGGAAAACAGCCTCCTGCATTTGTTTACAGATTGTCTCTGGTTGCTGTTGTACTGCAATGACAGAGCTGAATGGTTGTTAGAGAGAACACGTGGCTCATGAGGCTGAAAATATTTTCCATCTGGTACTTCACAGAAGAAGTTTGCTGAGCCTACCCTTTTCCTTCTGATCTCTCTCTTTTTTTTTTCTGATCTTATTAAAAATTTTTTTTTCTTTATTGCCATACTAAAGTGTTACTTGTTAGGGTTGTCCAAGTTTTGCATCCACCAGTGATGGTTTAGGAGAGCTCTGGAAAGGCTTGGGCTGGGTGGCGTTTAAGGATTTAAATGGCTGTCAGTGTGGTCAGTAGATATTTACAAACTGCTGTGGTGGAAAGTGCCCTGTTTGGAAGCCTAGGTTCTTTCTTTTTTTTTTTTTAAATTTTTTATTGTTATGTTAATCCCCATACATTACATCATTAGTTTTAGATATAGTGTTCCATGATTCATTGTTTGTGCATAACACCCAGTGCTCCACGCAGAACGTGCCCTCCTCAATACCCATCACCAGGCTAACCCATCCTCCCAACCCCCTCCCCTCTAGAACCCTCAGTTTGTTTTTCAGAGTCCATCGTCTCTCATGGTTCTTCTCCCCCTCCAATTTCCCCCCCTTCATTCTTCCCCTCCTGCTACATTCTTCTTCTTCTTTTTTTCTTTCTTAACATATATTGCATTATTTGTTTCAGAGGTACAGATCTGAGATTCAACAGTCTTGCACAATTCACAGCGGAAAGCCTAGGTTCTTTCTAATCTGGATTCTTCCATTAATCGTTCATTTTGTGTGAGGAGTTTCCCCTTGCTGGGCCTCTGTTTTTTTTCCATCTCTAAATAGATCTAGATCTATAGGATCTGTCTGATGTAGTTACATACTTATCTTCATTTTGAGGTTGCCCAGACCCTTACTTACCAGCATGAACATTGGTGACCAGATATATAAGAAGCTTCCCCTGTTGGAAAGAGTACAGCCATGTATAACCAAGAGCCAGTGGATCCTTAGATTTCCCAAATTATGGAATTTCAGATAGAGAAAGTCACTCAAAGATAATCCAGTCCAACACATTCATTTTTTTAAAGTTATTTTTTGTAAAGATAATTTTAGATTCGCATTCAGTTGCAAGAAATAATACACAGAGATTCTGTGTATGCTTTACCCATTTTCCCCATTGGTAGTATCTTGCAAAACTATAGTAAAATATCACAATCAGGGAATTCACTCTGATAGGTCAAGGTACACAACATTTCCATCATCACAAGTATCCTTCGTTTTGCCTTTTTATAGCCACATCCATTTTTTTCCCCATCGATCCCTACTCCTTAAGCCCTGGCAACCACTATTCTGCTTTCTGTTTCTGTAATTTTCTCATATCAAGAATGTTATATAAATAAGATCATACAGTATGTGAACTTTGGGATTGACTTTTTTTACCCAGCATAATTCCCTAGAGATTGATCTAAGTTGTTTTGTGTATCAATAGTTCATTCTTTTTTATTGCTGAGTAGTTTTTGGTGATATTTCATGGTGCCATGGTTTATTTAAACCATTAATCCGTTGAAAGACGTAGTTGTTTCCAGTGTTTGGCTATTATGAATAAAATTGCTGTAAAAATTTTTGAATAGGTTTTTATGTGAGCATAGGTTTTTATTTTTCTGGGATAAATGCTCAGGAGAGCAATTGCTGGGTTGCATGGTAGTTTCATGTTTAGTTTTTAAGGAAACGACCAAACTGTTTTCCAGTGTGGTTGTACTATTTACATTCCCATTGGCAATGTATGAGTGATCCTGGTTCTCCAAATCCTCACCAGCATTTGCTGTTTTCACTATTTTTTATCTTAACCATTCTGACAATTTATCTCTAACCATTCTCTATATAGCTATATAGTAATATCTCATTGTGGTTTCAATTTGAATTTTCTTAATAGCTAATGATTTTGAAGATCTTTTTGTGTGCTTATTTGCCATGGGTATTTTCATGTCTTTTGTCAATTATCTAATTGAATTGTTTGATATTTTACTGTTGAGATTTGGGTGTTCTTTATGTATTCTAGATACTAGTTCTTTATTGAATATGTGGTGGCAATGTGTTTGTAATGTGGATGTCCAATTGCTCCAGCACTACTTGTTGAAAAGGTTATTTTTTTCTTCATTGAATTGCTTTTGCACATTTGTCAAAAATCAATTGGGCAGAGTTATATAGGTCTATTTCTTGTTTTTTATTCTGTTCCATTGATCTATGTGCCAGTGTTACACAGTCTTGATTAAGGAAGTGTATAATAATTCCTGAAATCAGGTAGACTTGTTGCTTCCACTTCATTCTCATTTTTTCAAAATTGTTTTAGCTGATATAGTTCATTTGCTTTCCATATAAATTTTAGAATAATTTTGTTTATATCTACAAAAAATCTTACTGAGATTTTGATAGGAATTGTGTTAAATCTATATATTAAATTTGGGAGAATTAAAATCTTTGCTTTGTTAAGTTTTCCACACCATGAACGTGGTATATCTCTCCATTTATTTAGAATCTTCTTTGATTTCTCTTATCAGCATTTTATAGTTTTCAAAATGCAAGTCCTGTGTGTGTTTTGTTAGATTTACACCTAAATATTTCATTTTTTGAGAGATTGTAAATGGTCTTGTATTTCAGATTTTGGTATTCAATGTTATAGAAATACAATTAATTGATTTTTATATGTTTATCTTGCATCTTATTACTATGATTAACTAACATTAGTTCTACGAGGTTTTTTTTTTTTGTAGATTCCTTGAGATTTTCTATGCAAACATCTATCACATGCAAGTAGGAACACTTTTAAATCTGTATGCTGTTTGTTTCTTTTTCTTGTCTAGCTACAACTCTTATGTTGAATAAAAGCAGTGAAAGTAGACATCCTCATCTTCTTCCTAATCTCAGTGGGAAAATATTCGCTGTTTCATCATTAAATTTAGTGCTACCTGTATGTTTCTAAAGATGCTCTTTATGAAGTTGAAGAAGTTCGTTTTCATTCCTATTTCCCTAAGAATTTTTATCATGAATGTGTGTGAAATTTTGTCAAAAGTTTTTTTCTGTGTCAATTGTTATGATCATGTGATCTTTAAATTAAAAAAACATTTTTTTAGTCTGTTAACATGGTGGATTACATTGATTGATTTTTGAGTGTTAAAGTAGCTTCCTATCCTTGGAATAAATCCTACTTGGTAATGGTTTATAATTCTCTTACCATATTGCTGAATTCTATTTGTTAATATTTTGTTGAAGATTTTTGCTTCTATGTTCCTGAAGAAGATTGGTCTAGAGTTCCTTTATTTTCTTTCCCCTTCCTCCCTCCTTCCCTCCCTCCCTCCCTTCCTTCCCTTTCTCCCTCCCTCCCTTCCTACTTCCCTCCCTTCCTTCCTCCCTCATTTATTAAGCACTTAATATGTGTGAGTCCCTGTGCAAGCTATTAGGTATACAATGAAAAGTCCTAGGGCTCAATATCTGGTGGAGGATAGACTTCGGTGGGCTGGTGCTCTGACAGAATATACAAGTTTCTGTGAGAACACAGAAGAAGCTACAACCAATTCCTGGATGACTTCAGTGGGAAAGTGCCGATTGAAAAGAATCTAGATGCATGAATAGGAGTTTAGCAGCAAGCCCAGTTAGGGTGAAGGACATTCCAAGTCAAGGAGACACAATGTACAAAGGTACTGAGATGTAAAGGAACAAAGCACATTCCATTCGGAGAACTGAATGCAGCTTGGCAAAGCTGGTGTGCAGGGTGTATGTGTGTGGGGGGGAGTGGGACTGGGAGAACAGAGAGTTGAGGCTGAAGAGATAGCGTGGGGAAGATTAGGAAGAACTCTGCATGCCATTCTAAAGGGATTTAAGGGTTTTAAGTAGGTAACCAACCACACTGGTTTGCCTGGACTTTCTGGACATTAGCACTAAAGGTCACATCCTGAGAAATCCTTCAGTATTGGACAAACTGGATGGTTGGTCACTCTAATAAGGAATTGAAATCAGATGTCTGCTTGAGAAAGGTAACTGTAACAATGTGAACAACAGTGTAGAGAGAAGTGAAACTGGGTCATGATGACTCTTGCAGTGATTCTAGTGTGAGCACTGGTTGAACTAATAAGGCAGGAGTATCAGGGATGGAGAAGAGGAGACCAATTTGAGAAATATCTAGGGGACATGATCACTAGACCTTGGACTAATTAGATGTTGAGGGAGAAGGAGAAGAATATTAAAGAGAATTCCTGGATTTCTGAATCTTATAATTGGATGTGTAGTGGTGGTTGTGGTGGTAATGCAGGGAGAGAGGAGTGTGTGGTTAATGAGTTCAATTTTAAACTTAGGATTAATTCTGACTGAGGAGGCGTCAGAGAGAGAGTCTTATATGAATGGTGTTTTTAAAGATTGCTAGGATTTTTTTTTTTTTTCTGGGAGAGGGTATTGCAAAATTGTGGGGTGTGACTCTTGATAAGTGTTAAAGTTATTGCTTTGGGTTCAAGGCCATGCATGCCCAACAAGCATTGGTAGAACCTTCAGAAGCAGAAGTAGAACTCATTTGAGAGTGTGTGGCAGTTTTTGAAATGTCATAAATGTGCAATATATATATATACAGCCAATTTAATAATAATTCGAAACTGGTAAGATCATTGCCTGAGTCAGAAGAGAGAATACTGCTAGCACTCCAGAGGTTCTCCTGGGGCCTGCCCTAACTATGACCCATCTCTGCTGTCTGCCCCTACTCCATGCAGAAGTGACCTCTCACCTGGCTTGTATAATTATAATTTTCTTGCCTTTAAAAATATTTTTCTAACTATGTATGCATACCATAACAATATTTTTGAGGTTTCTGTGATTGAAATCACACTGATTATATTCTTTTGTGTTTTGCTGCTTTTGCTTATTGGATTGGTGAGATATATATTACTGCACAAAATTATAGTTTATTTGCATTGTGTCAGAATATATCATTGTAAGACTATACTTTCTAAAAAGTCAATTCTATTGTTGATGGACTTTTGGATTGTTTCCAGCTTTGAATTTTTCTTGTTTGTATTTCCTGGTACCCGGGTATACCCAGTTACTCCTGGTAACTCTGGTAAAGTTTCTGTAGAGGAGATACAAGTAGAAGTGCTGAATCACACACTGTGTGTATCTTTAACCTCACTGTGTAATGCCAAAGTGCTTTCCAAAGTGGTCTTGACAATTTATTTCTCAACAGCAATGCTCAGGAAGGATTCCTCATTCTGAAAACGAGTGGTGACCATTGTTCTAGCGAATGCTTTCAACTCACTTCCAAACTGTGGAAAAGATTTCCGGCCTTCTTAATGAGAGAGCTTGGTAATCTAGTGCTTTTCAAAATGATTTTTATCTATGCAGGCCCTGTTTAGGCATAAACTTGTAATGGAAATCAATATACTTATATCGATTTTATGTTGTTTGAACAGGTAGAAATGGAGTTGTTCTGGTTGAAAGGGCAGTGTTTGGTGCGTGCGTGTGTGCTAAGTGGGAGGGAGCTCAGAGTACACCTGCTGGGCCCCAGCCTAATGTCTGGCACATGGTGTAATTATTAGTAGAGTTGTCTGAAAATGGAACAGCCTTTCCCAGGAAGTAGAGTTTGCTTCATTGGAGGTGTGGGAGTTTCACATTATGAAAGAAATATGAGATCGGGTTATCTCTGATCTTTCTCTCTCTCAGAGTTCATGACAGCATACTTCTCCCTCTTTCATTTTCTAAAATCTTATGGTAAGTAACAAATAATCATACCTGGGGAGAAAGATGAATAATAATACTTAGGGATACAATTTAGGGTTGGGATAAATTCTCTATTGGTCAAAGAGTAGGAGGCTGACTTTGGAAGGAGATCATTGCTTTTCCTCTGCTCTCTCTCTCTCTCTGTGCTTTTATCTGAGAATTCTCTTAAAATCTCAGCTTTTGGGGTGCCTGGTGGCTCAGTTGGTGAATATCTGACTCTTGGTTTCGGCTTAGGTCATGATCTCATGGGTCATGATCTCATGGGTTGTGAGATTGAGCCCTGTGTTGGGCTCTGTGCTCAGCAGGGAGTCTGCTTGAAGATTCTCTCCCTCTGCCCCTCCTGCCACTCTCTCTCTTTCTTATAAATAAATAAATCTTTAAAAAAGTCTCAGCTTTCTTCCCTGAAAAATGATGTTTGACTGGATGTTTGCTCTGATTCATCAGGTGTTAATAGTCAATGATTACCATTTTTGGCCTCTCTGTTTACCAGTCTAATAATATTCCAATCTAAGGAATTAACATATAATTGGTGCCATTGGTGCATTCAAACAATATCTGTGGGCCTATCGTGTCCTGGGAACTGTTCTACTCTGTGACAGGGATCCAGCAGTGAACAAGATAGACCAAAGCTCTGCTCTTGTGGAATTTACATGCTAGGAACGGATCACAAAAAAATAAACAAATAAAAATATTAGATGGAGATAAGGGCTTGTAGAGGTTTAAAATAGGATGATATGCTAAAGAGTGATTGGGTGGCTTCCTGAGACCCTGTGGTCAAGGAAGCTGAGATCTTAATGTTAAGGAGGGGCCAGACACGTCAGGGCATACCTCAGGGTTTAATAATTAACCTTAAGTCTAATTGCCCTCATAATAACAACAGCCTCTATTCGAATAATGCTTCTACCACTGTTATTCCATTTCATTGTCATAACAGTTTTGTGAACATTAGTGTTCTTAACTTTTAGATGGGGTAATGACTTCCGGATGATAAAATTAGTAAGTGGCAAAATGAATGCCAGTCTTGAACCCAAGTGTTTGGCCTTTAAATGTGGCCTTTTCCCCTGCCCTGCCCAGTCTTGGATCTTCTTTATCCTGTTCAGTGAGTAGGCTGCTCAGACAAGTCAGGAGTCCCACATACTGACCTGTCTGTGCTTTGTCTTACGTCACTCAGACATCATTAGAAGAGAAGTTTTAATTTCAGCACCACACGAGAACCTAGGAAATGTCTCTTGCCCAAGATCACCAGACCAGAAGATTAGGATGTTGCTGGCAGAAACCACTGTCTGGTTGCTGGGTGGAGTCCCTCTTGCCTATTTCTTCTCCCTCTGCAGTTTGAGCTTGTGAAAACTTGTTTAAGGGGAATCTAGAACTTGTCTGGGCAGCACCTCCACTAGCTCAAACATTAGCAATTAGCAAGAGTTCAAGCCATGTCCCCCATGACACTTGTCAAATGAGGATGTCAGAGAGCTAAGGATGGAATGCCTTCGGGAGAGGCAGACTGGGGTTGGGAAGGAAACAGTTTTAAGTAAGAAGGACCTGGCTCTGTTATCTACCAGCAGGGTGACTAAGGGTACATTCTTTAACTTCTTTGAACCCCACCTTCCTTATTTCTTGCCCATGGCTGAAAATAACTTCCTTATAGAGTTGTGAGGATTAAATCAGAATGTGGAAGAAAATAAATATTTAGGGTGATAAGGACATACTAGAAGTTTTTTACATGAACTGATTTTTCATGAGCTTCAGCTAAGCTAGATGGACAATTAGGCAGGGTATTACCAACCTGTCTGCCACTGACAGGTGGGACAGTTTGTGTTTCAGCCAGCCAATTGGTGTGACAAAGAGGAGTTTCCATAGCCCAGGCTGGCAGCATCCTGAGCAGAGAAGAAACGCCGCTAAGTCAAAGGACACTAAAGTCCCATACACGTCTCTTCTTCCTGTTCTCATAATCAGATTCTGCCCAGCTAGAAAGGCTGTAGGCAGCAGCCTCTTCCCCTGACTTTGCCTGAGGACACCAGTTTTAGGGAAGCCACGAGAGGTCCACTTGCCGGGTGTGGAGGGGGAAAGATGGAGGTGTAGATTTTAAGGATTCAGCAACTTTTGGCCACTGGCCAGCTGCAGTAGAATACACATCCCTGAATCCCAAAGTCCCTCCCAAAAGTGCATTAACTGGCCTGACATGACTGGGTTAATTCTAACACCACAGTACACTGACTTTCTACCTTAAACTGGCATTTTGTCCTGAAATACACCTCCATATTTTCAGACTCCACACCTTTGCTCGGGGCTAGTTCCTCTGATTGGAGTGACTCTTCTACCTTCCTTTCCTGACTGTTGAAATTCCAATCCTCTCCAAGTCCACCTCGAGGAACAATGCTCCCGGAAAGCGCTTCCTAATTATCATCTCAGTTGGACATCCTCATCTCTTTGAACCTAATAGCATTTTTCTCCCAATGTTCTTCAGATGACACTTAATATTTTCTGCCCAGAATCATATTTTAATTTAATTACTAATTTATTTAATTCATTATCTCCCTTCTAAGCCCCTGGAGGGTGGGAAACTTACCTCTAGCAGACCTACTTTACCCATGGCCTTAGACACAGTGGGCAATTTGAGTCGAACTTAAGGAAAGATGCCTGAAGACTTTATGCTTGGAGGTAGCACCTAAACATTTTTATGATGAATTCCTTAGTTCTGGGGCCTGACACCTGACACAGGTGTCATTCCACTGTTTCCCATAGTAATTGTGTGAAGTAAGGCTTTAGCAAGAGAACCAGGAGTCAATGGCCAGAGAAATGACATTCCAAAGCTAGGAATGAGAGAGAAGTGAGAATCCAGAGCTGGGAGTGAAATTAAGTGACATTCCAACTATTTGTCATGGGATAGTGAATGGTGGACAGGTCACTAGGCTCCTAAGGATCCCCTCAAGGCACAAGCTTGCCATGAGTTAATGGAATTCAACATTGTTAATGGAAAATGGTACTCAGCTGTTAAGTAGTGACGTATTTCTTTATTTCGAAAGTCACTTTTTAGTTGGAGTGGTGATATTTTCTTTATCCATTTCTAAAATAATTTTGTTTTTTTGTAGAGGAATTTCCAAGACTGGGAAATTAGTATAGTTTACTCACAGGTAATTGTGAACACACCTTTTGGTCCAGAGCAGCAGCCTGGGCAGCAGAGGTCTAAATCAGTTTGCTCCTTGCAGTCCAGGCCCCTGTTTTGCTTCTGTTGAAGGTAAGGAGTTTGTGAGACTCAGTCTTAACCTTTAGCATCTTTTTAGCTCCCAGAGACAAACAATAAGGAGGAAGAAAAAGAAAAATGAAAGCGCTTGTTTAAGAAACCCAGCACTAAAGATTAACTTGAGTGTAATGCAAATACATTTCCTAATGACCAAAGCAGAGCAGTATTTTGAGGTTGTTTGTTTCCTTTTCTCCATACCTTGGAATGATTTAATTTTTAGAGAATCCAAGAAATGGATACAGTTAAACTAGGGCTAAGAACAAGAAGAGGAAGTGTTCATTACCTTCCAGACCAATCTTCCTTCCTTCCTTCCTTCCTTCCTTCCTTCCTTCCTTCCTTCCTTCCTTCCTTCCTCCTTCCCTCTTTCCTTCCTTCCTTCCCTCCTTCCTTCCTTCCTCCCTTCCCTCTTTCCCTTAGTACAGTCACTCACTGATTTAGTCATCCATTCAGCACATATTTGCTGAGTGCCTACTACATGCAGATAATGTGCCAGGGGCTAGGTAAACATATTGGAGGAAACAAACTTGAAAGGATCCTGAACTGATAGAAAGTCTTGTGGGGGGTGGAAAAGAGGGAGTTAGAGCAGCAAGCAAAATATACTAAGTACAAATTGTGAAAATGCTAAAAAGGTATTATAAAGGGTGGGTGAGATCAGGGACTTATATAGGAGATTGGCTAAGACCTCTCTGAGAAGAACAGACTTAAAGGAGGCTTCCACAGACGAGAGATAGCCAGCCGTGGGAAGACCCCGAGGCAGAGAAGGGCTCCGGGACTGTGGTTGGCGTGGCCAGGGCAGAATGAAGTGGTGCAAGAGTAGCTTCGTTTGGGGAGGGAGGCAGATGCAGACCACTAGGGCAATTTGCTTTCTCTCTTAACACTTCAGTTTTCCTCATCTGCAAAATGAGCTGCTGCACCCACTACTGATCTTAGTGGGCACTTGTCGTGAAGTGTGAATCCTTTTTTACCATAGATTTCAGTATCAAAATTCTCTATGCCAAGGAGGACATCCTAGGCACTAGGACCTAAAGACTTGCTTAGGTTTGGTGGGGGAAACTCATTACCCACTCAGGTCTCTCAATCTCAGCTTTGTTTGGGGCCAGAGAAGTTTTTGTTGTGGAGGTTGAAGAGTAGCTGTCCTCTGCACTATAAGATGTTTAACTGCGTTGAGGGATATTTAATAGCATTCCTAGCCTTGACCTAGAAGCTATGTCAGTATCACCTCTCACCTAGTTGAGAGTGACCAGAAATATCTCCAGCTATTGCCAAATGTCCCCTGGTGGCAGAGTCACTCCTGGTTGAGAACCACTGGCCTACAGGATGAGGCTGTAACTCTGATGAGTGGGCCCAGTATGAGATGAGAAATGAATCTGACATATGGCCTCAGTGTGGAGGGAAAGAGAAAGCATGGCAGGGACCATGAGAGATAGGGGACCACCTACTCATTTAAAGGGGGGCATCTCTTACTCTGATCAATTCTTTCTTCCTTTTTTCCTTCAGGTGCTCACAATTAGATTGTCCATAATCCTTGGTTCCTGACACTCTCATTGCTTGTCAATGCTGCATTGCATTAATTCAGTTAGCTCTTTAATCAGTTCTTTATAATAAAGTGATGACCCCACCACCCCCAGCAAAAGCTAGGACCTTGACAATAGTCTACATTTGACAATGTGGTCCTGCCTTGCCTCAGTGGGGTAACCATTGTCCTATATTGTGCCTTCATCAATCCCTTGCCTTCATCAATCAATGCTTTCCTTTTGATGTAGCTTTCTTTTATTTAAGTCTATCCCAAAAATACATTTTAAATTTTTGTTGTTTTTAACTTTGTAAAAATGTTTCTATGCTTATGTAATTGTCTGCACTGACTTTTATCACTTACTAGTATGTTACTAAGAGTCATCCACATTGTGGAGTCTTGGCTGGAGCTGATTTGTCTGAAGTGCTGTGTAAGATCCCATTGTATGAATATACTGCAGGGCCTCCTCCTCTCTCTCAACGGATGGTGTTGGGATAATTCCTGGGTTATTTGGTGCTTTCCAGCTGATTGTTCTGGTACAAGAATATGGGTACAGAGCTGTCATGATTTCTGATTTATCTTAAAGAAAAGCTGGAAATCGGAATGTTTATGTGAAAGTAACTGGGGGACCAATATAAAGTTTTAAGAAATGCTTACCAGGCCAACAAGAAACCTGTCTGCAGGCCATTCTTCTTGAGCCTCCAGTTTAAGATTTCTATATTCGTTCATTCAGGTTGAGAATATCTCACTTTGATCTTGAAGTCAAATGAACTTAGGGGACCTTTGGGAAATCATCCTTCAGCATTAAAGTGTCAAGCAAGAAACTACTGAGGTGGTCCATATATACAATGGAATATTACTCAGCCATCAGAAAAGATGAATACCCAACTTTTACATCAACATGGATGGGACTGGAGGAGATTATGCTAAGTGAAATAAGTCAAGCAGAGAAAGTCAATTATCATATGGTTTCACTTATTTGTGGAACATAAGGAATAACATGGAGGACATTAAGAGAAGGAAGGGAAAAATGGGCGGGGGGAATTGGAGGGAGAGATGAACCATGAGAGACTATGGACCTGAGAAACAAACAGGGTTTTAGAGGGGAGGGGGGAGGGGGGATTGGTTAGCCCGGTGATGGGTATTAAGGAGGGCACGTACTGCATGGAGCACTGGGTGTTATACGAAAACAATGGATCGTGGATCACTACATCAAAAACAAATGATGTATTGTATGGTGACTAACATAACATAATAAAATTAAAAAAAAAAAAGAAACTACTGAGGTAGAAATTGGAGTAGGGTGTGTGGTGGGGATAAACAGTGATATAAATTGCATTCATTTAGTACAATTTAGTACAGTGAAACATTCTCTTCAGACCCAAAATTTGGAAATAAGGGAAAAAAGATTATCATAAAGGAGATAAACTTTTAAAAAACAAATCACTTAAACTTTCAAATATTTAATGGAGCCAGTAAAGAAATGCAAAATTGTCTTAAAGAGAATAAATGGCTTCCAGGCTAATGGGATTTGACTGTAATTTGATTGAATGAATTACAATGTTTATTTATATATTTATTTTTAAAATTTATTTGACAGAGAGAGACACAACGAGAGAGGGAACACAAGCAGGGGGAGTGGGAGAGGGAGAAGCAGACTTCCCACGGAGCAGGGAGCCCAATGTGGGGCTCGATCCCAGGACCTTGGGACCATGACCTGAGCCGAAGGCAGACGCCCAATGACTGAGCCACCCAGGCACCCGAATTACAATGTTTAAAGAAGCCATGTCAGTCAGGGTAGGAGATGGTCAGAGAAGAGTCCAGAGCCCATTTTAAGTACTATGCTTGCATACAGCTCCACTGGCAGGACAGCCACCCCCAGAGACAGTGCTGTTGGGAAGAGAACAAACTCTTAATACCTACCCATGTATTCATCTGGTCTTGTGATGGTTACATACATCTCACTCTCTCATTCCAACCAGTCTCTTGGACCTGGTGAGCTTGAATCTTCTCTCTGAGAAGAGTTCTGCCAGCAGGCTCTGGGACTAGAAGGCTGAGAGCCACTTTCAGGATTTGGTGAGCCCCCAGATGATGACATTACCCTTGAAGCTTCCTGGAGTCAGCCAATGTCCTGCTCTCATCACCTTCTCATGTGCATTTTCAGAAGCATTGTCTTCATACCTCTACGCTCATTAAATGCTCACCTAGTGTCAGGCCCTAAGTTCAGGTACAGAGTGTAAACTCTGGAAAGATCAGCCTTGGTTCAGCCTTATGAACCTTCTAGGGAAGGGTCTTACTTAGACTGTGGGAACTCCCTAATCTCTATGGAGAAGTCTATTTGTAAGCATCTGTGTGTATTTTTTTTCTGGCGATAGGGTCTACAGACTTAAGGGGGTCTGTTGGTTGAGCTAGTTGAAACCACTGCTTTGGATCACATAAGTTTGACTTCTTGAATGTAGGGGCTCTGCAGAGGAGAAGACCTGGACACCTGGCAGCCAAAGATTAAGCCCTTAGGAATGCAAAGGACCTAGATCTCCAGGGACAGAGGGAACAGAAGAATCTGTGGGTAGCAGGGGAGATAAAGAAAGGGACAGTGTGCTATTTCATAATGCATGTAGACTGCCATGAGTGTGATATTCTTTTGACATTTTCTCTCTCTCTCTCTCTTTTTTTTTTTGGCCGATAGATTCCTTTTTGTGGGAGGTAAGGGTAGGTGGAGTGCAGAGTAGCAAGATGGTTCCCTCAAGCATTTTCAGGGATGTGGGAGGCACTCCATAATATAGGAGGTAAACTGCTACAGGGTCATAACAAACAGCACCATGCTAATTTTTGCAATTTTAAATCCAATATCTATTAATAGTCCCTGCAAAGCAATTTACTTCTAGTCAGTACAATTCAACTCCCTTCAATAAGCAGTAATTGAACACTCCTTGTCCACATTATTCCAGCCTTTCTACCAAAAGTTTGGTAATGGATTATTGGTCATGAACTACTAACTGATATAGTGTCCACAGAACTGAGAGCAGGCAAGCTTTG
The DNA here is from genome assembly GCF_004348235.1 of Phoca vitulina. Lineage (NCBI taxonomy): Eukaryota > Metazoa > Chordata > Mammalia > Carnivora > Phocidae > Phoca > Phoca vitulina. Next base: position 50,933,808 of record NW_022589711.1, read on the forward strand.
AAAGCAACACTCTGGTGTAACTAGGGGATATTCACCTGGCCTGCCTGTGACACTTCTGGTCTACTGCTGTACCAGTGTTTTTATTAGTAGCACCCAATTCAGATGACAATTTATATAGTCATTCCTCTATATAATCCTTTTATTGCTCTAACCTTGTTTATTCTTATCTGTTTGTGTGTCTCCCTTTCCATTAAACTAATGAGCTCCTTGAGGCTAGAGGCATTGTCTCCTTCATCTCTGTGTCTAGCACATGTCTGCTCTTTGGTGGACACTTAAAAATTGTTTGTTAAATTAAGCTGAAATCTAAGGCAGAATGAAGAAGAGCCTTAGAGTGGAAATGACCAGCTCACATTATTCACCCTGTGCTGCAGAGGTCTAGACCCGGAGGTCTAGTTTTGAGTTACTGATGAGCCTTATGCTTTGAGAAACTTATTTAATCTCTTTCAACTAAATGGGAGAGTAGATGAAAAGTCCTTGGTGAAGGGCTTTGAAGTGCTCAATAAATGTTAGCTGCTATCATTGTTACCAGTAATAGTTGCTAGTCATATCTATTATATATAATAACTTTAAACTTCAGTTTTCTTAGCTGGAAATTCAAGATAGTAATTCCTGCTTACATTATTTTGATAATGAACATGAAGACAATTTGGAAACTATAGAGGGCTCTCATTGCATAGCCCATAAAAGAATGCATGGTAACAGGGAGATTTGTGCTTCTAGAATTGGCGTAACTCAGGCATATTGCATGGGGGGCTCAATTGATGGACAATATAAATAAACTTTTAAATATAACATTCAAGAAAATATGATATAATGTCTAGGTTGTCAGGTAGAAGTTGACCTGTTCCAAAATGTAGGAACATTAAAAAGCACATGGGAAAAGATGATGGGGGTAGACTCAGGACAGGTATGGGATTTAGGATTGGGATCCTGCTCAATGTGGGGTCAACAAAACATTGCTTCAGGAATGATGAGTAGGCAGAACCATTCCTGGCTTGGCAGCTGGAGAGCAAGAGCTAGAGTTTGGAACAAAAGAGGATTCATGGCAAGATAGACATTCTAGTTTGCAAAATCAGCCAAGAGCTTATGTTTCTGAGTTAATGTGAACACTTTATCCAAGGCGTGGCAAATGTGGACAATACCTAAGGCAGACAGTCAGCACCTGCATGCACTGCTAATATGAGGAAGGCCCCCAAAAATTACACATGAAAACAGCCTTTAGCCAAGGATCACAGAAACCCCTCTGATAATGTAATCTTTATCAGATGAGACAGAGAAGGTGGCTGATTTAAAGTTACATGTTCCAGCTCCCTTGTTATCCTAACAGGCAATCCTAGCAGGAGCAGAACTATTGACACTAGGAATTCTTAGATCTAAATGCCAATAAACTGAGGGGTAGAATTTCAGGTCTACTTCCGAGAAAATGGCTAGATGATAGTAGAAGTAGCAGTGCCAGCAGCATGAGCAGCAGCGGCAACAAATGCATGCGGAGCACTTACACATAGTAACTCATTTAATCTTTACCATAACCCTGTGAAGTGGGTCCTATCACCACCCCATCTTATGGATGAGAAACTGAAGAATAAAGAGGCTAAATAACTTGCTTAGGGTCACACCCAGGAAGTGGCAGAGTTAGGCTTTCAATCCAATGTGTCTTGGTCCAGAGAATGTGCTTTTTACCAAGATACTCGACTTCTCAGTTTTGGCTATGAGAATCAGTAGAACGTATACTTTTGACTTTGTGTGATGTAACTGTGGAACTGAGGCCATAAACTTAAGGGCTGGTTTTCCATTCTGTCTCAGGCTATACTTGGAAGGAAGAAGGTTGTCCGGATTATAAATATATTAGAAGACTCTTATCTTGCTCATATTTGTATCATCCAGGGTCTCAAATCCCCTCCCAGCTCATAGCAAGGGTTCAATAACCCAAATAGTTTCTATGGGTTTTCCCCCATGGTGTAAAATTCTTTTTGCAACTGAACAAAGGTAGAGGGTGGGAATGCACAACTCCAGCCCAAACCCCCGACGGCAGGTTCGCAGTGAGTTGTTCGTCCTCTTGTGGGTCAAACACTTTCATCACATCCAGACTCCACGCTCAGGGCCTGGTTCTGTCCTGCCCATGTGGCTGCTGGTCCCAGCCAGGGGAATCATTGGTTGTTGCTGTCATCTGTTCCTCCCGTCACATATCTCATGGTCATGTCTGTGAAGGCTGTGGATCAAACCTGGGTTTGAATCTTGGAAGCAGAACTTCCTAGCTCTGTGGCCTTGGCCAGGTCTTTCCATTCAGGCTTTCTGAGCTCAGCCTTATCATTTATGAATGAGGGTAATATTATCCTATTCAAGGAATGCTCAAGAGACTTAAGATAACGTGTCACCTAACACAGTGTTTGGCACAGGATAGCCAGGTGCTCGAATTATAGAAACTGAGTTTCCCAGTTTGATTGTGACTTCCTGGAGGCCTGGGATCCTGTGGTATTTTGTTAGGGATTCTTCTCCACTTTCTCAATCTCTCCTCGACTTCTTTACTCTCCGCCCCCAGTTTTATCACCAAAATCCCAACTGGTTCATTTGCTATTTACTGTGCTTAACCAATATTTGGGGTCATTTTGGTTCTTCCCCAGGAGATATTTGGCTACCGGACTCAAGGCTGCCGGAAAACCCTCTGTCTTGCTGGATCCATCTTCTCATTTGGGATTCTCCCCTTGGTGTTTTACTGGAGACCCGCTTGGCATGTGTGGGCAAATTGTGTCCCATGTTCCTTGCAAGAGGCAGACGTCGTGTTGCTGAGGACAACAGTAAGTGTGCATCTGGCTTTGTACCTGCTGGCCCTTTCTCCTGGACAGCTCATTACAGGATGGCTGTGGGAGATGTGCACATGGAAAATTCCATCACAGCCTTGCATTTATTTACCAAGAACCCAATAATTTGTGTATGATGGGATTTCATTAAGAAGACCTACTTCACAGGGTATTCCTTTTAAACTTGTGAGTCTTATGAATATTAGAGCCTGAATAACCATCTGAATAGCTAAAAGTCAGGGGTAATGTGAAGTAGTTAAGTCAGGCAACAAGATAAAAAATTCACATGGATGCTTCTCCTATGTCCCGATGTATCATACCTATCCTAGTCCCTTTGGAGCAACTTTGCAGGAAGGGATGGGGAGTGGTGGGGAGGAGATGGGGAGCACCCCTCTGAAGAGGATGCTGTCTTCTGTTGATTTGAAAGAGCCACAATCTTTGAGGGAGTGTGTTGCATCCTGCAGATATGCTAGGGTAAAAAAAAAAAAAATGCAGCCGTCTTGTTCTGAGCTCATTTTCTCTCTCTGCTAATACAAGGTCCTGGTGTTAGGCGAGTTTCCCTGAATTTGCTCAGCTATTACTTCCTCCTAACATTCATTACACTTAGGCAACGTATGTCGTTCCTGTTTCTGCTGGAATGTCAGCTCCACAAGGGAAGGGATTTTTCTAATTTGCTAATTGCTGCATCCCTAGTTCCTGTATGTGGTGGGGATTCCATAAATATGTGGTGGCTGATAGGCTGAAGTGGCTATTCCTATTGATGGGAGTCAAAGTAGAGTCTCACAGAATGACCCATCTCTGGCTGACTTTTAGTGAGCGTTTCTCACAACGCATCAGCCCAAATGACCCAGAATGACAACCAAACTATTGATAAATGAACCTCTGCTGGGCTATTAGCTTCTTTCTATATATAGCAATCTCTCTAGATAAACACACTATTTAATGCAGCAAGAGGGGAGGTTAGCAACAAGTCTTTTTTTTTTTTTTTTAAAGATTTTATTTATTTATTTATTTGAGACAGAGAGAGAGAGCACATGAGATGGGGGAGGGTCAGAGGGAGAAGCAGGGAGCCCGATGCGGGACTCGATCCAGGGACTCCAGGATCATGACCTGAGCCGAAGGCAGTCGCTTAACCAACTGAGCCACCCAGGCGCCCTAGCAACAAGTCTTATAACTATGATACAGGAGGCACTTCCTCCTAAGTTCTATTATCGTTCTCAGGGGGCAATGCTCTTGCTGCTGCAGAAACAACCTCAGGAACAGAAAAGCTTTCTGCCTTTCAGAGTGTACCACCAGACTCTTTGGATCTGAGAATGGCTGGCTGGCCAAGCTGTACTGTCTGGGATTGCTGGCAGCGTCAAGGCACATATAGGAATAGGAGGAAATGAACAAGAAAATGGCAAGGGAAGGGAGGAAAATGAGAGAACTGGAGGGGGAAGTGTATAAAGGGAAAATGAAGAGGGAGAAAAGAGAAAGAAACATCCAGTAAGAGAAATAAACAAATTGTCAGCCAACAGGGAATGAATGTACAGTTTGGGATACGGGATTCAAGAGGTCCTAGCACTCTAGATGTGTTACACTCACTCAGGAGTGTTACTTAACCTTTCAGGACCTCAAAATCTCCACTTGGGAAATAGGCCTAGGAAATGTACTTGTTCTTGCTTGCATTGGTGTGAGGATGAAGTGAGGTTATGTATGTAAAAGCCCTTTGCAAACTGTAAAATATGTGATCAAAGACCATTTTAATTGTGACTGAGTGTGAACGTATTATTGCTGTAGCAGCTCCGCGAGCTTGCTGTACAAAAGATCCTGCTATAGACTAGGTGCACCACATATAACGGTCTGCTTGTCTGGATGTTGTGTCCTTCCCTTTTTAGCCAGGAGCATTCCCTCCCAGGATGGGGGACATGGGAAAGAGGTCTAGCGCCTGCGAATCCCCCAAACTCATCCATGCTCAATAAGGTCACCTCTCCTGGTTGCATGTGGTCAACTTTGCAACTGGATACATATTGGAAAAATTTTAAAAAGCACTGGTGTCTTAGGGTGCTGTGATCCATCCTCCTCCTCTTTCTTTGTCTCTTTCAAAGCCTTTTAAGCCCTTCTCCCATTTCACTGCCCTCCACGACTAATCAGAGCAGTCTAAACCAGCTTCAATCTTGCCTTTTTCATCTTGATTTCAACTTTAATTTTTAATTACCTCCTCTTATGTGTCATTTTAAATGGATTTGCTATGCCAGAGACTTTCCAAATAAATGAGGTTCTAAATTAGTCTTTATGTAATTAGACAAGAACTCAATTATATCAAACATTCTTACTATCTGAGCCTTAGATAAAAATGTGCTTTGGGCCCCAATAGTTTAAGTCTGTGGCTAGGTTATTTGCATTAAATGACACCTTAAAATTTTTTTATTTGAATTATATTATGACAGCTGGGCTATAAAGACTTCCCATTAAAGAGAGCTAAAAAGACTCCTACCTGAAAATGTGTTATATGTCTATTTTTCATGTTATTAAAAAAATCAGTACTTGGTATTTATCATCAATCTCACACTGGTAAGATTACAGATCATTATCACAGATACTGATTAGGTAGTCGTTTCTTAACATTAAAAAAAAGGGGAGGCCATGATGTAACTGACTAAAAAGTCGTTAGCACTCAGTTTATTTTCAGTTCCCCATTTCTTATTAAGCCCCTCTAACAGGGAGATTTTTCCAAAATATAAGAGTAATTACACTTTTATTTTATAATTTTAAAAGTGGCATTTTATTCATTATTCATCTACTTCTGGATTTTAACTGATAACTGTAGGGTTGCCACATTTCTATGCAAATAATATGATTTACATTCATTGGTGTTTTGAATTAAGATGCTCCTGATGATTTCCATAGTTTTCATCTTTATTATAATTACAGATGCATTTTTTTCCTTCCCTGTCATATGTCACATGTTGTCAAAGATCCATGATGTGCAGAGGAGAATGTGATGAGTGGTTACTAGGCTGAGTCAGGGTGTTTCATTTCAGTGTTTTAATGGGGAGCATTTCCCTTCTGTTTTACCTAAAGATGTCAGTGCTAGGGGCTTTAGTTAGGAAACTCAGAAATTCTGCAAATCAGCCATGCAAATGGCATCCAAAGTCCCCCAGCTCCCCAGGATGCTCTTCAGCCACCAGTGTTTGTATTCACATATTCTGGATCCCTGACTCATCTCTCCCTCTTTCTCTTAGCCTGGTCTTTCCAAGTCCAGTTGCCTCACATCAACACCATTTCCTAAGGGAGCCAGATACTTTTTGTCTATGCTTTTACTCGTAACATTTCTTCTGCTCTTCTCTATCCTCTTCATTCATTCAGTTATTTATTCATTCACTAAATACCTCCTGAGCACCAGTCATGTACCAGACATTGTTATAGGTACTGGGAATATGATGGCCATGACCAAAACAGATAGAAATCCCTGTCCAGTAGAGTGACATTCTGGTGAGGACTCAACTCATACATGCACACACTCACACACACATTTTCTATAGAGTGAATATAGAAAGTAGGTGTTCTACCTCTATTTATGAAAACCTACTCATCCCTTAGCCATCTACCTCCTTCTCCATTGCTGATCCATTCTCTGCCTCAATTCTGGGGGGAATTAATTACCTTTCCTTCATTCTCTTTCATCTCTGACTGCTATAATGCTTTTTGCAATCTGCCTTGTATTAAAATGTTATTCATTTCACATTTTATAAAACAGCATCTCATTGACTATTTCAAATAATTCCCATAACATTCCTGGAAAGTGGGCATTATCATCTGTCTCTATTTTACAGATGAGGATACAGATAACACTTTTGCAGTCTGGTAAACCTAGTAAATATCACCCAGGCTTTCCCCCTCCCTACCCCTCTCTCCCTCTTTCCCTCCTTCGTAAATTTGATGAGCACAGGTTGTATGCCAGCCACAGTGGTAGCTCATGAGCAGGGAGTGGGGCATAACAATTAGTCAAATCAAGGTTCTTGACCTCATGAAGTTCATTAGATCACTACACAAATAACTGTAAACATCCAGTTGTTATAAGTGCTGCTTAGGAAAGGTTCATGGTTATGGTAGGATTATAAGATAGGGTTTTGACCAAGTCAAGAAAGCCTTTCCAAGCTCCAAAGGATGATGAGTCAAAAGGTGATGGTGGCTGGTGGGGAGGGGCACATGGGAAATAACCCAGGAAAAGGGAATAGTGTAGACTTGCACCTGCCTTCTGACCCTCTAAATCCAGAGTTTTTTCCACTATGCTACAATTTATAGTTTTTTTAAAATAGTTTATAGTTTTTTTATAGTTTTTTCTTTTATTAGGTTATAGGCTTTTTGAAAACGGTAACTATGACCTACTTTTCACTCTCCACATCATCTAGTACGTGGCCACAGCAGGTGTTCGATATTTATTTTATTCAATTAAATAAATTGAATTTAATCTGTAATAAATGGTCTTATGGTTTTTACCAGCACTTTCTTTTTTTAAATTTATTTTTTATTTTATTATGTTATGTTAATCACCATACATTACATCATTAGTTTTTGATGTAGTGTTCCATGATTCATTGTTTGCATATAACACCCAGTGCTCCATTCAGTACATGCCCTCTTTCATACCCATCACCAGGCTAACCCATCCCCCCCACCCCCTCCCCTCTAGAACCCTCAATTTGTTTCTCAGAGTCCATAGTCTCTCATTTACCAGCACTTTCTTACAAAGATGCTAAAGTTAAAGGTCATGGTTGAGAAAGTCAGAGAAGATAGTATTATATTTCTTTTAGGTACACATTTCCTCTTCTGACTCACATTCCCCCACCCCCTATTTCAATGTGGTTTTTCCTTAGACCTCCAGTCAGAGAGCCCTGAGATTCTGTGTGTTCTCCTATCAGAAATGATTCTGTTAAGACAAATCATTTTTAAGCCATTATCTTAGGGCTATTTATTTATTTACTTATTTTTTTAGTGTACACTTTAATCCCCATAACCTATTTTACCCATCCCCCTCCCACCTCCTCTCCAGTAACCATCAGTTTGTTGTCTCCAGGTAAGTCTGTTTCTTGGTTTGTCTCTTTCTCTCTCTCTTTTGTCTCCCTTTGCTTGTTTGTTTTGTTCCTTAAATTCCACATATGAGTGAAATCATACGGTGTTTGTCTTCCTTTGACTGACTTATTTCACTTAGATTTATACTCTCTGGCTCCATCCATGGCTTGCAAATGGCAAGATTTCATTCTTTTTTATGGTTGAATAATAGTCTAGTGTGTGTGTGTGTGTGTGTGTGTGTGTGTGTGTGTATCACATCTTCTTTATCCATTCATCTATCGATGGACACTTGGGCTGTTCCCATAATTTGGCTATTGTAAATAATGCTGCAATAAACATAAGAGTGCATATATCCTTTCAAATTAGCGTTTTTTGTATTTTTTGGGTCAATACCCAGTAGTACAATTACTGGATTGTAGAGTAGTTTTATTTTTATATTTTTAAGGAACCTCCATACTGTTTTCCACAGTGGCCGCACCAGTTTGCATTCCCACCAACAGTGTGTGAGGGTTCCTTTTTTTCCACATCCTCACCAACATTTGTTTCTTGTATTTTTTATTTTAGCCATTCTGACCAGTGTGAGGTGATATCTCATTGTAGTTTTGATCTGCCTTTCCCTGATGATGAGTGATATTGAACATCTTTTCATGTGTCTGTTGGCCATGTATATGTCCTTTTGGGAGAAATGTCTGTTCATGTCTTCTGCCCATTTTTTAATTGAATTATTTGTTTTTTGGGTGTTGAGTTGTACCAGTTCTTTATATATTTTGGATACTAAGCCTTTATCAGATATGTCATTAGCAAATATCTTTTCCCACTCACTAGGTTGCCTTTTAGTTTTGTTGATTGTTTCCTTCACTGTGCAGAAGCTTTTTATTTTGATATAGTCCTAATAGTTTATGCTTGTTTTTATTTCTCTTGTCTCAGGAGACATATCTAGTAAAAATGTTACTATGGCTGATGTCAGAGAAATTGCTGCCTGTGCTCTCTTCTAGGATTTTTTTAAAAAGATTTAATTTATTTATTTGTCAGAGAGAGAGAGAGCACAAGCAGGGGGAGCAGCAGGCAGAGGGAGAAGCAGGCTCCTTGCTGAGCAAGGAGCCCGGTGCAGGACTCGATCCCAGGACCCTGGGATCATGACCAGAGCTGAAGGCACACGGTTAGCCGACTGAGCCACCCAGGCGTCCCTCTTCTAGGATTTTTATGGTTTTAGGTTTTACATTTAGGCCATTGATCCATTTTGAATTTATTTTTGTGTTTGGTGTGAGAAAGTGGTCCAGTTTCATTCTTTTGCATGTAGCTGTCCATTTTCTTAACACCATTTGTCGAAGAGACTGTCTTTTTCTCATTGTATATTCTTTCCTCCTTTGTCGAAGATTAATTGACCATATAATTGTGGGTTTATTTCTGAGTTTTCTATTCTGTTCCATTGATCTATGTGTTTATTTTTGTGCCAGTACCATGCTGTTGTGTTTACTAACACAGGGCCATTTGTACTGTGATTTACAGTTTGTGGGGTATTTGCATATATGTTGCCTCATTTGTTCTTTTCTGGTAGAGATTATTTTTTCCCTGTTTTACAGATGGACCCATAGAGAAGTATAAAGAAGAGTTCAGGGTCCCATAACTGTAAGCAGTGAAAGAAAAACTTCTATTGAGAGCTGAACTGGAGTTGGAACTCGAGATCTTATTATCCCTTGGTCAGTGAGCAGGCTCCACAGAGGCAATAATGTAAAATGGTGGAAGAGTAGAGTCTGAAGCCTGACTGCCTGGGTTTCATTCCCAGTGTTGCTTTTGACCTACTTTGAGCAATGTATTAGCTTAGGCTGCCATAATAGCATACCACAGACTGGGTGCTTTAAAAAACAGAAAGTTCAAGATCAAGGTGTTGACAGGATTAGTTTCTGGTGAGACCTTTCTTCCTGGCTTGCAAATGGGCAGCTACCTTCTCTCGGTGTTCTCATGTGGTACAGGGAGAGGTCTAGTTCTTCCTCTTCTTATAAGGGCACCAGTCCTACCGGATTAGGACCTCACTCTTATGCTCTCACTTAATCTTAATTATTTCCTGAAGGCCCTACCTCCAAATGCACTCACACTGGGGGGTAGGGCTTCAACATATGGAATCAATTCATAACAGGCAAGTTACTTACCAGCCCCCTTACTTGGCCTCCACTTCCTCTTCTTGTGTTAAGTGGGGCTAACAATAGTACCTGCCACATTTTCATGAGAAATAAGTGAGATGGTACATGTAATGTGCTTTGATGAAATCCGTGCCTGGCATGTAGTCATTCCACGGGCCTTGGTTACTACACACTTTGTAAAACCAATTTTGACTTTTATTTGTTACTTCTTACTATGCACTGCATCTCCAGATATTTCAGACAATGAGTCAGATAACTTACTACCCATTCTTCCCTCAGAAAATGATCATGAAAACAAACAAAATACTTAATCTCTCCAAACGTATATGCTGAATTGTTCAGGATTACCTTTTTTTTTTTTTCATACAAACATAGATATAGCCTTTGCTTTGTCATATAACTTCCCTGCTTTGTTTACTCCCCATAGCACCCCTTCCCCCTTTTTTGGTCAACATGTCCCAAGAGTACTGAGACAATAATTAGTGTGAGATTTCTTCAATGCACAGAACTTTCTTTCTCTATTTTATAACTAAATCCTATATTCTAGCCAATATCAACTTTTTCCAGCTAAGCAACTTTGGGAATATGAGGTCAAGCTATTAAGAGTATCAATGGGTATGACCAAGGAGGAAAGGAAAGAAAAAAAAGTGATAATTAAATATAGAAAGAGTAGTATTTTGCCAAAGTCATGGGTCTGTAAAGGCAGCATAGTGTTTTAGAAAGAACCTGAAAAATGTAAGTTATTATTACTTTATCCATAATCCTCTAAGTACTTCATTTTAGCTAGAGTTTATGCTTTTAGCATTGCGATGTATCCATGTTCAAGTGAAAAGTACTGACATTCTGATATCTCTTTGGACCTTTGCAATGGGTTACTTTTCTTCTTCTTTTTAAAATTTTTTAATTTTTAATTTTTTTAAAAGATTTTATTTATTTATTTGAGAGAGAGAGAGCACGAGCAAGAGAAGAGGCAGAAGGAGAAGCAGGCTTCCCGCTGAGCAGGGAGCCCAATGTGGGGCTCCATCCCAGGACCCTGGGATCATGACCTGAGCCAAAGGCAGATGCTTAACTGACTGAGCCATCCAGGCACCCTGGGTTACTTTTCTTCTTAAGGCAAGCTCAGAAGTATATTTTGTGTAGCAAACTCCTACACAAGGAGGTCAGTCACAGCATCGGCATGAACTTAAAGTGACCATTACAGTACTCTAAAATTCCCACAGATAAGACAGGCATTACAAAAAGTTGTAAGAAGATAAGCAAGGCCACTCACTATGTGCCAATATAAAAGTTAGCCTGGCATTTCAAAGTTCAGAAATTGCAAGGCCACAGGAAATAAAAAATGCCCAGGTTCACTCCACCCTTTTCTGTCCAGGTCAAACAAAGTTCCCCTGTGTACATTTCAGTTCTTTGAAATGCACTCTTGGATTATTTTAAATTCTACTCTTAGAATTCAGAGACTGAGCTGGTTAATTCTCTTGATAAAAAGAAGGTAAAGCCTGCTCAGTGAGACTTGAGGTGTTAAATGTCTAGATTTGCCAAGCAAACAGTGTGGATTATTTGCATTACAAAGCAGTTATTTAAAGTGGTAGCTTCTCTGGTGCACTTAAGTCTCTTACGGATCATTAACTGCTTGAGAGAGCTGGGAAACAGTGAAGTGAAATAGCCATTTCCAGGTAAAACTGCTTCTTTTTCGGAAAGGAAAAATAAATCGAGAGACTCTCAGAGACTCTCACATTTCCTCAAAGGGAGTTCCTACTTACAGAAAGATCTCAGGAACAACATACTGTAAAAAATAAGGCACAGAGCCATAGGCCAACGAGCATCTGTTGCACTCAGCTACAGGTCAGACCTTGGACCAGGTGCATTATGTATTATTGCATTTAATGCTTCAAGCATCCATGAAATGTGGTATTCTCATCCCCACTTGCTGGATGCAAAGTAGGCTCAGAGAGTTGCAATGATTTTCAAGATGGTTCAGAGCTGAGACCTGCTCAGGAAGGGGCCTGTGCTTTTTCCATGTTGGACAACACCAAACCAAAAACTGGGAGAAGCTGATGGTGCTATCTGGAGTGCCCACCTCACACTGACACACTTTTCCCTCCATTTCTTTGCCTGCTTTTTTTTTTTCTTAAAAAGTTGGATAAATTTCTCAATGAATGATTTTACAGAGGGTTTAACATGGCAGTACGCAAGAGGAAAATCAGTATTATTACCCACTCTAAGAAAAATGGTTGTCTCATATGGTATCTTTACTTACCTGTAGAATTATAGTTTGCATTATATCGGTGGCCCAGGTGGCTCAGTAGGTTAAGCGTTGGACAGTTGACACTTGATTTTGGCTCAGGTCATGATTTCAGGGTGGTGAGACTGAGCCCGGAGTCAGGCTCCCTTTTCTATTCTCCCCACTCCACCCCCCCCTCCACACCCATGCTCTCTCTCTTTCAAAAAAAAAAAAAAGATTTATACTTTCCATTATATAGAATTATGGGTTATAGGGTTTGGGGGTAAGAGGGATGGTAAGAAATAAACTTAAAGGCAAATATATCCAAACACCTTTGATTTCATTATGACACAGTTTATGTAATAAGATGGAGGCATATAGATGAATTTTGGTCTCCTACTTACCTAGACTTAAGGCATGCAGTTAGTGCATTGGATTAACGCTGGCCTGGGAAAGCTTGGGAGTTCCAGTGTTCCACTTCACCATTCCCTTTTTAGGCATTATAACCTAGAGGTCTGTTTGCTGTCACACAGGGCCAAAGGGTGACAGCTTAGTTTTAGGAATTGGATTCTCTGCTGTCAAGAGAGAAGAGATTGTGAGAAACTGGAGGCTATTTGTTACATGGTGCAGATTTCATGGTAATTTTCATACATGAGCCAAAAACCATGGACAACTTGTTTGAAACAAAGAGGAAGGAGCCAAGATTTGGAGTGGGAAGACCTGGCTTCAGGTCTCAGTTCTGGCCTTTCTACCCATACCAGACTGGCCTGGTTTGAGCCTCCCTGATGGAGTATATGGAACAGAAGTGCTAAATCAATGTTAACTATTTCTTCTTATTATTAGATATTCAAACAAAACCCCCTCACAACAACACACCCTTTGACCCACCTGAGGTGGTCAAAGGCAAAGCCATATAGTGCTCAAATATGTCAACGTCAAGTGGTGTCTTATGGAGTTGTTACGTATCCAGCAATACCTAGAACATGTCCACCAGCTCAGTGGCTCAGTCTTTAGAAATTTAGCCGTCTTCAGTCATTTTTAGGCTCTGAAGGTAACTCCATGCAAATCTGGTTTAATTTGATTTAGTTATATATATATATATATTTTTTTTCTTTTTTTAAATGAGAGTAATAGCCAAGTTTACTGGTTTTTAGAATTAATTCATTAACTTTCAAATTTCTACTGTTTTCCCCCTTCTGTTCTTCTGTTTCCTCCCTTCTCCTTCCCTTTCCTTCTCTCCCTTCCTTGTCCCCCCTTCAATCCCCACACCCTTTGCTTTGCTTTTCCCTCTTTCCCCTCCACCCTACCTCTCTGTCTCTCTCTGGTTTGGCCTCTGTCTGTCTCTCAGAAGCTGTGTTAGGCCTGGCTGAGCACAGATACCCATCAGATGCAGTCCCTACCCACAGTCCAAGAGGAGTGATAAGGTGACAGGTAAAGGTTCAAGTACCCTGATAGTTTAGGGGAAAGAGAAATTAGAGAGTTTCCCATGATGTGAACTTTGAGCTGGGCCCTAAAGGATGGTTAGGCTAGCCATATGAAGGCTTAAAGAGAGTAAAGAAGGACATGTATTCCAGGCTAAGGATGCCGAAGGAGCAAAGCCATGGAAGTGGGCTTCTCTTGAGGAGACTCAATGTAAGAGATTAGCTCCAACAACGAGTGTATCTTCTCCTCTCTGACCTTTTGCAGCATCAGCTGGGACATTCTTCCCAGCAAATGTGGGTTTGGTGGAGATAATTCCCAGCTCTGACCTACATTCTTTAGGCATCAAATTGTTTCCCAGACTGGACTTCCCTTGCCATCCTTCCTAGCTCCTGAAGTGTCCCAGTCATCCTAGTGGATTTTATGCATAGCATTAACCCATTCAGATAATAACCACAGTTATTACCATGTCTGTCTCTGAGGTACCATTGTGGTGCCTGTTACTCAATCCAGTGCTGCTCACTCTAGTTTTATTCTGTGATGAAGTCAGCAGTGAACTTCAAAGGAAGAGGCTTCAGTTAGGCTCATGCAGGAAGGTACCTCCTTCAATCCTACCTGTGCTAAACTCTTGACAGTTACCTCTGGGCACCTTCAAACCATGCATTCAGTCATGGACAAACATCCATTCATTCACTCTCACCGGGCAGGTCACAGTTCTCCACATGGATAGGGATATAAGGGACAATAGAACACGGTTCCTACCTTCCAGATGGTCTAGATGAACTAAGAGAATACAAAGAAGAAAGTGATTAGGATGGAACTGGAGAGGATTATGCTAAGTGAAATAAGTCAAGCAGGGCAAGACAATTATCATACGGTTTCACTCATATGTGGAACATAAGGAATAGCATGGAGGACCACAGGAAAAGGGAGGGAAAACTGAATGGGAAGAAATCAGAGAGGGAGACAAACAACTGAGAGACTCTGGACTCTGGGAAACAAACTGAGGGTTATAGAAAGGATGGGGGTGGGGGGATGGTGTAACCAGGTGATAGTATTAAGGAGGGCAAGTGATGTGATGAACACTGGGTGTTATATGCAACTAATGAATCATTGAACACTACATCAAAAACTAATGATGTACTATATGTTGACTAACTGAACATAATAATAAAAAAAAAGTGGGGGAGGTTGGGATCTTTAGGAGTGAGGATAGTGATATTCTCACCCCCCCCCCCCCCCCCCCCCCCCCCCCCGCCCCCACAAGATAGTGTTACAGGGGCTGTCCTGGAAGAGGTAGAATTGAATTAAGCCTGGAAACCCTGGGATGGTTTGATTGATCTGCCTTCCCCATCCTCAGAGACCAGAAGAAACCCTTTGGAGTGCTTGCTTGTTTGCCTTTTTTTTCCTGTGAAATTTTGCATCTGGCTGTGGCCTCATGGCTTGGAGAGTAATAAGGAAAACTAGCTCTTTTCTGAGAATCTACCTCCCTGCCTTGAATTTTGTTATATGTGCCATTGACTCATATTCACATCCAGATTCCTCAATAAATGATGACAGGCTTTTTCCTTCAAGGCTTTATATCTACTAGTGTTCAAGGGCATGTAATTTTGTGTAGAATGTTTATTAACTCCATAAACTTACAGGATTATATTAAAATGATGTTTCCTAAGTTGGATTTTAGCCTGATGACTTCTCTTAACTTCATGGGGGTTTTGGTGTCTATTTCCTCAGGATGAATTCCAAACTTACTCATGGAAAAAGGTAATGTGGATCTACCTGTCATCATTAAACAGAGAGTTTGGTGTCACTCCTGACCACACTCTCATTACAGATGAGGAGTACATCATAAATAGAGCCATCAGAAAGCCAGACCTAAAGGTAAGTAAATCATGGTAACTGCAGATTCTAGAGAAATGTAATTTTTCTCCCACAGAATGTAAGTTTAGATCCTCCACCATGCCAATCCTCTACAGTATACATAGAACCTTATAAAGAACATGTACTTTGGAGATAGACAGAGCTGAGTTCAAATCTCAGCTTCATCCTTTTAAACTGTACAGCCTTGGATCTGTTACTAAACTCTGCTGAGCCTGTTTCTTCATGTATAAAATAATGATGATAATGCCTACCTCTAATGTTCATTGATGACATTCAATAAGTTAAGGAATACAAAGATCAATATGGTGCCAGGTACATAGTAGATTCTCAGTACACATTAGCTCTTAGTACCATCAGGCCCTGTATGATAACCTATGAAACAGGGTTTCTCTTACTGAAAGATAATCACCCAGAAACATCCCAGGGGCTTTGCTTATGTCTGCAAAATGACCTTATTTTGAATTCTCTCATTCAAATGTATTTGGGTTACTCCCTCTTCTCCATATTAAATTAATACTACTTAGATTATGACTAGCTAACATTCATATTAAAGACATATTTTATAAGACAGACTGTTTTCTCTTAAATTTATGTGTGTGTAGACAGCTAATGAGCTCAAGGTCAATTTTTAAAAATAATAAAAGTCAGTTGCTGAGTTTCTCTATTGTCAATTGTTATCACCCAATTGTCTTAACTGCCCAAACAAACAAAAACAAAAGAGGTCAAACACCTTCAACTAGCAGATTGCATAATCTGTCAGGTGGTTATTCACCTGGAAAAGCAGGCATCCCAAATCAATTTTATGGACCTGAGATTATTATTGACCTCCACCTTCTTTAATTGCATCAAACAAATAAATGGACAACAAGATGAAGAAATGTTCAAATAAACAAAATATAAAGAAGGGGCAGAAGTCTTGAAATGGAAAGCTCTGGCACCAGGCTTGATATCCTCATTTACCACATATGGCTTAGAGAGTTTGGCTAATTGCTGCCTCTCTGAGCCTTGAGCTTCTCATTTATAAAATGAGAGCAATAACTCCTTCTGTGCCTATTTCTCAGGCCATTGTAAACCTGAGATGAGAAGGTGGACATTAAGGTGATTGGTGAACTGTGCTGAACTACATTCATAAAGGACAGAAACTTCCATTGACATTGGAGGAGGTTCCACAGGCTCAGCCATGACAATATTGACGGTGACGGTGAGGAGAGCAACAGTACCAACATGACAACCATTTAGGCCATTCAGGGAGAGCTTGGAGACCTGCAGCAAAAGAGCTCTGTCAGGTTTACAAATGCAGGCTAAGAGGAGACTCTAAGGATCATTGTGGGATCACAGGCAAAAGGAAAACCCAGTGCTTAACCTGTTAAACAGGATGCTCTCACAACGTGTTCCAACAAGAAATGAGCAGCAGGAAGCCTGGGGAGGGGCAAGCTTCTGAGCAGAAAGATGAAAATCACCCCACCTCATACCCCTGACGTCCTAATTACTATTTCCTGGTCTGAAGTTCTGGGAAATGGGCAAATAAACTCCACCCCATGCAAATATTTTACTTCACATCTTACTGGAATCTAGAGCCTCTGAAGGGGATGAGGGAGGCAGAGAAACTCCAGGCAGAGATGATTCCTGCTAGGGGAATGTTAAAGATATTTGAAAGGTCTATGATAGGGGATCATTCTTCTCACTCTGTGAGGATTGGCCTCAAGAAATTATCAGGAGATAATGGAACTTTCTATTTTCTGGCCTGAGGTAAAATTTACCAGCAACCTCTTTATTCCCCGTTATTGCTGCCTTCATCTGCTGATGTTCTGGTCTATTATGTTTTATAAGCTTCTCAGTCTCAGTCTGAGCTTTCACATCCTCTGGATTTAGGCTCCCTAATGGAGCAGGGGCCTCACATTCTCCCACAGCTTGCCCTTTAAAAATGTTCTAACTCAGATTTTTGAACCTATGTAATTAATAAAGGAGGCAACCCTCACTTTCTACAGCTTGAATCCTGGCAGCGATGGGATTTTTCAGACCTTCTTCTGAGACTGTCTTGAACATTATATCCTT
The DNA here is from genome assembly GCF_004348235.1 of Phoca vitulina. Taxonomy (NCBI): domain Eukaryota; kingdom Metazoa; phylum Chordata; class Mammalia; order Carnivora; family Phocidae; genus Phoca; species Phoca vitulina. Next base: position 50,951,378 of record NW_022589711.1, read on the forward strand.
TGAGAGACTGGACTTTGGAGCCAGATGGGTTTGAGTTCAAATTCAACCCCTGCTTCTTAATAGGTGTGATCTTGACTTAATCAAAATGAACTTCAGGGATGAAGGATGAAGTGAAGGTGAAAATAATACTTGTCCTGCCAGAGGATGATGAAAAAGACTAAAGAGAATGTGTGAAAAGCCCCCAAGTCCTCAACAGACAGTAGCTGTGAGTACAGTCCAGCTCAGCTTGCAGAATTACAGGGACTGAACAGGAAAGGCAGGTGTGAGGCAGGAAGCGTGAGGTCCCAACGTGGTCCATGACTGCCTTCACACACTCTTTCCTTACTCCAACTTGAAGCTTGTAAAGGAAGAATCGCTCCCAGCAGCAGTGCACTCCAATTTTATATATTGAAAATCAATTGGAAAATAGGATTTATTTTTTTAAAGTTATTTTGCAACCAGTCTTGCTGAAATAAATCCATTCTGTAAAATAAAACATACAGTATTTAACACTCTTACCGGGTAACTCTGAATGTCTGTGTGTGTGTGTGTGTGCACAAGGATGTGCACAAGGATGTGCACACACATATATTTATCGAACAGTGTTAAGATTCATTTACTGTAACCCAGGTCTTGAAGCTTAGGGATTTAACCTCTATTTCTAGTTGTCATGTGGTTGTACAAAGCATTCATTTACTTATTTACTAAATAATGTGTCGAACACTTACTATGTTTCAGCTATATGCTCTTCCCAGTTCTAGAATTTATCTAATGATTATACGGACTATACTATTCATGGGTATAGAACGTACTCAGAAGAGCTGCGGTGGAAATTAGAGATAATCTGCTCAATTGCCTCAATTTATGCATGGGGAAACTAAGGTGTAGAAAAATTTACTTGAATTTCTCAAGGACACAATTATCAGAGTAGCTATAAAAAGAAGAACACAGTTTCTCAACTTTGGCCACACATTAGAACTATCTGAGGAAAATTTAAGAATATTTAAATTGCAAACCAGACAAATGAAATCAGAATCTCTTGGGGGTGGAACCCAGACATTAGTATTTTTTAAAGCTTCCTAGTTAATTCCAGTGGGCAAAATGAGGTTATAAGCATTGCTCCATAACAGTATCACAGTCTCACTGTATCTCTTTGTGCTCAGTTACATCACCAGTTGATGGAAATTCAGATTTGCATATAAAGTTGCTTAAAGAAATTCAGAAACAAGAATGCCTAATTGCCATCAGCATTAATCTTATCTTTCCTTTTCACTGCCTGCACCCTCAGACCCTCACTTCCTGGAGCACATTTTCTTTCTTTCTTTCTTTCTTTCTTTCTTTCTTTCTTTCTTTCTTTCTTTCTTTCTTTCTTTCTTTCTTTCTTTCTTTCTT